>NC_080088.1:13692656-13995686 GCF_950005125.1 Chionomys nivalis
CATCCATCCATCCATCCATCCATCCATCCATCCACCCATCCATCCAACATATTCGTCCACCTATCCACCTGCCCCCTACATATCTATCCACTTATCCACCCAACCACATATTCATCCACCTATTCACCCCATCCATCCACCTACCTACCCACCCACCCACAAATCCACTCATTCAGAGATAGCTTCTCAGAGAAGACTCAACTATATTCTTTTTATATAGTCTTTTACTCTCTCATTGACTCAATTACCATTCTTTTGCAAAACCAAAACCAAACAAAAAACCTTCACAAATGCTTATTAATAGTTCTGATATCTCTTTTGAGATAAAACTTGCAAGCCTCCCTTTCTACTAGACACCTGTATCTCCTTTCTCTACTTCCACCACACACTCATGAACAAAAGCAACAACCAGCTTGGTTGCAAACTTTCTTTTATTTCTACAAATTTCATCTCAATGAAGTACATCACAATGCACAGGGTTATTATACTAAAATCTCACACTTTGCCCAGGATACACCTATACAGGCTGAGAATTCTACCATCCACTCAGGTGCTTTGAGTATTTGTCCTTTTTGCAATTATATTCATCCGTGTTCCTTGTCTCAAGAAGTTATGGAAATACCTAAAATCAAGCAAGAGAAGAATAGGGCACACCTTGCCTCATCTTAAAATAAACACTGGTCAGGACAGATGTGAAAAAAAATAGATAGCTTAGGCAAGCATTTGAGAGAAGCCACCATTTCTAAAATACACCTGCTTCCCAGACTTGTAAAAGAGGAACTGAGTTGGCCAACATGGATCTTGGTATAGAAAGCACCAATACTAATAATGCTCAATGATGTGGGATTCCCCTCTGTATGCTCTATTCCCCTCTGCATGCTAAGATAAACCACCATATATATTTTAAAGGTATCTTGATTTCATAATTTGGGTCTAAGGATAAATTACTTTGGAAAAGAGGTTCTTCTTTTGTTTCCACAGAGGATGAGAACCTGTAAAATCCTTCCAGACTAATGTGGATTGATGGACAAAGATCCCCCAAAAGTTCACTGTAAACACCCCCCCAAAATTACTTTGCCCAAGAAAAAGCAGTATGCAATTTGGAGAAAACTATACCCAAATTCCCTAAATGATCCTTTATAAATGTTTGTTTACATTTAAAGGGGAATATGCTATAGAGATTTGCATTGGTATGGATTTTGGTTTATACAAATTTAAGGTAAATTTTGTTATACTGTATATATGTATTTCTGCTCTTGATTAAGGTATTGTGTTTGTGCAGCTCATTTAAAAATGTAATGTATAATTTAAAAATACAGGTTAATAGATAATCATCCATAATAGTCAAGCTTGTAGTTATGTTAGTTAGATTTTCTAGGTGTATAGAGATATATTTCAGTTAGTTAGGTATTCTTCAAATCTTTCAAAGAGCTACAGAATATGGCATTTAAAATGTTTAAAAAATTTAAGACTTTTCATGACAGTGAGACACATCTGCTCCTGTCAGCACCAATCTACTTCAAGAGGAAGATGGGCATTGAAGAGGCTCCTTATGGAGTCAGTTAGTCATTTGGGCAAGAAACTGCTCTTGCCTGGACTGCTTGCTTGTGTGAACTGGACATGTGAACTGGACATGCAGGACCCACAGAAAAATGACTGCTGAACTTGTCTAAAGGTGAGACAGTCCTTTTGGGTTCCTGCTTCATGAAAGAATAGAAAGAGTCTGCTAGACATTCTGTAGAACACAAAAGAAAGTGACTGACAAACTGCCAATATAGGCAGAACCGACTTTGAAAGTTCCTGTTTCAGGAAAAGTCTACCGGATACTATGGGCCTGTAGGCTGAAGACTGATGCTCCAATGGTACATAAAAACTTTGGGTTACTGTCCAGGCAGTGAGATGTCTCTGTCAATTTTAGAGTTTTCAAAGTTGTTTATAATATACTTCCTGTTTTCTTAGGTGGAGTTAAAGAATTTATAGTTATAGTTTTCCTTAGTTATAATAAAAGATAAAGTAGATATAAATATTGTAACTATAATTCTTGCTTGATATCTCTTTCGTTGTATGTAATTTTTCTATGTTAAATTTAAAACCTTTTTATTTAAACAGAAAAGGGGAGGTTGTGTGGTATCCCCCCCCCCCCGTATACTGTGAATACCACTGGTTAATAAAGAAGCTCTTTTTGGGCCTGTGATAGGGTAGAGCAGAGCTAGGTGGGGAAAACTAAACTGAATGCTGAGAGAAAGGAGGCAGAATCAGGGAGAAGCCACAGAGCCCCCTCCGCCAGACAGACATGCTGAAACTTTGCTGTTGGCCATGACTTTGTGGTATGCACAGATTAATGGAGATGGGTTAAATTAAGATATAAAAGTTAGCCAATAAAAAGCTAGATCTAAGCCGGGTGGTGGTGCCACATGCCTTTAATCCCAGCACTTGGGAGGCAGAGGCAGGTGGATCTCTGTGAGTTTGAGACCAGCCTGGTTTAGAAGAGCTAGTTCTAGAACAGGCTCCAAAGCCACAGAGAAACCCTGTCTTGAAAAAAAAAAAAAAAAAAAAAACCAAAACAAAAAAAGCTAGATCTAATGGACCAAGCAGTGATTTTGTTAAGACAGTTTCTATGTGGTTATTTCGGGTCTGAGCCGCTGGGCGGTTGGGAAACAAGTATTAAGTTGTTTCCCAACTACTACAGCTCAACATGTATTAAGTTCTTATATGTCAGACAGCATTGCCAGTGTTTCTAAAGTATGTACTCATTTAACCGTTGTAAGAATTATCTGTGGTTATGTTTTGAATATGAAATGTTCCTCCAGCTCTTGGTTTTATTTTGGGACATTTTGGAAACTTTACAAGGTGTGGTCTTGCTGCAGGAAATAAGTCACTGGGGTGGGTGGGGTATTGGAGTTAACTTGACCTTAACCCTTTCCTGTCTCCTGATTTCTGCTTCCTGTCCACCATGGGGTGAAGAAGGTCATTCACCCCATTATAATACTGCCATGATGTTCTTCCCAGGCTCTTTAGGCCAACCAACCATGAAACAGGAGCCAAACTAAAATGTTCCCATCTTAATGTTTTTCTCAGGCATCTTAGTTACAGGTATGCATACATAACTAATGCAGTACCCAAGTCCCACATGGCTGCTTCCACTCTACTCTCTATTCTAGTCTGTATTATACTGTGCTATGTCAGGCACAATGCCCCATTTCCCTTCAGTTGAACTATGAACAAGGACTGACAGTTAATACAGATGTCACATGGAAAGGTCCTAGGTCTATCTAAGACAGGACTGGGGAGATGAGAAATTGGTATTGATGAAGAAAAAGGTCTGGCTCTGAGCACAACGGGAAGGTAGAAGTGAAGAGACCAGTGATAAGGGACACCGTGGGAACCTCAGAAGCCTCTTGACCAGGCTTTCTCCATACTGATATTATGACCTTTGGGGATCAGGTACTTTCTTGTAGGAGGCTGTCCTGCACACAATCATGTAATTACGCCATCTCTGGCTTCTATCTACTAGATGCAGGTAGTACCTTGTCCATATCCTGACATCTAAAACTGCAGAGATGGACAAATAAAAGTGCCTTGAGAGTGTGGTGTGGAAAAAAGAGAAAGTGTGGTGTGGAAATCACTTGTGGTTGAAAACCCTGCTCTACTCGGACTAGCTTAAGAGTCAGGTATAGAAATACAGCAGTAGGCTTAAGGAGAACAGATAACTGGGAGCTCCAGGATTTTAAAGTTCTTGGGAAACAGGCATTTTATAATGATAAAAGAGAATTTATCATGTTTCCAGAAGAGGAAAAATCTTTCATGTGAGATGGCATCTTCTCTTTGGCTTATTTATCTGTAGGCATCAAGGCAAAGTTTTTATTTCCCTTTTCACCTCTTTGAAGCATGGTAGCACACCGCATGGTAAGTTAAAACTCCCCAGGCTCTCCAAGACTTAAGCATCTGGCTCCTCAATCTGGGTTTCGGTTCTAAATTGCAACCTGGTGTGGGTGAAGAATGCAGACCTCCACTCACCCTGGTCCCTAAGAATCAGAAATGCAAATGGCTGTCCAAGGCATGAGGCCACTGGGCTCAGTGATAGAGAGGAGTTAGAGCCATCAAAGAGTCACTTCAAAACACTTTTGGCTTCTGTGTTTCAAGAACCATGAAAACGGTCCAGGGAGTCTCTTCAAATCTCCTTTCTGCTTTTCCCATAGACCTCCTTCAACTGCCAGCTCTCTCTCTCCCTCTCACATTCCTCTGAAACCGCTCACCTCTCCCTTCTCCAGAGCTACTCCTCTACTGTCTCTTCTCCCCTTCCCCATTTTACTCTCTAGCGTTCGAAGACAGAGCCTGTACCTTCAGCGAACAGAAGATGGGTCAAGACTACAGCTAAACGAGATTCTCACAGGTAGGCTTAGGAAAACGTAGGCCTTTGTTTCTCATCTTACATCAAACGATAAAATCTCTGGATTGTTTCAAACGTGAAAGGTTTTAACCTTTCCAAGGACACTTTGAAACCTCTGCATTAGTGTCCACGGCAGCTCTTGGTTATGACCAACAAGTCCTGTGATTTTTTTTTTATGTACTTTAGTGGACTTTTCAGACAAAACAATGAAGACTAACATTCTCTGGAAACCAGCTAAGGGGAAACCTGAGCGAAAGAGGAAGAGATAATCTTTGCTCCTTTCACATTGCCCTGGCTTTGAACTCTCCAAACACCACACGCCCACCAAGTGTTTATTTTCTTCATCTGGCTCGAAGGCTCCCATTTATCCCGGAACTTAGCAATACAGTCTGAGACTGGAAGGTGAATTTTTTCCCCTTTTTGTCAATTTTAATTTTCTACTTACTAAAACTTCTTTTAAAAAAAATATATATTTTTAAATTTCAAAGACCACTAAAAATTCTATGGAAAACAACAACTTCTTCATGAGTTGTACTCACTTGTCCAGAAATTTCACATGCATGTATTTCAAAGTTTAAAACTTTTATTTATTTATTAACACTTTAATTTTTAATTATGACATTTATTTACTCTTAAGAATTGCATGCATTAAAAAGGATTGCATACAAATATAAAATGAAATATGATCATCCATCATTATTCCGTCTTCATTCACCACCCTCTAACTCTCCCTGTATCCCCAAAACACATCCCTCCCCTCCCAACTTCATGTTCTGTGTGTGTATGTATGCATGTATGTATATACTGGTGACCTGAGTTTGACCCCTGAAACCACACAGTAGAAGGAAAGAACACACACACACACTATAAAACTTCATTTTGGTCTATACTTGGCTTGTTTTTTGTATTCAGTACTCATCCCACTGATCTGGACTTCCTTATAATTTTGATGAGGTAATAATGAATAAAATAGACAAGTAATAACAATGGTGACAGTGGAAACCTACTCAGTTCTCTGTCCTAATAGATAAAAAATGAGTTCATGGCCTCATCATGAAGTAGAGTGCAGAGGCCAGCGTCTTTTGGATTCTAAATTGTCGCTTCGATTCTATCACAGATCCAGTCATGCGCATCTTAAACAGCCATCTCACCTGAACTATGACAAGTAGACTTTCACACTCCACATTTGGCCAAAAAAAAAACTCTGTTACTGTCTTTTAATATTTGATTTGAGTGAATTTCAAAAATTGGACCTCTTCTAGTTGCACACACTCTCCTGACGGCCTATGACTGTTTCAGGACAAAGCTCCATGGGCCCCAGAAATTCAAATGTGAACAGAAATTTATCCAGCCATTTTTAAAATGTTGGGTGGCTGACTCAAACTACTGTGTGTTTGTGTGGGCTCACAGCTAGGGGTTCAGGGACAGCTTTGGAGTAAGAGTAAGTTAGAGAACCGCTTTTACGAAAAGAAAAAGGAAAATATAATCCTTGGACTTACAAGAAATGAGCATAGCTAAATGTAAGTAATCTTCGCCTGCCAATCACAAACATGACAGTCAGACAACGCTGCCAGGCCATTGTTTCCATGTTCTACACTTTAAAATAAATGGTTCTTATTCTTTTGGCTTCCTGAACACTAATCAAAGGAAACCTGAAGCAACAATACGCAGGGAGGTTTCCCTTGGCTTTCAGAGTCCTTCTGTTAGCGTTTATGTCAGTAGAATATAATTGGTAACGCGTGTGTGAAATGGAAAGGCTCAGATGCTATGAGTCATCATCTCACCAGAGACTTGGAAAATAATATCCATAAAACCCTCTATTTTAAGGATGGGGGTTTGACAGAGCACATGAATGTGTCCATAAAACCATTGGTCCGGTGAGATCCTCAGTGTTTCAAAGGTGGAATTAGCAGACCACAGTCCTTGGAGACCACTTCCTGTATCCAAGTGCTACAGGAGTCAAACTGAGGGCTAAATACATTCATGATCAAGAACCCCATACTTGTATGCTGTGAAAGACAGTATAAGAAAGTGTCCTTCAGCTGGACGGTGGTGGTGCACACCTTTGATCCCAGCACTCAGGAGGCAGAGGCATGTGGATCTTTGTGAGTTCAAGACCTTAAAAGCCATACAGAGAAACCCTATCTCAAAAAAACAAAAATAAATAAGTAAATTATAAATAAATAGTCCTTTTTAAGCTAGAGATGTAGGTTAGTGAGAGAGTATCTGCCTGGCATATATAAGGCCCTTGGTTCAATTCCTGATACTATTGAAATAAAAAAAAATGTGCTTATTGACAGGTTCTCCCTACCCAGTGTCCAGGGCCTTGGGTGATACCCAGGCCAAGGTTGGCCAAAATGAGTCTTGCTTAATAAGTTCATTTATTCTACCTTATAAGTCTTCTGCTTCAGAAAAACATTTAAAACATTAGCAAAGTTAATGCAAGATATATGCTCACTCAAAGATTATAGATCTGACAGTGCGGTGACATTAGAGAATTCTTTTGATACATCTTTATGCTACACAATTGGTATTCTTAATTGCTTTAAAGAAATTGAAAATATTGGAACATTGAGCTATTATTAGTGACCCTGAAATTACTTTAAAAAAAAAAACACAGATGTAGAACTCAAAGATCAGAGAAAGTTTAAAACAATACTAAGCATGGGTGTGGGCAGAGAGAGTTCAGTAGGAGGTACAAGTGCTAGCTTCCATCTGATGCATAAGTGATTGTTCGTTTAGGAATTTTTTTTTGTATGAGTGTTTTGCCTGTATGTAAGTATGTGTACTATGTATGCACCTGGTGCAGTGGAGGTCAGAAGACATCAGATTCCTCGGAACTGGACAACCAGATGATTGTGTCCTGGGAACTGAACCCTGGTCCTCGGCCAGAGCAGCGATTGTTCTTACTGTTAGCTCATCTCTCTAGCTCCTGCTTAAGTGATTTTATCAATATTAAAAAAAAAAAAATTGCAATTTGTCCTATCAGTTAGTGTAATCATTATCAGTTATTCTAAAAATACATAATGATTTAAGTATTTATTTTAAAACATAGATAATTTATGGCCAATTTGATAATTTGGTAAGTTTATGCAAGATATTACCTTACTTTACTTTTGAAATAAAATCCCTTACCATACTTCATATTTGAATCATGTTTTCAGTGAAGTCCGTAATTTAGCTAATTTCTTATAGAAGTTGGAAAACGATTGTATTATAAAGTAAATATTCTTAGCCCCAGCAGATTATCTTAAATGAGTAACAGAAAACACGAGAACTTTGATTTTTCAGTTAGCAGGGTGAGGGGTGGAGAGAAAGAAGGGTTTCATTAGGGAGGAAGGACTTCAGCAGGAGCTGTTGCAGTTATGGAAATAATCATCTCTGCCTCATTTTGTGAACTTCTGCCAGTAGTTTTGGAGTACATCCACAAGAATTAAAGATGTTTGTAGCTAACTTTAAAATAGCCATTGACCTCAACCACATAGCAATTTATTTTCCTACTTACTTAATTCTGAAAAAGTAAAGAAAAACTTGGTCCAGTAAAGAAGTCAACAGAGACTGCTCCTGACATCTGTTAGTGGAATGCTGAGGTGAATCCAACATGTTGTCTTGGTATTAAGAGTTATTAGGCACAAGTTCTAAAACGCGAAGTCTGGGGAGAAGAAGTAAGGCAGATGTATTATGGTATTTAAACATTTACAGTAATTTATAAGTTTTCAGATTAGACTAAGAACTTGCTGTTTAAACCAGTTCAGTCTCGGTGACCATGAATTTAAATTTTTTTATTTCATTTGCAAGCAATGTTTTAAGTAAATGGAATTAAAAGACGTTCAGTACCTAAAGATGATCCTTAAAACCAAAGAAATAAATGTTTAGCTATCAAGAGCAACTACCTGTATATTAACATATTCAAACTGATCTTCAGTACTGGATACTTATCCAACAGAACTGAAACAGCCATGTCAAAGAGACACCCTCTGTTCATTGCAGTACCGTTTAGGTTTGGTGTGATTTTTACTTGCTATACTATCTTGCTAGGCCAAAATGGAATCCTTAAAACTCATTTATTTAGTTTTTGAAGTAGACTCTTTCTGTTTCCTGGACTCTGAATCCTGCTGCTTAGGCCTCTTGAACTAGGGTTAGAAATACGCTATTGGCTTATTAGAACCATTTTTGGTCTTTAGGAGAAGGAACAAGATCAAATGTGATCCGTGTCACTTTATGTAAGATACAATGTTGGTTCCCTTCCAGGTAAAATGAAGCTAATGTCTTCCTTCACTAGTTGTGAAGATTCAATTAAAGGCTGTAATTGCTTAGCCTAGTTATTAGAACATAATAAATTCTCTATAAATGCTTCTTGCTTCTTCCCTTCTCATTGCTTGGTGTTCCTTGTACAAAGTGGTCGCGTAAACTTAGTGTTCCAAAGTGACTCAACAATATCACACACTGGGATGGACTATCAAAGCATCAAATCATTAGCCTTATGATTTTTCTTCTTAGAATGATCAGAACAACTTCCTTCCAGTGGCTACTCAGAGTTGGGGAGGGCTGTGTTTAAATTTTGCATCTTCTTTCATTCTTATTATGACATGTTTTGAACAGTTACTGGCTCCTTGGACTGTTCCAGCATCCGTGAAACAGAATTTGTGTCAACGACAGCTTCCACACTACCGTTATCGAGCCAGCTCGTTACACTTTTCTTAACACACTTTCTGCTCTTAGCACCCAGGACAACCCTTTCCTGGTCTTCCTTCCCTCTGATCATATGGCTCCCTCTACCCATGTTTCTTTTCACGATGTTGTGATCCAGACTCCTGGCATTAAGCACCAATAAATGCCAACAACTCGTAAATATTTATCTCTGGTCTAGACATCTTTGCTGAACTCTGGGCTTAGATACAAATGTCTGTTCAGTCTTGCCACTTGAAGATTTAAGAGACATTCCAAACCCTATAACTAAATATTATCATTTTAAGCCTACTCTACCTTTCTCAGCCCAGACGGCGACAGCCCAACTGCTGCAGTTGCTCTTAGAGTCCACTTTCACGATGCATGTAAACTCTGAATGCTTCTTACTGCTCTGGCCCCTACCACTAAGATCTGGATACAGAAAACTCCCGCAGAGACCATTGTGAGGCCTGGACCTGCTCCTCCTCTCTTCTCAGCGCCCTGGTTGGAGTGGCCCTTTCTGATGCTAAGTCACACCATGGAAGGCTTTGCTGGTAAAAGTTCTTCTACTGACCCATTTTAACAGCGTATGTATCCAGAAACTGCACGCATGCTCCACAGGCATTATTTCAGGCACCTCTCTCGCTGAGTTTGTTTCCCATATCAACTAAGAATGAAACTTGGAAAGAGAGTTTTCGTAAAATACAGTATTCAATAAACCTCCTGTCTTCCATCACCACAAACCGAAAGCAATGATGCAGTGATGAAATACATATAATTTACATATATTTATTTTAATTCATTGGTTCTTAACTCTATCAGAACTTTTGGGTGTTAAGGGAGGAGGTACTAGTATATATGCACATGTGTGCACATGAGTGTAAAGGCCAGAGGTTAACCTCAGGTGAGTGTTAAGGGAGGGGGTACTGGTATATGCACATGTGTGCACATGAGTGTAGAGGCCAGAGGTTAACCTCAGGTGAGTGTTAAGGGAGGGGGTACTGGTATATGCACATGTGTGCACATGAGTGTAGAGGCCAGAGGTTAATCTCAGGTGCTGTTCCTGGAGAGCTGTCGACCTTGTTTTTAGAGAAAGGGCCTCTCCCTGGAACCAGGAGCTCACCGATTCAGCTAGAATGACCAACAGTGAGTCCAAGAGCTCTTCCTTTCTCTGCTTTACCAGGACTAAGATTAAAGTGTGTATCACCCACCCTGACATATATGTGGCCACTGGGAATCGAACTCAAGTCCTCATGCTTGCATGTAGCTGAGCCATCTCCTCAGCCTAGCACCTCTATAAGAAATGCTGAGTGCCTCCTTTCAAATGAAGTATGTTAATAACTATACCAAATAAAATAGAAAAAAAGAAGAACCTCATTACTGCAGATGTTAGAATAGAAATTTATATATTTATTTAGATTAGACTGCACAAAATTGTTTATAGGTTAAATAGTGTAAATATATGCTTAGATAATTGCACACTTTTCACTTATATGGACAAGTGGTAGGATTTTGGGAAATCATGAAGGCTGAAGGGCATGTGCAGAGAAGTCTTCATTTTGATAGATTGATCCAGTAAATGATAATTAACAACCCTGGCCCCTGCCTAGTAAATTCACAGCATCAACTTATCATGGTGACAATCAAATAGTTCTCTTAAAAAGCACAACACCCTCTTTTTTAAATTTTTTTTTGATTTTTTTAAGATTGTTGAATATTCTAATGCCATATTTATTTTCATTTTATGTGTATGAGTTTGCCTACGTGCATGTACGTACATGAAGTTCTGCCTATTGTCCAAGGACACTGGATCTCCTGGAACTGGAGTTACATTTGACTCTAAGCCCCCATGTGGCTGCTGGGAACTAAACCGCCATCCTCTGCAAGGACAGAGCAGTTAACTGCTGAGCCATATCTCTAGCCCCTAAATTTATTTTACTTGAGAACCTCATACATGAGCACTGAATCCATACCACTGCTGTCTCCCCATCCAGCTGCTCCTATGCCTCCCCCAAATTAATGATCTCCTCTTCAACTATCATCCTTAGATGTATACACATATTTATATGCACATATGCGTATACTATACCAAAATGTGTGCGTATGCATGCACACACACATATACAACCTATTGAGTCCATTTAATGTTGCCTTACGTACCTATGTCCAGGGGAAACCCCTTGGGGTTGGACAATCTGTATGGGATCTTGTCCCTGGAGGAGCCTGACTCTCCCTCTTCTGCAGTTGCTGAGCACCTATATAGCTCCTCATCTAGGAATGAGACGATGTGGGATTTCCCTGTCAACATTGGTATCTCTCTCGTTGATAGTTCCCGATTTACTTCCTGAACACACTTTCACCTAGAACATCTGGAAAGTTTTGTTTTGTGAACATTTTTTTTCACTTATGTGGTAATATAACATGACTTTAAAGTTATATTTTAAAATTATTTATTTATTTATTATGTATACAATATTCTGCTTGCATGTATGCCTGCTTGTCACAAGAGGGCACCAGATCTCATTATAGATGGTTGTGAGTCACCATGTGATTGACTGGGAATTGAACTCAGGACCTCTGGAAGAATTGCCAGTGCTCTTAACCTCTCAGCCATCTCTCCAGCCCTAAACTGATTTTTTAAAAAAAATTAAAACCTATCCTCTTCACTAAGCTCCATGTACCCTACTTGTTTTCACAACTATAAAAGAGGTACTGTAGAGGACACATGATTTATTCATGGTCACTTTTCGTACAGTTTGAGGCCTTTGACACTTATTTTATCTGACCTTTCTAGACTTTTAGTTCTCACTGCTCCAAATCTAAGTCCAATATAATTTTTCCTGCTAACAACGTGTGATAACGGTTCATACTTTTATTTAAAAAATGTTAAAGCCAAGCAGTGGTGGTGCACGCCTTGAATCCCAGCACTTGGGAGGCAGAGGCAGGCGGATCTCTGTGAATTTGAGGCCAGTCTGGTCTATAAGAGTTACTTCCAGGACAGGCTTGATAGCTACAGGGAAACCCTGTCTCAAAAAACCAAAAGAAAAACGAAAGAAAGAAAGAAAGAAAGACAAAAAAGAAAATGTTCATCTATTTATTTAGGGTAATTACTGTACCTTTCAATATTTAACTTTCAAGTTATACTATCACATTTTAAAATTACCTTAAGGCTCCCTGATACAAATCTTTAAGGAAATATTTGAAAATGTAAACATTATAAAATCATAGCCTGAGTTCCTTTACTTTACAAAACGCTAACAGAGACTCATGCTAATTAAACTACAATTGTCTGGATCCAAGTTACAAATCCTAGACACAACACTTTAAAATAGTTCCAAATACTTTCTGATTTGCCTTGTTGCCATAGAAACTAAAGTTGGGAAGTGGTAAAAGACAAAAGACATTGTGAAAAAGGACCGAGGGGATTAGTGAAAAGAGTTCTCCTTTGTTTCACAATACAGCTTGTGTCTGTCTGTACAGCACATTGCTACTGTACAAATTTGCACATGTATAGACTTAAGAACACGTTGGAGGGCTCTTGGGTAAGGGGTACTTGCTGCACCTGAGTTTAGTTCTTAGGACTAAACACAGTGCAAGAAGAGAAGAATGAAAGCCATGTATGTTTGTTCACACACACACAAACACACACATGTACACACGCATGCACATGCGCACGTACACAAACACACACACACGGAAGAAGAAAATCTAGGAAATCTATATTATAAAAAACATTTAATTTTGCTTAAGAAAATATTAACATTTTTGTTTAAAATAATCTGTGACCATGTTAGATTGCATAATTGAATAATAAATCTCTCAGAATATTGGATGGGCTTATATCTGGATATCCCATTTAGTTTAGTATTTTCTATAATAAAATATTTATCATAGGCTATGGCTTATGCTTGATTTTAATATTGTTTTGAGACTGGTTTGAGATGTGAATGGGGAAGGCATTTTTTCTTTTTTTTTTGGTTTTTCGAGACAGGGTTTCTCTGTGGTTTTGGAGCCTGTCCTGGAACTAGCTCTTGTAGACCAGGCTGGTCTCAAACTCACAGAGATCCGCCTGCCTCTGCCTCCCGAGTGCTGGGATTAAAGGCGTGCGCCACCACCGCCCGGCCGGGGAAGGCATTTATATACGTTAAGAGATAGCTACAGTCCAAATAGTGTTGAAAAGTATTTTAAGGATGCATTCGGATATTTAAGCTGTTCTCTATATGACTAAGCCGAGTCCTCTACTACCAGGACAGACAAGAGTCATGCTCACAGCGCCCCTGCGGGATACTCACGCTGACTCCTCTGTCTGTGCAGAAAGACAATCACTCCTGAGCCTGGCCCACTGCTTTAGCACTGAGAAAGGAACGGAACACCGGATATGAACACTTTCACTTCCTCTGCAATCACCTAAGCTTCCTCCCTTTCCTTAACTTTCTAGAACATTCTTCATATCTGGTTTAAAGGAGAGTGTGCGGTTTCTCAGTCGTGAAGCAGTGATACAAATAGTCCCATGTGCCCAACAACATGCTGATGTGAGGACGGAGGATGAAGACCCGGGAAGAGTGTTCTGTACAGAAGGACAGATGCTAAGTTTGTTCTCTGGGTGCCCCTCACTTCCTTCAACCTTTTCCTTCACTCTTCCTGGCCTGCAGACAGATGACTTCACAGAATTCCTCCCTGGGGATCAGGACACTGCTGGTATCTTATTTCTCTGTGTCTTTTCCCACCTGCCTAACACATTCCCCAGCGCTCGCGATTTGCCCCGTCCAGAACTGTTTGCACACTTCTAGTTCGATGGATAACCTCTCCATCCTCTTGCGTCCCAGGCAGTGCTGCTGGAGACCCAGAGACACTGTTCCATACTGCCTTTTGCAGCAGCTTGAGGAATTCATTTTAGAGCTCTCAGGTAAAGTTAGGGGTTTCACTGTGGAAAAGAATGTCCCGGCAAGCCAATACTAAGAAGAATTGGAGTTTATGAGGAGATTTTGACCTAGATTTAAGCTCAAGCTTCCTGTAAGAGAGGTGCCCAAGTACAAAATAGACATAACCACAGATAGGTGTGGTCTTCTCGAAAACCATGGTGCTTAAAAGTGTCTCAGACATACCTACACATACTATTTTGGTGTTTTTCCCGTTACATCTTGAAGGATTACTAAGACCCTCCACTCTCCCTTTGCCACAAATGAGATCCGGAGGTAGGCTGGCTAGGATTGCAACCTGATAAGATAAAACCTCGAGTCCCAAGAATTTCACAAGGGCTCTGACGTGTCCGTTACTGTAGATGTTTCTCGTGAGATTTCTGGAAAATCACAGGTTTACATCTGGGAAGGGAGAAAGGGGTTGTATACAGTTAGGCCTTCAGCGTTCATTGCTGCTCTGACGTATTGGAAATATAAGAGAAATTCTGTGACTGTTGTCAAGCTTCGCAGCAAACGTTCTGCTGGCCTCCTGACTTTCAGCTTCTAAGGCTTCAGACCCCTGGGGCCAGGAGCGCCTTTCCTTCCCCATGCCTTCTTATTTTCTCTCTTTCTATCCTGTCTCATTTCCAATGACTCACCAGTTCCTGAAACAGAAAAATGCTCATTCCTCCCCCATTCAATGCTCGCCAAGTTTTCTCTGGTTCTACACTTTCACTACTAGCTTTATTTTATCAGCGTCCCCCTACTGAATCTGACCAATCACTAAACTGCGATTCTACTTTCAATAGCTTTTGGAATGTACTACTATTGATGTTGATACAGGAACCTCACCACACAGCTCTAGGCTGACATCAAAGCTGTGACTCTTCCAACCGCAGGGACTGCAATCATGCGGCACAATACCTGGCCATTTTAACTTGTGCTAAGCAGATTTGGATAGTTGTCACTTTAATCCTGGATCCCAATTACCTAATACTTCATTTCGCTTTGGTACTAATTTCCTTCTCCCTAAAGCACAAAAGAGTATTTACCCTAAAGGCTACTTATCACACATTGCTTCATTCTTCTGAACACCCAGCAACTTCCTGTTGCCTATTGTACCAAAGACTTCACAGCATACTGTGCACCTAACTCCACAAAAACCAAATAAGTTTTAGAGATCCCCTCCTGACTGTTTTTGCTTCCCTCTAAAAGCCTGTGTTCTAATCCATAAGAATTCTGGAGACAGCTTAGAATTTAAAAATAAAATGTGTTCTCAACTATACATGAAATAAACTTACCACAGATGAATTATGGTTCGTTTCCCTACTCAGAAATGCTAAATTAAATGTTAGAAGGCATTAATCACCATTAAATCAACCTCTCTTATTGAACAAATAAGGAAAACAAAACTGAAATGAAATAGGGTAACTTTTCTAAGACCATATATGGAATCACTAGGAGCAGAGCTAATTCAATTTTAGAACGCTAGTTCCATTTTATTGATGTTATGCTTTTTATTTCTTTTTGAACAAATTCCACATTTATGATTAAGTTATAAAGAGGTCCTTTGGATATTCCACAAACCATTTAGGTTTTTATTAATTTAGTAAGATATAAATGGGAATATAAATAAATAAATAAATATATATTACAAATCTAAGTCATGAAATTAATGAGCTTAAAAAGGGAAGGTGATGCTGCCTGCCACCTATGACTCTCAGAGAGTCATGTCAGAGATGGTAGGACCAGTGTTCTCCCTAGTAACCAGGCTCACAGCCTTCTGCAGAGAAGTGGATGTCAACATATCCGTGAAATGGCTTTGTTCTTTATAGGCACTGTTTCTCTGTACACTTTCAAAATTGTTGTTGGGTTTCTAATATTTAGAATGTTTCCTCAGTCATGCAGGTCCATAGAATAAAAAGTCTGCTCACAAGTGCTCTCATTGTTACTTAGAAGATTTTTAGCATTTTCTAACCAAAGATGAGTACTTGAACAAGAAATGGTGAATGTAACCGGGTGGTGGTGGTGGTGCATGCCTTCAATCCTAGCACCTGGGAGGCAGAGGCAGGAGGGTCTCTGTGAGTTCATGATCAGTCTGGTCTACAGAGTGAGTTCCAGGACAGCCAGGGCTATACAGGGTGGCCCTGTCTCAACCCCCACCCCACCAAAAAGAAAGAGGAAGAAGAAAGAGAAAAAGAAACAGTAAAAGCAAGAGAAATAAGACTGTTTATTCAAATCACGAAGACTCTAAATCTATGAAAATGTTGGTGCGATCTTCGTTTTTTGACTCTAAAAGTGAGAGGTAATGGAGACAGTGGAGTGAAACACTCTGTTCACATCCCTTGCTCATGAATTCACAGTGTATTTGAGGAAAGTGGTCCCTAGCGTGGAAATAGCTTGTGACATAAATGACTTGGGGAATGTGTACATGCTGCTGACACAGGGTCTAGGCTGCTTTTCCTTTGGCAGCTAAATGCCTCTACTTCCCCCCCCCCCCCCCCCCGCCTGCCCCAAGAGCTTTCCTAGGAGCTTGTGTGTCTTCAAGGTTAAAGGAAGTGTTTACGTTATATAAAGAGCCCACGCGGAGCTGGCACAGGGCAGGGGTGTGTGTATGCGGTTCTTCTTCTCAGTTAAGTGTTTACTGTGAAAGCATGAGGACTTGAGGTCATTCCCCAGTCCCCTGTGAAAAACCAGGCACTGTGGTATACGTGTGATGTCAAGACTAAGGATGTGGGGACAGGAGGATGCTAGGGGCTTGTAGTCAGTAGTCAGACTGTCCTACTAGGTGAGCTCAGTAAGATCCTTCCTCGGAAATGAGGGTGAAAGCTCTTGGGGACCAATGCTTGAGGCTGATCTCAGGCTTCCACATGTACTCTATACATACGTGCATTGGTAGGAGCACACACACACACACAGAGAGAGAGAGAGACAGACAGACAGAGAGACAGAGAACAAAAAAAGTGTCCATATGGAACTCAACATTAAGGCTTTGAGTATTAATGAATTTGAATGTTAAATTGATTATTTTAGGAAGTAGTAGGAAATTTGAAAGGTGTTTGAGTTTATGTCAAATATTAGGTGTATTCTGGCTCTGTAGACCACTATGAGTATTTTCTTTTTTTGATCAGACCAACTAGAGGCTTTGTTAAACTGTCTCCCTTTTGCCAATTGAGAGAACATTTTTAGTTTTAGATTTTTTTTTTTTTAGGAATAAATCAGATCCTAATATTCAGCTTTGTTCACCATCAGCCTGTGCTTGCCAGGCTGTGCACAGTCTGATGCATCTTTTTCTGTTCTGAAGATAAGATGTGTTAGCCCCTTTGGAAAGCGATGCGATGAAAAGCCTGATGACATCATCATCAACAAAAAGCAGATCTGCAGTGAGCACTAATGGTCTTTGTTCTAAACTCAGGATCTTTAAGTTCTCACTGATGGTAGTATTTTTCTGGGTACTTTTAAAGAGTTTTCTTTTCCTGCTAGTCTGAAATGGACCGAATACTAAAAAGAAGTGCTACCTAAAGACAATTCATGTGTGGTTTTTGTTTGCTTGTTGGCTTGCTTGTTTTGCTTTGTTTTAATGTAGACCACCCTGGTGAAGCTAGAATTTAAGAGTACAGATATTTCATATATTTCCAGCAGGCTCAATGTTAGTTCGTTCCTGCTGGTATGATAAATAACCTTAGGCTGGGTAGTTTATATACAATAGAAATTTATTGCTCAGTCTGGAAGCTGGGACGTCCAAGACAGAGGACAGACAGAGTTGGCTGAGAGGGCCAGCTCCTTATAGACGGGCTTAGAGAGCACATCTCTAAATTGTCATTCAACAGAAAGAGGAAGAGGGAACGACTTCTCCAGTGCCCTTTTCTTTTCTTCCTTCACCTTCTTTCTATATCTTTTTGTTCTTTCTCCCCTCCCCCTCCTCTCCTGTTCTCCCCAGGCCTTTTACGTGAGGGCACTAATCTCCTTCCCAAAGGCTGTGCCCTCACACACAACCTAATTGCGTCCCAAAGGCCCGCCTCTCTTAACACTGCGGCTCTGGGATTAACAATCAATTTAAGTATGGGGGAGGGGCATGGGAAGGTGGATGGGGCCTTAGACCACAGCGCTCACTCTGGCAGTTTCTTTTGCCTTTTAAACCAGTCAACGCAGAAGTAGACTGTGTAAGACAAGAGAGATGGAGGTAGACAAGAAGTGTTAAAATTATGTGCGTGCATCTCTCTCTCTCTTTCTCTTTCACACACACACACTCACACTCACTCATACAACACATCTCATTTGTTCTGCAACTAAACTATTATACGGGTCCAAGTGCAATAATCTCCCAGTTTGGATACATTTATCCAATATGTTATTATTATTATTTTTTTTTTGTGATATAAAGGGCTGCAGGTTTAAGTTTACTGAAAAAAAATAGACACTTGAGTCATGGTTCATTCCATTAAGTCATTTCGGCTGCCACTCAGATCCCATCCCTATTTTTAAATACCTCTAGAGCAGCTTCGAAAACATAAACACCACTCTCCCTTTCGAAATTAGCACTTTCCCAGTGGCTCCCCACGTTCCCTTTTTATCTGTGGTCATTACTTCTTCTCTGGCCTCTTTAAATAGCAGCCATTTGCCCTTGTCTGTGAATCTTAGCTGTAGCCGGTGTTCTCTGTGGGTCTGGCACACACCTTCTCTGGACTTTCTAATTAGATCTAGGTTGGCATTTTTCCCTCCTTAGCCTTAGTCAGTGGTTTGGAAGTCTATTTTCCTCAATTTTCTTAATTACTCTGTTCCATTATTTGCTTTTGTTAGGAGATTGCTTCTTGGTTTCTTAGGAGATCGTTGCATTTTGGCATAGAATCTCTCAAGGCTTCTCTATGTCGTTATCCTGAGCGGCAAGCGTAAGACCTGACTGTGTAGAGGGACGGCTTTCAGTAGAGAGAGCGCTACATGTATTCTAGCACATAATACTTGTTGGAGGATGCAAAGCAGCAAACTTTGATTTTTAACTTTTTGTTTTGAGAGATGGTCTCAATACAGAGCCCAGTTGGCATGGAATGCCTTATGTGACCCAAACGAACCTAGAACTGATGGCAATCTGTCTGTCTCAGTGTACGGCACCATGCTTATCTCCCTCATTTGTTAAAAAAAACTACACAGATACAGTCATATTACACAGGAATGGTTGTTTTCTATTTTCTGGAACTGTATGCCGTTAAGCACTCATGAGCAATTACTGGTGGGTTACACAACAGGAGTCAAGGGCTGCAAAGGGGGCCTGGCTTCCTTCTGTGCCCTTGCCACACTATGTGGCTTTACCACGTGTCTGTCATTTCACATATTCATTATCTAAGTCTTTGAGTGTTACTTTTTTATATTTGGTTCTGTCTGTGGTAAAATATTCCACAGGTCCTCCTGATGTGAAAAGGTCCTGAGAACGGAGAAAACATTTTGGCAGACTTGAGAGCGAGCGCACTGGACACGACAAGCCAGAAGGGCACGAGAAGTGGTGTCTTCCCTCTCTACAGGCTGAATACAGCTTTGTCTGGATGGCTTGGCACCACCACTGTTTTGGATTCTAGCATATGTGTACAGACATAATGCGATATTCTAGGGAAAGGGTTCAAGTCTCAATATAAAATCTGTTTCTATATGGCTCTTGTAACCTGAAGGTAATTTATACAATATTTTCCTCGCACCGGTGTCCACAAAAGAATCTTCTACTTTTGGGGTTATGTCAGTACTCAGAAAGTTTCTGAGTTCTGAGCAGTGAAAGTTTTCATATAAAGGAGTTCAGTTTCTAAAAGATAAGTTGTCCCTCTGGAGAAGGGAAATGTTGACAACTACAAGCAGAACAAAACCTTACACAACTAATTCAGAACTGGGTGCTAGTGATGGAAGAATGAGGACCTTACACAACTAATTCAGAACTGGGTGCTAGTGATGGAAGAATGAGGACCTTACACAACTAATTCAGAACTGGGTGCTAGTGATGGAAGAATGAGGACCTTACACAACTAATTCAGAACTGGGTGCTAGTGATGGAAGGATGAGGAGAGGGAGAGGGAGGTGGGGAGAGATTCCAATAAAAAGCCAGATTTCCTGTCAGTTGAGGTCACAAGGATTCTTGCTCAGGACTTTTGGAGCCAAGACAGTGAACAGCTAAGAGTGTACTCTTGAACACTTCACAGGACTGGGTCAGGGCCGTCCTTTGTTTAGCTTCTCATAAACTGTAGGACATTTCAGAGCAGAGAACACTTCTAGCCCACTCACTGGCCCATCCAAAGGCTTGCCAGCTGAGTGGAGGAGACATGTATTTATGTCTTTAAATGTGTGGACATTCATATTCTCTCTCTCTCTTTCTCTCCTCTGTTTGTATGAGAGAGAGACAAAGGCAGAATATTCAATATATAATATAAACTAGAGAGAGAGAGAGAGAGAGAGAGAGAGAGGCAAAGAAAGACAAAGAAACTATTCAATATATAATATAAACTAAAATAACCTTCCTGAGGGTGGCAACTCAGGAAAATTCAGAAACAAATGCTGAAGAAAGATAAACGCAGGGGTGAGAAAAGGAACAAGACTTAAGGAAGCTAAATAGTAACCAAAGAGTGAATGCTTTGTATCTGAACAAGAAGTTGGATATATCGATTGCAGACATTTTCTTTCTAAATTACTTAGGGTCTTGAGAAATAGCTCAGCGGTGGATTGAAAGCTGAGCTTGCGCCAGGTGCTGGCTTTAATCCCAAGACAGGAAGAGGGAGGGAGAGGAAGAGAGGTGGAGATGGAGGGAGGAGAATCCTAGAGATCCAAGTATAATTTAAATGAATGCAGACATAATTTATCAAGTCCCTCATTAAATGTAACTGCTTTTCAAATATAAGACAATTCTCTGTGGGAATATAACTTTGTGCAATCAACTATGTGTATATTTAAAAAAGCCATCAAGCAATGAGTATAGAAGCAATCGCCAACAGGACAGCCTCCCTCACTTGTGCATTCCCCCCACGCCACCCAGTGGTCCTCTTCCAAATGTGACCTTAACTGATCACACGTGTACAATAGAATAGGGCTGCCTGCCAGCTCACTTATTAATTCTCCCCCAACCGCTATAAGGTCAGCATCATTACAGGGATTATCACTGCTACAGATGAGTAAACTGAGACAGAAATTAAATAATTGCTACCACGTTGCCCAGCTGGGGAGTAAGCACGGAGTTTGGCATCACAGAACATTTTGTGGTGTATTTTTTAAACATTGATTTATTATTGTGCAGGGTGTACATGCATGTGGTGGTCAGAAGCCACCTTTGGGGGCTAGTTTTCTCTATAACTTTAAGTCCTAGAGATCAAACCCAAGAAATCAGACTTGGCAGCAGATGCCTTTATGGTCCGAGTCATCACACTGGTCCACAGTACATGTTCTTTACTACTGAACCATACAGCCAAAAGCAAAGCAAGAATATAGCTTTATATAACTATGAATGACAGCCTATATGCTTCCTTTGTAAGATGTTCTTGACCGTGACACTGCCCACACCCCTGAAGGTCACAGATGTCCATATCTTATTCTCCCAACCTTCACATTCATTACTTTATACTGTCAATAGGAATCAAGGCTATTCATATTGCTAATCAATTGACTTATTGGTTACATTAGCTTGTATCACTCATGTGAAACAGACAGAAGACCAAGAGTCACAGAGGCAGCAGCAGCTTGGCATTGATGCTGGCTTTGAAGGTAGAGGGATGGGCCCTGTCTTGCGTTACGAGCTGGACAAGGCTGAAAAACAGGTTCTCCACTGGGACCCCCAGAAGGATTCTTGCTGGTTGACACCTTGGTTTTATCCCAGTGTGGTCCATTTCAGACCTCCAGAGCATTAACATAATGAATTGGTGTTGCATTGGTATGGCCATTTGTTCGCACAGCAACAGACTACGCATCATTTGGGTTACTCTTCTGAGTCCTCTATTGGAACACAGCAAGGCCTTCCAAGAAAGCAATGCTCAGTTTTAAGACTTCCTTTCTTAGCTTTCCCAAAGGAAACACTTGACCCAGCCATAATTCCTCTTCTCTAAATACACCCTCATCTTCCTTTACAAGTTCTGGAGAATGGGCTCAGAAATTTACTGCTGACACCATGTGATGAGACAGACAGACAGATATATAGACAGACATACACACAAACACAGGTATCTGATATGACAACCTGTACAGAATCCTGGTGGTCTTTGATTTTGGGGGAAAAAAAAATGTCAGTTCTTGCCTATTGCCCACTGACAAGTCCCTAGGGGAAAATCCAGTGCAAAGGAAGTCATGGGTGGTCCACACCCACACTCTCCCGTGGGCTCCATTCCTTATGCACAGATGAAAGGATAAATAGCGTTCTTGGCTAAGGAAAACTCAATGTTCTCTGTAAGGCTGAAGCTTTTGTTTGAGACTTTTTGGAATGCATTATCCGACAAAGTTTTTAAATGGTGGTCAGGTCCACCAGCAAATTCCCATTTTGGCTTTTATGTTCTTTAGGTAATTGAAACTGTACCAGTTTCAAACCATTCTCTTCATCCAGTCGATCATGACGTTTCGTTATTGACAATGTTTACAGCTGGCAGAAGTTTCCTGTCACTGGTCCCCTGGAGTCTATGACATATCCAGACCTCTCTTTCTTACTGTAGCCCTGATCACTTTAGGACAGACTGCAGACTCAGGCCTAGTGGCTGGCTAGGGTTCCAGTGCATAGCTGAAGACTCAGCTGCAATCAGACTGTTAAGTGGCAGGAAGTGCTCTCCAGGGGATCCCAATACCCACGAGAGCCCCATTCCCAATGCCAAACACCCATTCCATTCCTCCTGTGTTTAGAAATAACAGCTATCACTTTACAGAAACACTTGACACTCTGCTTCCTCAACATGAAGTTGGCGCTTCATGATTACAGTATAATCATTAATTTACTCTATACACTTTGTATATATACACTAAGTATATATATATATATATAAATATAAAATGTGCATACACACATATTACGTCTATCTCACAAACCTCATCTCCATCCCAATCTATGATCTTAATACTGGTGTCTACCAGAATCATTTGTGGAAACCTGATTACCAACATGATAGATGACATTAGGACACGGAACTGTTAGAAGGGGATTAGGTCATAGAGGGAGCCTTTGCAAGGGAGATTATAAAACAGGTCCCCAGAGAGCTTCCCTGTCCTTTCTACCTCATGAGGATGCCATGAAGAATACATATGAACCAAACACTGGGCCCTCATCAGAAATACTGAAAATACTCTTGCCTTATTTGTAGACTTCCCAGCTTGTGTAGTTGTGTGAGAGAGAAAATATTTGTTTATAAGCAACCCAGTTTATGGTATTTTGTTTTAGCAGTCTGAATGGACCAAGGTATCATCTGATCAACAGATACATGCTCACATGAACAATGAACCAGGTACTTTGTTCAGTAATGGGCATAAGAATGGCAGTCAAGGCGTGAGGGGAGATGGGGAGAGAAAAGTGTGAAGGAGAGGATGAGGGGAACTGGGGGAATCGGGGTGATTGGGGATAAAGGAAGGTTGGATAGGAGAGCAGGGAAACTCATATCTTAGTTAAGGGAGCCACCTAAGGGTTGGCAAGAGACTTGAACTTGGAATGGCTACCAGGTGCCCAGGGCAATGTCCCCAGTTATTTCCTTGGGCACCTGAGGATAGGGAACCTGAAATGAACCTATCCTATAGCCATACTGATGAATATCTTGCATATCACCATAGAACCTTTATCTAGCGATGGATGGAGATAGAGACAGAGACCCACACTGGAGCACCGGACTGAGCTCCCAAGGTCCTAGGAGCAGAAGGAGGGAGAACATGAACAAGGAAGTCAGGACCACGAGGGGTGTACCCACCCACTGAGACAGTGGGACCGATCTATTGGGAGCTCACCAAGGCCAGCTGGACTGTGACTGAAAAAGCATGGGATAAAACCGGACTCTCTGAACATGGCGGACAATGAGAGCTGAAGAGAGGCCAAGGAGAATGGCACGGGGTTTTGATCCTACTTCATGTTCTGGCTTTGTGGGAGCGTAGACAGTTTGGATGTTCACCTTCCTAGACCTGGATGGAGGGGGGGAGGACCTTGGACTTTCCACAGGGCAGGGAACCCTGACTGCTCTTGGGACTGGAGAGGGAGGAGAAGAGGAGTGGGGGGAGGGGGAGAGGGGCGGGACAGAAGAAATAAAAAAAAGAAAGAAAAAAAAAATAAAGAATGGCAGTCAATGATCAAAGACATCCTGTCCCACTGGAGAAGGAAAGATAGCCTAACTGTTTAGACTTTGGATACATATTCTCTAAAGACTTGGTCTTGGCCTGTGGTAATATTGGGAAATGGTAAACCTTCAGGAGATAAAGCCTCCTGATGTTCTATTATGGGTGGTGTGGCCTTGGCAAACAGGAACCTTCCCCTTTCCTCTCTTTTGGTTCTTTCTTGGGCAGAACTCTGTTTCTTTTGTTCCCCATGTGTTATGTCAACACTGCAGTGAAAGCAGAGGCCAGGCATAGATTGAAACCTCTGAAACTGGTAGGCAAAACAAACCTTTGATCTTTCTAATATGATTATCCTAGGTGCTTTGTTACAATAGCTGATAGGGGACTAATACATCAACTAAATACAAAAGTGAATGTCCATACATTAATAAATGATGTTGAATTCATGCTTGAAAAAGTCATAACAAAAGTTCCCTAGATTACTGTGAAGTACAGTAGCAATTGACTGATAGTAGAAAGAATTGATAAGCATAATATTGTAATTATACATGGTTGGATTGGGACAAAGGAGCAGTACAGCTAAATTTGAGAGGAATATTTAAAAATTACAGATAAGAGATGCTCTAGTTATTTAATAAAAATGCTATTGTATTATGAACTAAATCTATATTATTTACATACTTGTTAATAAGCTCACGGTAGTATTAAAATAAGGATTAAATAAGTGTGTAAAGAAATTCAAGAAGACTTATCTGTGATGGATACAAATCCCAAGTAATGTGTGAAGAAATATCACCCTGAAGGAAGTGAAATCCATGCTCCTTCCTGTGTGTGTACATGTGCTTGCACGGATATGTTCATATGTGTGTGTACCTTCATGTTCTACAAGTGCTTATTTCCAACCCCTTTTTTCTACCTCTGAGCTCCACCCCCACTTTATTTCTGGATTGTTTTTGGAGATAGTCACGCCATAATCACAGGCTGGCCTTGAATCTTTTACGGCCTTGAATGAGCCTCCTGCCTCCCGCCTGGGTGTCTGGGTGCTGAGATTGTAGTCCGGTATCACCACCCTAGCCTCCTTTCTTGAGTGTGAGTTGCAAATATTGGCCTCCCTCTAAAGAGCATAGCATGGGAATGAGGACAACAGGTGGAGAGCACACTCTGCCTCCACTGGGCAATGAGGGTTAATCTCAACAGCGGCAGATCCTGTCAACATGCTCCCTGGGCTAGGATTGGATGGAAAAGACACTTGCCTCTGTGCTCTTCCTCCAAAGTCCCATAAGCTCATCTAACCACAAAGGAAGCGTCTGAGATACACCTGTTGAAGGCAATCTAACAGAATACTTGGCCAGCACCCCAATACACCAATACCTGTCAAGGTAATAAAAAACAAGAGGTGTCTGAAATACAGCCTCAGCCAAGAGGAGTATAAAGAGACATGGCTATTAAGCACAATGTAGAATACCAGAACAGAAAAGGACATTCCGCGGAAATGAGAAAATCCTGAGCAGAGTGTTCCAGACGGCATTGTAATAGGACAGCAATGGTGGCGACTGGGTATGGGATAGATGGGAACTTTCTATACTAATGTAGTTTTTCTTTAACTTTGAATTTTTAAACGTTTAAAACCCACTAAAAGGAAAGAAACACCCAGGAAATGCCAGACTTTCTGTATGGAAATAGTGTGGAAAAGGTTCCCAAACATTCCTTACAAGTATTCAGATTAGTAGAACCCACAAAAAAACTGAGAAGTCAAAGAGAACATTCTGCCCATTGAGTAAACCTTTGCTTGCTTTTGCGTTCTTGACAATTTCAAACAGCGCCTATTGTTTCTACTTTGATGACGGAAGGGGAATAACAGAGGAAAAACTATTTCTGTTTTTTTTAATGAGCAATTTTACACCACAGTTCACACTCCTGTTAAAGTGAGATTTAAGAGCTCAGAGGAACACACAACTTTGCCAGCGGGGTTTTATTAACTTCCTCCAGATCCCAGCTTCCTTGCTCATTTTCATTGTGAGTACATTACCTCTCAACCCCCGTGTGTTCCGTTTAATACCAGCTGATATTTCAAAATGCATAAAGGTTTCACTGTGAATCTTCAGCTTCCTGGTTTGCCATGTCTCTTCCCTGAGACAGCAGGCACCCTGATTGACACACCGCTTTGTGAGCTCCCACCACTTTGGGCTGGGGTTAAGGGAGTTTGAGAAAAAGCCTTAGTGTGACAGCGTTAAGACATTCATCAGGCAAAATAATTTATTGTGAGTACCGTGATTAGAATTTGAAGGTCAACAAAAACACGTCTCCCTCCCCCCCCCCCGAAAGGAAACTAAACAAAACAAAAGGAAACATGTGGGGTATTAAAAAAAAAAAAACTAACAAAAAGTTAAAAAAAAAAAGAATAAACACCAAGACCATGTCGCTTAAAATGTATCCTTATTTTCTCCATTTTCCTAAAAAGTTAACGCGAAGAAAACAAAATCAAATTTCAAATCACATGAGCCCGCTATTGGTGCAAATCCATCTTAAAAGCATCCAGAGAAACTGGCTTTGGGACATCTCCCGGCTATACCAGCTGCCAGCTCGCTCATTCATCTCCTGCGCCTTTCTAACAATCGTCCTGCTGGCCGGATGTCCCCTGAGGACACGGCAGCTGGCTAGAGTGGCCAGACAAGACTTCTCTAACTAGATTTTGCAGGCGGAGAGGCTGAAAGCTACTGGGGCTCAGCAGCCTCGAACTTTTGCTCACCCTGGCCCCTAAAGTGTTTCACAAACACCTTCCCTGCACAGTCGGGACTCCGCCACTGACCCCTTGGCCGCTGGTACTTAAGAGTGCCCTGAGCCAATCCCGGATGCCATCTTTCTTGGGTTTTTTTGCATCTTGAATACTTTATGAGTTTTGCATTCTGATCACGTCCTTGTGTCTTTGAAAACTTCCCCCAACTTTACAAGATGAAAATCTTCTAGTAGGGACCCTTAATTTTCTCCAACTTGAATTGGCAAAACCTGACACTAACTATTTACAAGACACTCAAGACTCCAGTCTCCCCGCCCAGAGCCTTTCTGTATCCGGATTAGCCTTGGTGCTCCCAGAGCGCAAAACCTGGTGCCCCGTAGCAGATCCCCAGCCCTGAGCGTCCCCGCTTGCCGGCAAGTGTCCAGAAGGCTAGGATAGCGGGACTCGAGAGTGGGTAGGAGGGTGGCGGGGTTAAGGTACCCCAGAGACTTACAATCCAGGGCGACCATTAAGTAGTGCAGCAGCAGGAGCATCAGGAGGCCGTGGGGGCTCCTCGCCATCTACGCGGGCGCCAGCTGACTGCGTAGCCGAGGGTCCCCCTGCTGGAGCGTGACAGGCGCGCCGGCCCCCAGCACTTGGCGGGGCGGCCAAGCAGCAGAGGTTCGGGAGAGGTGGAGGCAGAGGGGCGGGTCCTGTCGCGATGTCAGTCTCTGTGGTCGGGTTGTCTCCACTGGCTGCCCTGTGGCAGGTCTTCTGGTCCTGGGACGCCGGGTCTGGGACTTTTCTTCTTTTTAGGGGTGGGGGGGCTTGAGGAGAGGGCGTGGACGCGGGGCGTGGTGTCCGCAGGGTCCTAAGGGAGGGGTGGCTGAAGGCCGGTGCTGGAGGGAGAGTCCCGCAGGTCGGCCCCCGCCCCCAGGCTGATCCGCTTTGTGTCTGGTCCCGCGCTGGGCTGCCAGCTGTCCCCAGGGCGAGGAGATGGGGGCGGGAGAGCACAGCCGGGTGGGATGGGCACCGTTGTGTGTGTGTGTGTTGTTGGGGGTGGGGGTGGCTCGATCTGTCTCGCCACGTTTCTTTTCTTCTCTTGTGTAGAAAACTTCGTTTTCAGTGTTTTGCCTAGGGTGGGCGATTTTTGGAAATTTTCTACCTAGCAGAAAAAACCGTTGGGAAAGCGCTCCTAAGTATTGGTTCGTGAGTTCTGCCTTGGACTCTAGATAGGAGGAGAAAAGCCAGCTTTCATTCTTGCTGCAAGTCAAGTCCCAGATTTTATCAGGGGCCCCTCCCGCCCCCCTAAAGAGTTAAGGTGTGATCTGGGTTCTTGACTTTTTCCGTCGTCATTTGGAAGTTCATCTGGCCGTGTGAAATATTTATCTTGTTTCTTTCCCGTTATGTAAGTGCCGCCTGTGGAGTTTTCCACATGTTAAAACTCTACAGCTGCCCTTTTGTCAGGTTTATTTTTGGTCTCCTGTGCTTTTAAAAGGGAAATCCATTATGAATGCTGTAGTGCGTGCTGTAAAATTGACCCGCACTTCGGAAGCGCGCAAAGGAGATGTTCACATTTGCTCTCCAGAACTGATGTCTGGGGCATTCAAGAAAATTGACCCGTCAGTGTAGAGGCCATTTCCAGGCGAAAACATTTATATATATATATATATGTGTGTGTGTGTGTGTGTGTGTGTGTGTGAGAGAGAGAGAGAGTGTGTGTGTAGATAGGTTTAAATAAGGTAAAATGTTGAATAAAGTTTTGTGTAGAAGATAGTTGATTTAGTGGCAGACCCCTTACAAAGAACTGAGCCAGTTTAGTGGACAAAGGCTAAGATATACTTAGATATGCAGAGCTCTGAAGAATGAGGCATCCCCTCTGTTGCCTTGGTAACAGTGATGGAAGCTTTGTCCCCATAGGGAAGGGGAGGGGACAGAGGACCCCTGGGGGCAAGAAAAGGAAAGTAAAAAAAAAAAGTGGCAAAAATGTTGGCACTGGTAGTCCAAGCACACAAGCAGCAGGAGGGTCATCTCGCTTAAGGGCAGGTTAGGTCACTCATCCTCAACAAGCCAACTAAAAAAGTCAAATTAGCAGTGGAAGAGTGTGAGAGAGAGAGAGAGAGAGAGAGAGAGAGAGAGAGAGAGAGAGAATAGAGGTCCGCTGAACCCTCTAATCTGTCTTTGGGTCGAGAGCCAAAGATGAAAAACTAAGCACTCCACCTCCAACTCATTGTCTGAGCTTCATTGTCTCATCCTATAGTATGGTGTAGTATAGTATGGTATGACACATTGTTACAACTGTACTAAGTCTCTTTCCCAGAGACAAATGGCCCCTCTGGATGGTGTCTTTTCCTTTTCCCAGCATGGGATTCCTGGGGAAATTCCTATTCCTTTGGCATTTAAAGGATGCAGAAGTCAAAAAGCTGCTTAGACTGCTTAACCTTTCTGGAAAGTGCCAGTTTTTTTGTTGTGTTATGAGTCAGGAATCACTCAGAGATTCACCTTGACCATGAATAAATTTTAATACGAAGAGGCTTTTTATTTAGGTACTGGTACCCAGTGTGGGGCCAGGACTGCACCTGAGAGCTCTCCCAAGAGGCAGCCCCTAGTCATATCAGCCCAAGGCTTATTATGAAGGCAAAACCCACAAGATCATATGAGTTCTATCTATGTTTAGGAAGGGACTAGTTTTAACATGGATGTCTTGTCCTTCTCTTAGTCATCTTTTTGAGCAGAGCGAGCAAGTTTGATTACAAAAACAGAAATAGCAGTTAGTTTTGTGACCTACTATTGTCTTCTGAAAACAGTGACTTTTGCATCATCAGTCTTTTTTTTTTGTTTTTGTTTTTTTTTTTTTTTTTTTGAGACAAGGTTTCACTGTAGCTTTGGAGCCTGCCCTGGAACTAGCTCGTGTAGCCCAGGCTGGCCTCAAACTCACAGAGATCCCCCTGCCTCTGCCTCCCCAGTGCTGGGGTTAAAAGTGTGCGCCACCACCACCCGGCTACATCATCAGTCATTTTAAGGATGGTCTTCAACATCTGGGACAAAATGGAAGTGAGCTGGTAGGGTCCAGTCTGTACAAGTTAGGGGTTACATGTTAGAGGCATGTTTTTCTTTTTGCAAAGTAAGACTAAGCTGTAAATGTAATGTTTCATTTATTTGTTTGTTTGTTTATGGTTTCTTTGAGATGAGTTTTCTCTGTATAACAGCCCTGGCTGGCATGGAACTCGATTTGTAAACCAAGCTGGCCTTGACCTCACAGAGATTTGCCAGCCTCTGCCTCCTGTGCTGGGATTTAAGGTGTGTGCCACCATTACTAACCATCACAGTTGTTGGTTTTTCAGACAGGGGCTCTCTACATAGCCCTGGCTGTCCTGGAACTTACTATATAGACCAGGCTGCCCTACCGTGCACCACCACACCTGGCCCTCAAATTTTTTAATACATTTTTACAAGACAAAGCTGTTAGAGGGCAGGGGTGATGCAAGGCTTTAGTCCCAGCACTCTGGTGGCAGAGGTAGGTGGATCCCTGTAAGAAGCCAGCTTGGTCCACAGAGCTAGTTCTAGGATGCCAAGGCTATACAAAGACACCTTGTATCAAAAAAGGGGGGCATACTCAGAACATATTCTATTTAGTTATTGCTACATTGCATCTCCAGGGAGAGCACTGCATAAGACCAATCCTTGCTGTTAAGAAATTCAGTCTCTAGGAGAGAGACAGTTCCGTTTGGACACATTTCTAATATCCCATTGATAACTGTTGGGGTAGGGACAACAGCAGCTGGTTTTATCTCATCTTTCTCAGTGGTAGAGTCTAAAAGTTACAATACTTAATCCTCCCCCAAAGAGAAAATGTTATCGCTCCCATTTTATAGATGAGGAAAACTAGGTTGAGAGATGCCACAAGGCTCACCTAAGATCAAGGAGAAGGCGATGGTTTCCCCGATGGGGATGAAGTTAGTGCTTTATTATTAGGCCTTGGAATATGGAACATTTGAAAGGAAAGAAACAAAAGATGGGCATTTTCATCAGAGCACAGAGCAGGGTTGATACCTGGGAGAACTAAAACTGGATTTTGTTTAGGAGAAGCAGGGAAGGCTCTGCGGCATTGGCCTATAATTGTAGCTGGACAGAGGACATTAGTTGTGGAAAGCAAAAGATTGGGTTACAAATGCTATTCAACACCATACCGCTGGCTCTGGACATTACGATACAAGAAATGAGTGCTTTGAAAGCAATGTGGTATGGGAGGAAAAGATTCGCATCAGCTAATTAAAGCTATGTCTTGCCATGTAGTTCATGCTAATTCCTTTTTTTCTGTGTAGCTCTGGCTGTCCTGGAACCCACTCTGTAGACCAGACTGGCCTCGAGATCAGAGATTCAGAGATATGCCTCCCTCTACCTCCACGTGTTGGAGTTAAAGAGGTGGGCTACCACTACACCTGTCTCTCATCTACTTTTTTTTTAAATATATTTATTTATTTATTATGTATACAATATTCTGTCTGTGTGTATGCCTGAAGGCCAGAAAAGGGCGCCAGACCTCTTTACAGATGGTTGTGAACCACCATGTGGTTGCTGGGAATTGAACTCAGGACCTTTGGAAGAGCAGGCAATGCTCTTAACCACTGAGCCATCTCTCCAGCCCCTCTCATCTACTTTTAACTGAGCTATTTACGCTACTTTCCCCTCCGATTGACAACAGTTACTCTCATGGCTTCTCTTGCCTTCCAGAACCAACTTCTGCCTCAGACTTTCCATCTCTATCTCTGTTACCGTAATCAGCTTAAGATCTATATTTTAGAACTGCATCATCCATTGTGGTAGCCTCTATACTCAAATGATTGCACAGGTTTGAATTTAATTCTATGTAAAATTCAGTTCCTCAGTCCCACTTGCTGTAGCTGTAGTTCTCAATAGGTGCCCCGAGGAAGGAGCTGCAATATAGAATAACATAATTTCTGTCATCACAGAATGCAGAGGGTGGGTCGGAGACAAGAGAAACAAAAGTATTAGCTAAGTCTAAAGCCATTATTATGATCTGTGAAAGGGACAAGGGTGCAAAGTGAGTGGTCAGAGCACAGTAAGTGAGAAATTGAAAACTCAGTAGGCATTTCACAAACCTGATGAGCAGGACTAGCCGTAGGTAAGTAATGGTGAGAGGGGCGAGAAGGCAGGGGAGTGGGAGCAGAGCTGCAGTGCTGCTAGATAAGAAACAACAGTAGCCGCCCCAACCCCTCCACTCTAATCTCCACATGCACCCCACCTGCCAGACTCATTTTTGCTTAGTGATAAGAACAGGGTTTTTCAGGTAACCACACACGGAGATTTGGTATTTTGGGACTCGCCACCATTTTTTTTTATCCTTCCCACCCACTCTAATTCTGAATTCAAATAACGATGAGGAGGTGTGGAGGCACATTTCCTAAAAGCAGCAATGAAGAAAAGGGCTGGGTTTAAACTGAGTGACTTCTCACAGTGTCTCAGATATGGTGTTTCTGTGTTGCATGGGTTATTTTTCCTCTGGGTGTGGAGAAGGTGCTGGGAAGTGTGCCCACGCTGTAATTTAGAGACGAGAGCACAAAACAAGTCTCCATTTCCAGTACCACATGAATTCTCAGTTATCTCACAGATAAAATTTAACTTTGTATGAAAAAAAAAAAGTCAAGGTCTTCGATAAGTTCCCCACTGCCCAGCTGTCCTATCTCACGTCATCTCTTCAGACCATTTTCCGAAGTGTGCCTGGTTTCAACATTTCACGCTGCGGTGCCCGCAGGTACACACTCCTGCTCCTGCTGCCCTTCTATGGCCTGGTGTTTCCCCCACAAGTCCTCATCTAAAGGTTTGGTCCTGCAAGGGGTGGGGGTGTGGTGATCCTGGAAGGTGCTGTGGATGTTTAGGAGGTGGAGTGCATTAAAAGAGAGTGTGGCCTTGTTGGAGTAGGTGTGTCTTTGTGTCTTTGTTGTAGGAAGTGTCTCTGGGGGTAGGCTTTGAGGTTTCAAAGGCCTAAGTCAGGCCCAGTTTTTCTCTCTCTCTTCCTGCTGCCTGGGGATCCAGATGTAGAACTCAGCTCCTTCCCCAACACCATGTCTGCCTGTGTGCCTCCATGCTACTGACCATGACCATAATGGACTAAACTTATGAAGCTGTAAACCAGCTCCAGTTAAATGTTTTCCTTTATAAGGGCATTCGTGGCCATGGTGTCTCTTTGGAGCAGTAGAACTTTGACTAAGACAAGGTTTATCCTCAGAGGGTTTGGCAGCCCCCAGCCTGATTCGATATTATTCTCTCCTCCCCCTCTCTTACTCCTGATTCAATATGTAACCATTAGCTTACTCCAGGTATACCCCCCATGCTCTTGTCCTCTGAAACAAGATTCAGCCAATCAGGGGCCACCAAAACAGCGCCATACTGTATGGACTTTTAGCCTCCAAAACTGTAAGCCAAAAGAACCTTTTTCTCTTTATGGTTTATCTGTCTTCATATTTTATTATAGTAACATGAAACTAATTCATGCACACATCCAGGCAAATACGCTTCTTTAGAGGACCATATGGTATCTGAGGCCTAAGTTATTCTCCTACGATGCCTTTCTCCAGTTTCTTGTAACAACATGCTTCTCAAAACTTAGTCCCAAGAGGTGAGTGGGAACTATTTAATTGCATTGCTTGGTTCTAATTACTGCAATCAGGAATGTTCCTTCCTCTGCATGTTTTATTCCTAAATTAGCGATTATCACTAAGTGAGTTCTGCCTTCCAATTTAAGTGAAGTTCGTTAGCAATTTATCTATAAAGGTATTACATTTTTTTTCTGTCTTAAAAAGCATATTTATTATCATCTGAGTAGTTGGAGTCTTCACTAGGATCATGGTGGAGGATCAGCTGAGAACCTTAGCAAGTTTGTAGGTGCAGCACAGGGGGAGGGACTGGCCAGTGTTGGCTAGGTGTTCTCTGTAGGTAAGTATCTCTGGCTGTAAACATCTTGAAGGAGGAAGCTGCAGTTGCTAGTTTTTGTATGCCCTAGTAAATTGTTCATAAACACTCACAGTCGGACTTCTGAGGGAAGCTTTGCTAAGTCCCTTGAACTTCACCTGGGCAGGACTTTGTCATTCTGGTGGGATCGTGGCATCAGAGTCCTCAACATTGCCATACCTTTGTCAACAACACAAACTCACTCAGGACTTCATTCAGGAATTTCTCCACTCCCTACAAAGTATGAACATTGAGCTGAGAAAATTGCCTCAGTCTGTAAAAGCGCTGGCCATGCAAGACCAAAGACCTGAATTCAGCCCCTGAAACCCATGTCAAAGGCCAGATGTGGCGGCATGCGTTTGTAATTCCTACACTCCTGCAGGGATATGGGAAGCAAAGACAGAAGAGAACGGGCCAGATAACCTGGAGTATGCACTGAAGTAACAGAAATGAAAGTTACTCTGCTTCAAAATAGGTGAAAGGTGAGAAGGGACTTCAGAAATCCTGCCCTTTGATCTTTACATGGATACCATAGCTCATGTGAAGGCTTCCTCCCGATAGATATACAAATCAAAATGTAAATGGTGGGAAAGGTGAGCAGGATACAGCAGTGCACACCCGTGATTGTAATCCCAGCACTCAGTGCACATCTGTGATTGTAATCTCAGCACACTGAAGTAGAAGGATCGTGACTTCCAGGATAGTGTGGGCCATCTAGTGAAACGATCTCAGTGGACAGGAGGCAGAGGGCTGCTCGGAGAGGTTGGGTGGAGACCTCTTTGGGTAGACGATGGGCAGAAAGAAAATACACAGACGTGACACATACCGGAGAAGGAAAGGAGTCCCGTGAGGCCGCAGCGTTAAGTCAAGAGGAGGATGGAACGTACAAGACACTGCTTCTTGAAATCCTCAGGAGCTCCCAGCAGCTTTTAGAACAAAAGCAGAAATGAAACCAAACTCTCGTCCTTTTTCATCTTCATCAAGTTTCACGGCGCCTTTGCACATGCTGTTCCTCCTCTTGATTCTTTACTCTTGCTTAAGATTCTTAATTTTTGGCAGCTATTAAACATATGCTATGGGAGATATGATGCTCACGTCTTGTCATGCTTTTGAACTTTCTCTTCATAACAACCGTATTAAATCAGTGAAAATAACTTGATCTCTGTTCCAGCAACAGAAAGGTTGAACAATATGCCAGAGTCATCATGGCTTCTGAGTGTTGTGGATGAATGCTTGCACCTCCCCCAAATTCGTCTGTGGAAGTCCTGACAGCCACAGCAATGGTGTCAGAAGCTGTAGTCTTTGGACTGTAGTTTCACAGTGATGAGAGAGCCCACACAGACAGGATTAGCTCCTTTAGAGCAGGACACACAGGGTCTTGGAAGATGTCACTCAGCAAGACAGGAAGTGAACCCTTACTAAACAACCCTGGTCTTCTCAGTTCCCAAACCTGTGAGAGATGAGGCCTTGTTGCTTATGCCTCCACCTGTGGCATTCTGCTAGTGGCCTGAAAGGATGGAAGCAACAGAGAGGGAGGTTTGAACCACGTTTGACGGGATCTCTGTGTTTAACCTCTCAGAGGAATCGCTTCAAGTGCCTGCCCCTTTGTGATTGGTTGGATCTCGAGTCAGCCAAGAGATACTCCTCTTCATGGGTCTGTGAGGACATCTCGGAAGGATGTCAGACTCTCTTACAGCAAGCGGCTTCTTCCATGGTCGGCCCAGATATAAAGAGACCTGGGGAAATTCTGTGTTACGTGCTTCCCTGACTACACTTCTTGTGGGTCAGTGCATCTACTCCATTACAGCCGCCCTCATCCTTTGTTGGTGACAGACTTCAGGCTCCCTGGTCTTCTCACATGAGCTAGGAATCTTTCCGGCCTTCACTGGCACGTTGAGATTACTAAGGCACCCAGCTTCTTGGACTGGGAAGCTATTGGCTTCTCGGCCTAAGAGAGTACAGAGAGCCATTGTTGGATTTCTCAGCCCCTACTGTGTGAGCTGATCTAATAAATATCCCTTTAAAAACACATAGTTCCTCTGCCAGTTCTTTTTCTCTAGGGACACCTCATATAGCATTTCGTCTGCTCAGTGCCTACTTACCCTCCTCCTGCCTCTGCTCAATAGCTATTTTCTTAGGAGAAACCCTCCCCTCCACATAGAATCAAATGCTGGTATTCAAAATTCTTGTTCCACTGCCTCTCTTGTATCAGAGCTGGGCTTTTACATTTAACTCATCATGGTTTTTCAAAAGCTAATAGGCTGGTTCCATGAAGGCAGTCTATGTAGTTTTGGACCATTTTTATATTCTAATTTTCTAATAATTTGCTTATCAGTTAATGGACATGCAGTGAATATTTGGCTACTGCATGACTATATAAATGTAACAAGAATGTAGTATTTTTAACATATCAAGGTCATTTTAGGTCAACAAAAATTTGAGCTTTAATATCTTTCTTCAGCCCCCTTTCTGTTGCTTAAACTGACTACTGCAGGCAACTTACAAAGGAGTTTTTGATTATGGTTCTACGGCTGGTGATACGGGTCTGGGATCACTCTGAGATGCACCATGACCATAAATAAAATGTAATAAGAAGAGGCTTTATTAAATACTGGAGCTGGATCCTCATAGCACCAGGACTGCAAACAAGATGTAGAGCCTGGCCATATCAGCCCAAGGTTTATAAAGTGAAAAACTATAAGATTATATGTTTTCTGTCTAAGTGTAAGCAGGATCTAAATTTAACATATATGTCTTTCAGCCATCGGATAGAGTAAGCAAGCTCGATGACCAAAGCAGAAATAGCAATTAGTCTTATGACCTACTATCTTGCTAGAATAGAAAATTTTACAAAATCACTCAATTTAAGAATAGTTTTAGCTGGGCAGTGGTGCAAGCCTTTAATCCCAGCACTCAGGAAGCAGAAGCAGGCAATTCTCTGAGTTCAAAGTTACCTTAATGTACAGAATGAGCTCTAGAATAGCCAGGACGACATAGAGAATCTTTGTCTTGAAAAACCTCTTGTGAGGACCTTCTTGCTGGTGAGGACTCTGATGGGCACATGTATAGAGGGGCACAAATAAGAGAGAGTCAAGTTAGCCCCCTATTTATAGTATTGGGAATCAAACCCAGAATTTTGCACACTCTAGGCATGTTCCCTACCACAAAGCTGCATCTCCAGCCCAAGTGACTTTTGTAATACATCCAGTCTGGAGATAATCCATTGTTGGGTTTGAATCCTAAAACCCCCAAGAAGACCACCATGGAGCCACAATGCAAATTCCAAATGCAAAAGCTAGGTTTCATTTATTAAGTATTGGCTAGCACAGGTCCTCTGCCTCACAGTCTAACACAGCAGATGGAGGGAGAAGGACCCTGCCTATTATTGTAAGAGGTTTATAAAAAGAAAAACCACAAAGCAGTCACAAGACTACAGTTTCAAGATACAGAACTACTTATCCTGTATCACAATTGGCTAAAAGGTTAGGTAAAGCTCAGCTGTTATTCTCTGAAAGGCTATCATTGCCTTGGGGGACATTTGTTCACCCATAGCAACTGGTCTCTGGTCATATCCTTGGGACATCTGTGGACCCATTGCTAACCACAGGGGCTGCTTGGAAACTTATCTGATTGGTCTCTTGTTACCCAACTGGTAAGGGAAGTTAGGTGGTAGCATCTTGTCAGCAGTTTTGTGTAGCTTGAGTTTTCTCCGTTAGCTAATACTTCTAAAAGGGGCTAGTGACCCCCGGCTTTCCTCAGGGGTAGGGGTGAAGTTCGAAGTCCCACAAGGTCCCAGCACAAAAATGGAATCTTTTCTGGCCTCACACTATCAATCAACAAATGGAAATTGATTGATCTATTACTAGGGTAGATCCTCCATGGCCCAATTACTTTCTATAGGTCCTATCTGTTACTACTTCACAAGAAAGATCACATTTCAACCTCTGTGTGTGTACATGTGTATGTGTGTGTGTGCATGTGTGCATGTGTGAATGTGCACACACAGCTGCAAGCATAGACCAAGGGTCATGCCAGTATCTTAACTCATTCTCTACTTTATTTTTGTGATTGAGCTAGACTGGTTCTCTGTATGCCGAATGATCTTTAGAGCTGTACTTCTGAGTTTGGAATGTGTGAGTTTATTAAGTACGTAGCAACCGAAAGTTAAAGGAAACAAATAGGAAGTAGCAGATAGAAACAGTATATAGATAGCAAAATATCATCATATCAGATGCTTCCAGCATCCAGTGAAAACAACTGGGGAGGCCCTTCTGACATGGCCGTGCTGCAGTTCTTTTTTCAAAAACAAATTTCACTTTATTTTATGTGGATGGTGTTTGGACTGCATGTATGTCTGTACATATGTGTGTTTGGCATGCAGTGCCAACAGAGGCCAGAAGAGAACTGGACTTAAAGACAGCTCAGAGTTATCTGTCATGTGGATGCTGGAAATGTAAGTGGGTCCTCTGTGAGGTCAACCAGTGCTCTTAACCACTGAACCACCCCTCCCGCTCCTATACTGAAGTTATCAGCAGTGATGTTCCGGAAGGGCAGAGCCATCTCTCCGCAGAGGACCTTCCATCTTTTTGTTCCCACTAAGTTTTTCTACCATTCCACGAACAATAGTAATCTCTGTTGGAAAAGATTTTTCCTCTAGCTGTTCTAAGGACACACTGGTTTCTTTGTTTCTTTTTTTCTCAAATGATTTACTCTCTTTCTGTTTTCAAGGACACCTTGTGTTAACTCCTAGGATGTTTTGCTGTTTTCTGTTCTCTCTGTTGCAGGGGCAGGTGACTAGCCTATCCCATGAAGGAATGTTTGTGAGGACATTCACATTAAACGTGCCTGAGGTCTCAGACAAGGTAGCCTGTCTTGTCCTTTGGGTCAGTTCTTGACAGTCACAAATAGCACATGACAATTTATGAGTGTAATTTATAAGCGACTGGCCAGCAAGCAAGGGGTCTTATCTCAGGCTCCCCTTTTCTGGCGTTAGAGGTACACTCCATAGCATGCCAGGCTTTTCATGTGAATCCTGGGGATCAGGTCTCCACGCTTGTACAGCAAGTGTTCTACCAACCAAGACAATCCCCCAGCTCCCAACCTGAATTTTGGGAAGAACATTTATTTCTACTTAAACCACAGCAAGAAGTTGAAAAACTAGTCAGTTTTAAAAAGGGTTGTTGTTGTTGTTTTGATGCATGTGGCTAAACTAGCAACATAAATACCTGGATTTTAGCGATGGATTCTATTATCTTGCCTATTTGCTGAGAGGATATTTCTGCCACTATAACCCCCCCCCCAAAAAAAAACTGTAAAAGAGAAAAGAAAAGAAATGATAGATTCCTTTGGATTCCTTTCCTTCTGTAACTACTTTTGAAGGCACTCTTTTGGAGGGTTGAATTTAATTTGTTCACCTTAAATAAGTAGATAAATAAGGGTAAATGCAGCAAATATAGGTGGTTTATGGTTTATTCGTGTCTCTAATTTATCTCCACAAAGGTATACACGTACATTTGAAACAGCGTTGCTTACCAGCATCCCAGATTCACATTTTCACCTTAAAAGAGTGATCATCTTGAGGGCAACAGAGGGCATGAACAAACAGGACCTATGTGTGAACTGAGTGTCATGGACATGTAACAGACTGATGTCTTCTCCTTCCCAAAGACTCAGGAATTCTATGTTCTTGGATCTGTCCGCTCTAACAGGTGGATGATTTTAGTCTTCCTGGAATGCTCTTTTTGGCTGATGAAAACATTTTAGACTAGAATAGCAGCAGAAGATTAACCGTTTCATGATGGATAACAGTGTGACAATGTTCTCCTCCCCATGGGCCAAAATGTTTCTCCTTGGGGGAATTAAAGGGAGGGTGGTATTAGGAGTTATTTGAATACTGTTGGGCAAAGGAATAGGGATGCGTTCTCCCCTAGGGCCCATGACCTATGTAGCTACAGGGTCTTGGCCCCCTTTAATAACAGTGTCAGTATAGATTCCATTTCATAGAGTGGACCCTCGATCCAATCTGGAAGTGGTCAGATACTTTCATAGCATTTGTAGTGAGCCTATCTTGTTGGGCCACTCACTGTTGTAACTTCCAGGGTTCACAGCTGGATACGATTGAGATTTACTTTTCTCCTTCTGGCACCTTCCAGTATGATGGATGCTAGCCAGCAGGTAAGTATCAGCTTGGTGTTTTTATGTTCTGTGGTTCAAGTATGTGGTGTCTTCAACAATAAGGTCTAACTGACAAGTTCTAGAGGGTGACCAGGAGTATTGACAGTAACTTGCAGTGTTTGGGGATCTCTGTGACACCATTGGCCAACAACTCAAAAAGAAGTAAACTCATTCCCAGGGTGACCTCTAGCAAGCTGACCACACACCAGAGCAGGTCATAATCCCAAGACTAGATGGGAAACACAAACAATAAGATTTGATGGGGAGAGAAGAAAAATTAAAGAACTCATATCAAAGATGAATGGGAAGGAATCAGAAGCTTGAGAAGGGTGGGAAGGGCAGAGAACATATTCAAAATACATGGTGCAAAATTCTCAAAGAATAAAAAGTATTTTCATAGAGGGGGGATGTTTACTTGTGGAGCACTTCCTTATTCTTGTCTTTGATTTGAAAGCTTGCCTTGAACTTTCCAGATGTGAATGCTCAGAATTAGGACAGTCTTCTGCCGTGCTCTCTTTCCTGACGTGATAACATGAAAAAAGCCTGTCTGTTGGTTCTTAAGGTGCTAAGATCAGAGACAGAAATTCAAACGTTTGTCTGCACATAAGAAGACTGAAGCTGTACTATGGGGTAGGTGACACAGGGTTGGAGCCTGGGCAGAAGTTGTGGTCCCTGTCAGCCCTTTGTAGAATAAGTACTAACCATTCTAGAGTACTGAAAAATCAAAGATTTTCAAGATTCACAGGCCACTCCAGAATCAATGTTAATTTTTTCTTGACACCCTATGAGTTGACACCTTATACACTTATATGTCTGCAAAACTATTTCTTTTTATGTCAGAAACAGGACCGAGAGAAGGAATTTTTTTTTGGTTTTTCGAGACAAGGTTTCTCTGTGGTTTTGGAGCCTGTCCTGGAACTAGCTCTTGTAGGCCAGGCTGGTCTCGAACTCACAAAGATCTGCCTGCCTCTGCCTCCCGAGTGCTGGGATTAAAGGCGTGCGCCACCACCGCCGGCTGAGAAGGAATTTTAAAGACATTTTCAAGAATAAAACTACACTGTCATTATATTAGAGTCTTTGAATTTAAAATTAAATTCTCATAACAAAACTACCTTTTTATTAATTGATTTGTTCTTTGACACATAATTGCTCCCACCACACCTTTTTTTTTTTTAAAACAATCTCCATCCCACTCTTGCTAACTCCCTAGAATCCCTTTCTCACAATCATGTCTTTTGCTTTGATTTTGTGGTGCTCCGAGTTTAACCACGGCTGTCTGTGTGGCTATGGTTTGGAACTAGCCATTGGAGTTTGGTGGTCTCACCAGTGATAACAAAGCGGAAGGCAATGACTCTTCTCCTCCAAAAAATTTCAGTAGTCAACAGTTCAGGGGGCAGGAGTAGGGCTCCAGGAGTTCCTGGAGTTGACAGGTACAAAGTGGGGCTGCTGTTAATTCGTAATTGCAATGGCTGTGTCACGCCTAGAAGAGCACATTTCAGGCCCTGCTCTCCATCTTTTGGCTCTTAAATATTCTTTCTGTCCTCTCTTTTTCTGAGTTCCCTGAACCTTAGAGGTGGGTGATATAAACGACTTGTTTATGGCTAAGTAATCAACTGTCACTCATTCTCAGCACCCTGAGAAGACGTGAATCTCTGTGTTTGCCATCATTCAAAGAAAATAGGATTTTTTTTTTTCTGGTTAAGGCTGAGAGGAGCATTTGTCTCTGTGCATAAACATAAATAATTAGAAGGTGTTTTAACTCTGTGTCAATTTAACTAATAAATCAGCGAGTTCTCTCCTAGAACCTATGACTTTGCCAGCTATATTTTTTGACCAGACTTACAGTACAAGGAAGTGGGCTAGAGAGATGCCTCAGTGGTTAAGATCACTTGTTGCTCTTGCAGAAAGCCCTGGTTTGATTTCCTGTACCCACACTGTGGCTCACAGCCATCCCTAAGTCCATTTCCAGGTGATATGATGCCCTCTTCTGACCTTGAAGGAACCATGCAAGCAGGACACTTATACACATAAAATAAAAAAAGGGAAATCTTAACTTTTAATGTCCAAATAGGAAGGTGATACAAGCAGAGAGAAGAAAGGAAGGTTTGACGGTGGTATATTACTTGGGTTTATAGGATCATCTCCCCTTACCCCGCTTCTCTCTTCAAATATTTGTTTTGTACTTTTCTATATTCTCTCCTTTCTGCCTTCACAATTTCAATATATTGACTGAGATTCTCTCTGTGTGTGCACACGCATATGTGTATGTGGTTACAAGCACATATGACCATTGCACATATGGAAGCCAGAGGTGTATGTCAGCTTCTTCAATAGCTCTCCACCCATTGATGCAGGATTTTTCACTAAACCTGGAGCTCATGGATTTGATTAGATTACTGGGCAGTATGCCTCGCAGACACTTTCTTGTCTATTTTCCTATCTGAGATGATAGCCCCCAGCTGTTTATATCTATATCTATCTATAAATTTTGTTTTTAAACTAGTTCACAAGAAGGTTCCCTTAAGGCATTTTTGTACAGGTCTAGTTTTGACCCCCTCCCTTCATCTCTGCCTCTCCCTCATCTCAGTGATCCCCATCACCTCTTAGATCTTTGCACTTTCAATCCCCCTGACTTTTTTCTTGCAGGAGTACTGAGTATTAAACTCAGGTCCTTGCAGGCAGTGGTGGCGCATGCCCCGCAGCACGCGGGAGGCAGAAGAAGGTGGATCGCTGAGTTTGGGGCCTGCCAGGTCTACAGAGTGAGTTCCAGTACACTCTGGACTACACAGAGAGACCTTGTCTCTAAAAACCAACAAACAAAACCAAAGTAAACTCATGCTTGGGTGGAAAGCACTTCATTGACTGGCTCATCTTCCCAGCCCCCTTGATAAAATTCTTAAGCAAAAACATCCATTATTTAGCGAAATCTTTGTGTACCACTTTCCAATGAGAGGAGCGTTAGCTTTTGGCCTAACTTGACCACAGTTATCACCAATAGTTCAAGATGAAAAAGAACTTGGCTTCCTCTTGTCAGGGCCTCTCTGTAAACACCAAAATAGAAAGTCTCAGCTGTTACTTGGACCTATTCTAACAAGTTCAAGTAGTTTTTTCTTTTCCTTTGCTAGTAGAAGAAATAGTGATGAGAATAATAATGAATGCTTTTTAATACCAGAAATGCCTTCTTTTAATCTTAAAGATTTCAGAAGTAAAATTCACTTTTTATATAAGAAAATAGTATGTTTATAAAAAATATACACTGAAGAAAAATGATATACTACTTATGGATTATGATAAAATACTTCATAAGAATAAAGCGGCAGCAATGTGACTGATCATTAACCCAGGTACCTTACTTTGTTGAGACTGCTGCAGCAAAAGGCTGTAAGCTAGAGAGCTTATAAACAACAGAGCTGTGCCACTTGCAGTTGTAGAGGCAGGGACCTTCACAGTCTAGGCAAGAGCAGCTTCAGTATCGATTAAGGCTCCACACTCTAAGGTATAGATGAATTACTTTCATTGCATCTTTGGATTGTGGGAGGGGAAAGGCAGCTGCCCAAGACATCTTTTTATAAAGGCATTAGTTCCATTCTTGAGGATGCTACCCAATGACTTAATTGCTTCCCACTGGTCCTGTCCCTGATGCTATCACATTTGGGATCAGGCTCAGTATGGTGATTATGAGGACTCAGCATCCAGACACCGCAGGTAGCTACATGGCAATGGTTACGTTATTTGTGCCTTCTTTCCCGTAGGTCTAAAATATTTAACACACATAAAAATCATTAATTAACCCCATCTTCCCCAAAAAGAAACCTTAGTATACTGGATTACCCTGTACCTCTTTCTTCCTTAAGTTAATTTGCTGCCTTGCCAAGTTTATGAAGCTGCAGTTCTCTGACTAAATCACAAGATTTAGTTAAAGATCCTGCAGGATGACCTTGGCCTGGAACACTGTGATTGCGAAGGGGTGGATTTAATAGTTCTAGAACTATCACAGGCCCTTTAATAACAGTTACATTAACTTTTATGTCTTAGCTTACTTTATGAGTTTATAGGCAAACTCATATCTTCTAAGCATAGCAGATCTCTATCCTTAAAGCTGCAATAAAAATGCTATGGCAACTAAAGCCCATAGAAGAGACTTCCAAGTCTGCTATGTCCTACTTACCTAATGCCCCATCAGTATATTGTTTATATGTGCTGATGGATGACCTCTCTCTTTGGCTATAAAATTCTTGCAATGTTTCCCACACTGGATCACGTCAATCCAGGTAATTTAAATTTTTCCCTGGGTCAGGATTACTCATATTCATACTTGGTTCTGAATAGATTGTATTCTATTTTCACTAGTAAAATAGGCAAACTTCCCTTTCCCATCTCTGGCTCTACTTATTTACTTGATCCAAGGCAAAAATCACTGCCAAAGCAACTTTATTTATTGTGGAGACTTTGAAAGTCAAATTAACCGGGGAGAAAAACAGACACTCCAGTTTCTCTTCATTTTATCTTGCTTTCTACAGTGATGTAAAACCCTTTCCCAGAACAACATAAAAAATTCAGGTGTGGTGGCCATTGCAGTGACCTCTGCACTAAGCTGGGTAGACACAGGCAGAGCCCTGGGGTTCACTGACCAGTCTAGCCTACTTGAAGTACTCACAACAATGAAAGATCTTGTCTCCAAGAAGGTGACAGCATGAGGATAATACCTGAAGTTGTCCTCTGGGTTTTACACACACACACACACACACACACACACACACACACACACACGTACTCTCAAACATATGCAGCAGCAGACACCTGCATCTACACAAAAAGGGCAACTTTGGAAAGCGATAAAGTAAGAAAAAGTTTGAGAGAGACTGCTTCAAACTATCATAAAATCTTATAAAACTTGGAGAAATAAAAAGTCAGTCTACAAGGCTGCTTAAATATTAAATAACCAATTACTAATACTTGGGACACTAGCTATATATCACCATGTAGATTCTCAAAATCTCATTGACAAACACAATAAGAATTTATTATTAATGTAAGAAGAAATGATTAAATTTTGCACCTGAATATTGTAGATTGTAAAGAAAGGAGAGAAAAATAAAATATATCATGACCACCAAGATGATTTATGTCAAGTAGGGAATTGCAGTGCATATAATTGATCAAGTTACAACTAAGTGCAAAGTTAAAAAGCTATGATGTTTATACATTTACTGTCCTCTTAATGCCATGGATATCTCCACCCAGGAAAATTAGCTGGTATGAGAGATCCTTTTGTATATGTGTTGCTTTTATTGGTTAATGAGTAAATAAGTTGCTTCAGCCAGTGGCTTAGCAGAATAGAGCTAGGCAGGGAAAACTAAACTGAATGCTGAGAGAAAGGAGGTGGAGTCAGAGTGGGAAGCCATATAGCCCCGTGGGAAACAGACACCAGAACTTTACCTGATAAGCCACAGACGTGTAGAGCTACACAGATTAATGGAGATGGGTTAATTTAAGATATGAGTTAGCCAGAAATACATTTAAACTATTGGCCAAACAATATTCCAAGTAATATGGTTTCTGTGTGATAATTTCAGGGCTGAGCAGCTGAGAATGAACAAGTGGCCTCTTACTACAATTAGCCCTGCAGTGCCTGTGGGAATTGCAATAGCCTCTGTCTGAGACAGTTGACTGTCTGACAATGCTGACTCTCCTCAAAGCCACCATCCCCATTATTTTTGCTTCTAGTCTTATAACTGCACTTAACTCCCAGTAGATTCCTGGAAGGTTGGGTTCAAAATATGGCCCATATGTTCTGCACTTCAAAAAAATTTGAGGTTTCTAATTGACACAGACAGAAATGTGGGGAGCATGTGCAGGGGTGGACATTGAGGGCATGGGATAGTGTGAGAACGGAAAGCTAGATCCAGCCAAATTTATTGATATGAGCTCTCTAGGACAAGGTTCTATATCACTGTTACAGCTCTGGCTGTCCAAAAGGACTCTAACACATGGAATAGCCAGCATGTATGTCAAACTGCTCCCCATATATCACCAGTCCTCATCAAGATGCAAATCATCTACAATGCAGCATTTACCCAAATTAGAATCTTTGGTGCCAATCAAATGGAGAAATAAATAGCAAATGCTGGCCAGAATGCAAAGAAGGAGGAGGTCTTGTACATTGTGATGGAAATATAAACCAATGAAGTGAGTAAGAAAAACATGTGGAGATCTGAAAAACATTAAAGACAGAGCTTTACCGTATGATCCAACAATCCTATTGCTGAATATACAGCTGGAGGATTTGAAACAGGTGTGCCCAAAAGGCATCTGCCTTCCCAGGTTTAATGTGGCACTATTCATAGTAGCCGAGACACACATTCTACCTAAATGTCCATCAGCAGATGACTAGATAGACAAAATGTGAGTGTACAAAATGCTAGAATACTGAGAATGAAATCCTGCCATTTACAATAGCATGGATAGTCCCGGCAGTCATAAAGACTCAGGCACAGATGGGCAAACACTGCTTGACTCACTCATATTAAATCTAAGGAAGCTGAGTGCATAGGAGCTGAAAGTAGAAGCATGGACGCTGGGGGTGGGGTAGGTATGGGATGAGGGAGAGATTAGTTAACAGTACAGAATCCCAGCCAGAGAGGAGGAATGTGCTCTGGTGTGTTACTACCCAGAAGGGTGATCGCAGGTAGCAATGGTGTGCCATACAACTCACGTAACCATAAGAGAGGATCTTCAGCGTTCTCATGCAAAGAAACGATGTGGCTGAAGTAAGCAAACAAATCTAAACATCCTATGTTGACCACTGCAAATCTATTAAAACACATTCTATTCTATAGAAAGTATAGCTATTGCCTGCCAATTAGGAAATAAATAAAAAACATTTTACACAGAAAGCAAATGAATGAACATACGAATAAATAGGGCTCTAGCAGCTTGGTTGTCTATGGACCACAGGTGTTCCACTGTGGGTGAGTAGCAGACAATCAAACTCCCCCTGTTTAGTGCCGAGTGAGCAATGCCAAGGCCTAGGAAGACTGGACTGTTAGAATGAATCATTCAGTTCAGATCTACTGCCCCATGCTGAGAGATCAAGATGACACATTTCTTTCTTTTTTTTTTTCCACTTAGGATAATATTCTTTTTTAAAAATTTATTCTTTTAAAAAGAAAACAAACTATCTTTTTTCATTTTACATACCAATCCCAGTTCCCACTCCTTCCCCTCCTCCCATTCCCTTTACTTCCCTCTCTTCATCCATTCCTCAGATAAGGTAAGGCACATTGCTCTGAGGAAGGATCAAGAAGGCTCTTCCCACTATATATAGGCTGAGCAAGGTATCCACCCGAAGAGAATGCATTACACAAAGCCAGTACATGCAGAAGGCACAAATCCTGTTCCCATTGCCAGTGGCTCCACAGTCTGCCCCAGCCATATAACTGTTAACCACGTTCATAGGGTCCTATGCTGGTTCTTTCCCTATCTGGTCAGAGTTGGTGAGCTGCCATTAGCTCAGGTAAGCTGTTTCAGTGGGGGTCCCCATCATGGTCTTGACCTCTTTGTTCATATTCTCACTCCTCCCACTCTTCAATTGGACTTTGGGAGCTCAGCCCAGTGTTCCACTGTGGGTCTCTGGCCCTGTCTCCAATAGTTGCTGGATGAAGGTTCTATGGTGAGATTTAAGATATTCATAAATCTGACTACAAGGAAAGGCCAGTTCAGGCACCCTCTCCATTATCGCTTAGGGTCTTAGCTTGGGTCATTCTTGTGGATTCCTGGAACTTTCTCTAGGGCCAGGTTTCTTGCTATCCCCATAATGGCTCCCTCAATCAAAATATCTTTTCCCTTGCTCTCTGCCTCTGTCATTCCCTCATCTCGACTATCCTGTACCCTCAAGTTCTCCTCCCCTCTCTCCATCTCCTCTTCTTCCCTTCAGACTTCCCTTCTCTCCCCACTCCCATTCATCTAATTTTGTCAGGAGATCTTATCTATTTTCCCTTACCAGGGGGATCTATACATGTTTCTCTTAACAGTTTGTGAAGCAAACAGTTTAAACAGTTCAAGACTTGAAGACTGAAATGAGGCAATACAGGAAACCAAGGGAATTAGAGGCAAGCATAACCAACAGAATACAAGAGATGGAAGAGAGCATTTCAGGTGTTGAAGATACTATAGAGGAAATAGATTCATTGGTCAAAGAAAACATTAAATCCAACAAATTCTTAACATAAACCATCCAGGAAATATGGGACACCATGAAAGTACCAAAGCTAAGAATAATAGGGATAGAAGAAAGAGAAGAAATCCAGCTCAAAGACACAGAAAATATATTCATAGAAGGATATCCCTATGAATGTAAAAGAAGCTTACAGAACACCAACTAGATTGGACCAGGAGAAAAGGTCCCTTTGTCATATAATAATCAAAATGCAAAACATGCAGAATAAAGAAAGAATATTAAGAGCTGCAAAGGAACAAGGTCAAGTAACATATAGAGGCAGATCTATCAGAATTACACCCAACTTCTCAAAGATGACACAGTTCACAGTGATGGTGAGGGGAACCCTGGAAACTTTGTACAGCTCATGGCTTCTGTGTAGTAAGGATAAAAAGAGGATGCTCTCGGTCACCACAGGTAGTGGGTGCGGCGATGTGATGGGCAGTAGGGTCACAGCAGCAATCCGAACGAGCTGCCTTGTTCAAACCTCCAGTATTGCTGGTTGATCACAGTGTTTGCGGAAATGAAGCAGATAATCTGTATACCTTCTTTCTTGGCCTAATGTAAATCCTAAAACAGTCATAACATGGTCTGGATAGACTGTGAAATGTCCTCCATAGGCTCATGTAGTTTGAACACTTTGTTCCCAGTGGGAGCCTGAGCCCTAACTGGTGACACTGGGTCACCAGGATGGGACTTGAAGGTTTTAGCCACTGCTGATTCTTGTCTGTGTTCTCTGCTTTCAGATCCAAGATGTGAAGAGAGGCCAGGTCATACTTCCTCCTATATGGACCACTGTGCTTGCCGTCATGCCTTCTCCATCAGGATGGACTGAAACCTTTGAACCTGTCAGCCAAGATAAATCTTTCCTCTCCTCAGTCAAGTGTTTTTTTTTTTTTTTTTACAGCTAGGAGAAAAACAATCAATTCACAGCTTCCATCCGTTTTCAGATTTGAGCCAATCAATAGGTCCATACCCTTTCAGTGAGCAGGAGGGACATTTGCTAAAGGACTCTAACACTGAAACTTAATACTGTTAATCTTTCCATTAGTTTTCCCACAAGCTTTAAAATTTTTTTAATTGATGATTTTTTTTAACTAGGGAATTTAGCATTGGAAAAGAATAAGTCATCAGACATTTGAGGAACTAATGGACTTTGGTCATCAGCTCCGCATGGACACTTGGCCTCCTGTGGTTGGAACAGGAGCTTATGGTGTCAGGAGATCAATAGAATTTTAGCTTGAGTGCATTTTGCAGTGAGCCTTGTAGGTTTCCTAGTCTATCCTGTGGCTATTTCCCCAGTTTCAGAATGTATTATTGGACTGGATCTACTTGATAGCATGCAGACACCCTACATTGATTTTATGACCTTTGCACTGAGGGCATGGGAAAGTCTAAATTGAATTCACTAGAACTGACTTTTCCTTGGAAACAAACTCAAAGCATACCACATTTCTGGAGAAACTGCAGAAATGAGTGCCAATAATAAGGATTTTCAAGGGTCAAAATTCTCACCACAAATCCATTCAATTTGCCTGCTCTTACAATGCAGGCAGTCAAGTCTATATACATTTAGGAAGGAACAGGTACTATTTTAGCCTGGAGAGTTAATAATATGATAGAAACCTATGAAGACTGAATTAGGGGCCAGTAAGATGGTTCAGTGGGTAAGGACACTTGCCACCAAGCCTGAATTTGGTCCACAGAACCGATTTGGTGAAAGGAAAAAAGCATCTCCGGTCAGTCGTCTGACATGCACATGCATATCACGGCATGCAACCCGCTTACTAACTCCATACATGTAAAAAAGAGATTGAATTGGGGATGGTGAGATGGCTTTGGAGGTAAGAGCATGTGTTTTGAAAGTAAGAGGACTACGGTTCAGATTTCAGCACTCAGGTAAATATCTGAGCATGGCCATATGTGTCTGTAACTCCAGTGTTTTTCGGGTTGAGACAGGTGAGTTCTTGGGAGCACAGTGACCAGAAAACCTAGCTTAAGTGGCAAGCTTTAGGTTCAGCGAAAGACCCTGCCATAAGTTTGGGAGAGACAGGCACCAGACCGTCCCATTTACTTACTCCTGCCGGCACCCAGACACACCCCTGTTTTCACACACCTGCCCCCAGTCATATAAAAACAGAGTTATGTAAGATTCCACTTTGATTCCTGACTCGCTTCAGATTGTAGAGCTGAACACAAAAATGCACACGTTAAATATAGAAAGTCCCAGCATGGCTTTAGCTTTAGCAGTTCCAGTTATTCAAAGGGTTCATGGAATTATTAATTTGGAAGGATGAGTTACTTGGTGAAAGTTGTGTAAAGCATTTTGGAACCTGTCATGTGTAGCAACTCTGCAGCCTGAGAAATTGCTACTGGCATTTGCAAACACGGCAGAAATTTAAGAGACTGTCGCCAAACCATTTGCTTGTTTGAATGCCAACGTTTCCTGTCGTACATCACATGCCTTGCCCGGCTGCCAACACTTATCAAAACACTCCCACGGTTGTCACAGAGCGAACTGTTCGGGGGTTACTGATTCTTTATTCTCGATGTCCTTACAAACTCCTTGACTTGCCACTTCCTGGAGATGTATTTGAATAATATAAATAATGTATGGTGCAGTGGTTAGATTCTAAAACTTGGATTGAGGGTCACCTACAGCCATAGAACGAAGACTGGAAAGTATAGGCTTCATATTTTCTGTCTATATGTGCTGTGTTCATAATGTTTGCATTTTTATAGGGCAGCTGTTGTGCCAAGTGAAACAATGAGAAAGCCTCTCAAAAGCTCTAGAGAGAAAGATTATAGAGAAAGGATCACGCAAGTCGGGCTGGACGTATTTATTCTAGTCAAAGTGTGGAATTGTGTGGTGCAAAAATGTAACAGAAGATTCAGAGATAGTCCACAGTCCTTAGAAACAGACTGAGGCTGAGTTTGCAGGTTCTGTGATGACCCCAGTGGGTCGGTACCAACCTGGGTTTGAAAACTATTGCGTAAGAAGCAGAAAAGGTGGAAGACTGGGGAAGTGTGGTCCTGGACCTCAGCCACAAACTCAAACATGCAGCAAGTGTAGCCCTTCTTCACAAGGATAATTATTCACAATTATCTGAAATATAGCTGTGAATACATATATCTACTTTGTTTTGTATGTTAGTGGCTTTAGTGGTCTCCTTGGCAGTTCTATCAAAGTGGCAAGTTCATATACTCTTGGGCAAGGACTTCCATACACCTTTCCCGAAAAAAAAAAAAATACCAGACAGAAGGACAGACAGATGCTTACTGCAGCAAAATTCTCAATCTCAAATATACTACGGGAGCGGAGAGAGAAACAGACACAAAGATTATATTTATACCGTACAAACAAAAGACTGCCGAGTCTTTTGAGCATTGCTTGTATGTATATGTTTTCAAGGCTTCGTACTGGATAACCAGTTGGGGGCTCATCTCAAGGGAAGACTATTTCTCTTTCTAGAGAGACAGTTCTTTTTTTTTTCTTCTAGCATTTCCAAGGTTGGAGGTGGAATGGAGAACTGGGAAAGGTTAGAAGTTCAAAGGCCCTGACCCAGGAGTCTTCACTTTTCATGAGTGATTGGCACAGTGTCCAGCTTCTGCATTTGGAGAATGTGGGTTTTTCTTACACATTCTCTATCAGTTAAATGTAGTTGGTTTCCATTCTTCCTGCAACTGTCTTCTTTTGTAGATAGATGTCTCTTTCTCTACCCCAATCTCCATAAAAGTTCAGGGTGGGGAGAGAGTGAAAAGCAGGAAAGTTGCAGTCAAGGGATTAGGAACAAGGAAAGGTGGGCCAAGAATTTGAAGCAAGAAAATGAAGGTGTAATTATTCATAACTAAGAAAAAGTGATCTTAGGAAGTACAATTCAATTTACTTACACAGAAACAGGCTTCCTAAATAGGATCCAGAAGTATTAAGAACAATTGACATTGGGATTCAAAAGACACACACGCACGCACGCACACATGTACATTTGTAGCACGAATTATAAAAACTCAGAGAGAGATATTGGGGTTCAACGCGAAAACCAGAAAAGCAAAACAGCCAAACCACTAGAGAAGTCTTACCTCTACCAAGGCCGGGTGACTGTAGACTAAGCAGAGTAAACATTTCTCTCCTCTCATTTTATATTCCCTCTAGTGCTGGGACTAACGGTGTATGACTCCCTAGTACTGGGATTAAAGGTGCGAGGCACTGTTTCTGCATTGATCTTTTGTAGCCCAGAGTGGCCTTGAACTCACAAAGATCCATCCGCCGCTGTCTCCCAAATCCTGGGATAAAAGGTGTGCACTACCAATGCCTGACCTCTAATGGCTTAGTTTTGCGCTTCTGATCTTTAGGCAAGCATTATTTATTAAAACATAAATAAAATATTACTATATTCACACATGAAAAAGAAAAGAAAAAGAAACTCTAACCAATTTTTATTCTATTCTCCAGGACCCATGCATCTCCATCCTAAAACTTTATGTGAGTTTGTATTCTGATTGGTCTGATAGGTGCTCTCAATCTGAAGAAGGATGTTGGTTCCCAGCTAAATGGAACATACTTGCCTCTTTCATTCAAAGAAAATTCCTATGAACATGTTTGTCACTTTGAAATCTTAAACAAATGGATGTGAAAATTCTTGTGATGTTCCCTCCAAACTATGAAGCGAGGGATTTTTATGTGGCTGTCCCACGCTGGGATAAATCTGAATGGTTTAAGGACCACATGCCACATGCTTCAGGAGTCTTGGCATTTTTGGCATACTCTAGTGTTTCCAAGAAACCCAGGCGCCAAGCTAGCATTCCAGATGACCTTGAGCCAAATACCAATCTCTTTATGATTCACTTTCTCTGGCTACTAACTGAGGGGGAGGAGTGCAATAAATAATCTGTACTATCTTTTCAACTTGTGATTTTATTTGGAATTTTCAGCACTTACTGAATCATCATTTTTAAGTAAACATTATTTATGTTTATGAGTGAAGGTAAAAATACTTAACATATATACATGTATATATATTATTACCAGTATTTTTGTAAAATGAAACAGAAAAGTATTATCTGCAAAAAATGCTATAGCTTCATGGTCTATATCCTTGATTCCCTCTTTAAGAACTGGTAAGATTTTATTATAGCTTAAGGACAGACAGGGGTGGTGTAAACAGGAATGATAATTGAAGGGGTCAATTTTGTTGTACATCAAAATCTTTTTGCAGTGTTGGGATCAAACCCAGGGCTATGTGCGTGTTAGGCAAACATTCTACTCCTCAGCCATATCCCTGGCTTTTGTGTACATTTTTTACAATCAACAGCTTTTTATCTTCCAGGGACATCTGACACACACAGACAGGTTCACAGCCAAGTCAGTCCACAAAAGAGTTGATAAAGCTAGTAGAAGAACCCTACCATTTAACTTCATGGGGTCATGCATCAACAGAGAGGAAAAAAAAATAATTTGCTTTTATCTTGGGTTATTCTGCAGCACCATGCATCACTGAAATCAGGTGGAACTAGATTCTTGATGCAAAAAGAAAAAGATAGAAGTGTGTGTGTGTGTGTCCAAATGAATAAAGCTACCAGCTGCTGGGCCATGCCTTGAATAGTAAAAATGGCTTTCTGTGAGCTTGCTCATTGTTAAGTGCCACTATTCTCCCTGTCAAGGTCATTCATTCCTTTTTGATGCTATGGGGCTTGAAGGAGAGAGTGGTTATTGCACAGATAACATTTTTTCTTCTAAATATTTATCTCCCCTTTCTACTACACTCTGCTCTGATGCTAAGTTTTGCCCTGTTTCAGTTTTGTATTGAATTAAACCTCTTGCCAGGTGTGGGGTTCATGCCTTTAATCCAAGCACTCAGGAGGAAGAGGCAGATATATACCTGAGTTTGAGGCCACGCTAATCTATAGAGTGATTTCCAGGACAGTCAATGCCACACAGAGAAACCCCATCTTGAAAAAAACAAAACAACAAAAACAAAACAAATCCTTGTATAGTATAAAGACCATTCAACAATTATTTCATGGGAATAAGCTGTTGACAAAAAAAAATCTTGGTTAAATGATATGAATTAAATGTGATTTATCAAGTTGAATCAATGAAATAATAAAGCGTATTTCCATTAAAAAAGAAGTGTGTGTGTGTGTGCGCGCACACGCGCGTTTGTGTTTCTCAGTGCATGTAAAATGTGTATCAACTGCTTCATAAATTACTAGATTTTGAAATGTAACTTATATCAAGTGCTTCAGAGACCTTCAGCTACAGGTACCATGGCTGATCCTCCGCCTCCTAATGAATTCTAAAGCTCAAATTCTCGTGTGTACTCTGAGGCTACAGTCCCCACTTCTCAGGAATTGCTCCCACTAAAACACTGAACGTGGAAAGGATGCTGAGGCAAGCTAGTTCCTAGGATACCAAAGTTCTTGGTGAACTTGGACTCAAGGTTCCGTGATGGTTCTGACAAACCTTTAGACTGCCTGGGTGGTCAAGAGTGTCTAATTAATTTTCCTTCCTTTGGAACTTATGTGTGTGTGGTCAGCCTTACCAGGCTACTTGTTCTTTTCCTTCACAGGCTATCCTGGATAGTTTTTTTGCAAACTTGACAAAAACTAGGGTTTCCTAGCAGAGGGAATCTCAGTTGAGGAAATGCCTCCATAAGCTGGCCTGCAAGCAAGCCTATAGGGGTATTTTCTTGATTAATGATGGATGTGGGAAAGCCCATTTCCAGTAGTGCTGCCCCTAGACAAGTGGTCCAGAGGGTATAAGAAAGCAAACTGAGCAATTCAGGGCAAACAAGCCGGTATTCACCACTTCTCCATGGCTTCTGCTTCAGTGCCTTCCTCCAGATTCCTGCTGTGACTTCCTTTAGTGATGGAGTGTGATCTGAGAGTTGTGGAGATGAAATGAACCCTTTTCTCCCCAAGTTAATTCTGGTCATCTTTTATCATAGTAATAGAAACCCTGAGGCACAGACATTGCCCCTACTAAAATCTTTGCATGCTGAACTCTGCCTTTTCCCAGGTGCATGCTGAACTTTCTTCCACTATGGACTCCACTAACATACACTATACGGTTTTTCCAGACACAGATTCATATGTTTGGTATGTTGAATTTGGATCAAAAGAGTGAAAAGATACATATTTGGCTTAGTTTAGGGCATGCATGTGTGTTTATGTCTCTCTCTCTCTCTCTCTCTCTCTGTGTGTGTGTGAAAAGAGCTGGGATGAAAATGATTCACTATGTACTTCTAACAGTTCTTTTAAAAAAATTTCATTCAAATGAATGTTTAATAATTTGAAATATAAAATCAAATGTTGAAATTAAAAAATACAAAGTTTTGAAAAACAAAATCAAAGGCTTTGGAGATAGTATACAACATTTGCCCCACTGAAAAGGAACAACTTTTGCTCTGTGGTTAGTTAAGTAATACTTAAGATTAAGTGAATTTCAGGGCTAGAGAGAACTCAGTTAGCAAAGTGATTGTCATGAAACCATCAGCAGCTGATTTTGAGTTTTGGAGCCCATGTACAAAGGTAGGCTTGGAAGCACACCTTTATAATTGTAGCACAGGGAGGCAGATTTGGATTCCTGGGACTAGATACCAAGACAACCTGATTATTCAGTGAGTTCCAGGCCAGTGAGAGAAACAAGCTCACTTCAGGAAACAAGCTGGACAATGCCTGAGGAACATCCGGAGCTAACTTCTGGCCTCCACACGCATGCCCACACATGCACAAAAGTTATAGGATTGACGCCAAGCAAACTTGGCCTATTTAATTTTACTGTTTTTGAAGTAGGGCCTCACTGGATAACTGGCAGGCCTGGGACTTGCTATGTAGACCAGGTTGGCCTCAGTCTCACAGAGATCCTCCTGCCCCTATATCCTGAACACTGGGATTAAAGGCGTCAGCTAAAATGCTTGCCAACCTCCCTGACTTTAGCTTTCCATGAAGATTTCCTTCACCTGAACCAGTTATGAGACCCACAGCTGCAGAATGTTGATTCCTTTCCATTCATTATCCAGCACTTTTTCTTGGTAAAGAAATCTCTTCCTTCATTCCCTAATGTCATTTAATTCTGAACGCTACTACGAATTTGGTGATTTTTAGTATGTATATCTTAATTCCTTATTCTTTTTGTTACTAAAATACCTGCATACTGAATTCTGCCTACTGAACTCTGCCTTTGTGTCTAATCCTCAGAGGACTCCACTAACACACAGATTGGAAACCCAGTATTAACAAACAGTGGGCAGTCTGAGGGAAGGGATCAGCAAGTCTGGCACAGGAGGGGCTGGGGAACAATTGGAAATGTTTAATGACATGAAATTTCTGTAACAAACCCAATATGTTGTATACTAAATTAAAAAATAATGAAAGGGGGTGTCTTAGGGTTTCTGTTGCTGTGAAGAGTCACTATGTCATGACAACTGATATATAGAAAAATATTTAATTGGGTGGCTTACAGTTCAGTGGTTCAATCCATTATCATCATGGTGGGACACGGCAGTATATAGGCAGACGTGGTACTGGAAAAGGAGCTGAGAATTTTACTTCTTGAGCAGGCAACAGGAAGTGAACTAAGATACTGGCCATAATTTGGGCATATATGCGACCTCAAAACCCAAAGGCACACTGACACACTTCCTCCAACAAGGCCACACCTCCTAATAGTGCTATTCTCTAAGAGTCTATGGGGGGGATTACATTCAAACTACCACAGCCGGGAGAAGCAGTTCTTAAATTTGGGCAACAAGAGCCTCTGTAATGGATGTGGTGGTACATGCCTTTAGTCCCAGCCCTCAGGAGGCAGAGACAAGTGGACCTTTGAGTTCAAACCATAGCATTTCTAGGTGGGGTTAAATGAATACAGTTTCTAAAAGACCGGTGAAATTGAAAGCTTTCAGGGAACAATAGTAACATTTAAAGAAGTAACTCGCACGCACGCACGCACGCATATACTTTTCCAGGTTTGAATTAGAATTTTGGACGTTGATCAGAAAAGGTCTGTCAAAGCTCTAGCCCCTCCAGCTCTGGTCCTCCCGAGGAACGACGGCAGAGGTGTGTCGCCTTTCCCGTTCGAATCAGCGTATTTCCTGAGATAGAGAGCAGTAAAATGGTTGAACCCAAACTTAAATTTCTTACCTTAAGGTTGAGGACTGATCTTAACACTTTCCCTATGCAGTTGTAAATATGTGTTATTTGGACCAGGGAGCCAGCACACTTGTGGTGGCATAAGACAGAGTATTTGTGTCCCAGCTGACACCTGGTGGCCGTGTACTCCACCGCAAGTTAAAAGAAGAGGTCATGTGGAAGTCCCAGGCTAAATTTATTGAACTATATTGGTCCAGCTTTGCATAAGTATAGAACTGTACGCTGCTTCAGCTGTAACACTCTGCACCACAAAGGCCTTAGACGCAGCAGTACTTTTACACGAACAGTCATAACAAAGATTTGTTGAGCGCCAACCGTGCAGAACGGTTGCTCTTTTGGGATTCATCCGCGGATGAGACTCAAATTCCAGTTTACTCTGCTCTGGTTAAAGGCTCCATGCAAACTTTCCTAGACCATTCACAAAGAGTTCTAGGACGTTCTCTCCAAAATCAACATGATGTTTTTCCAAGACCACGGAAACGTGGCACAGATCCACTGCAGCCGACCTAAGCACTCACCCTTGCAAAACTCTTTATTCCACCACCTAGAGTTGTATCCCGGGTGGCTGGCTAGGCTGTCAAAAAAGCAAAAGCGGAAAAGTCCTCCCGTAACTTTTCTGCCCAGAAGCTGGAAGCCTCGGAAGAAAACGGCGCGTGTGCGACTCGCGCGTATCCCCTGTACAGGAGAAATCTCTGCTGCTCGGCAAAGCAGCCTCGCCCCCGGTAGTCCCTGCACCTTGGAGAACATTCCTTGTTTTGCAACCAAGGATTGATCAGATTAATCCTCAGAGAAGGGCGATCGCGCCCCCTCGTGGCGCTACGCAGCCCCAGTCCGGAACTGAGCGGTCCTACGGAACCTCGGCCGTGTGGTTTTGGTTTCCGGGGGGAAGCGGGACGAGAAGGACCCGGGCGAAGAGGCTCCCTTGGCTTCCTTTGCGGTCATGGCTACTACGGTCGGAAGGCTGCTGCTTTGCCGGCCCAGCCCGGGCGGCGGGGCCCGCTGGAGTGAGTTTTCGCGTTCCCAGCCTGGGAAGACAATCTGCTCTGCAGAATCGGGGAAAGAGAGGGACGCGCGCACGGGAGGCACTTGCGGGGCTTTTAGGAAGCAGCCCTAGCCTCCTGCAAACGTCCCCATACTTGTGCTTGCCTGGCCAAGTCTCTTGCTTTGGGGTTTGGAAGAAAAGTCCAGCGTTTCTTGTGCCAGATGTGATAGTTTGGGCATGGGCTTTCCGCTCTCATGGAACTTTCTTGTCCCCTCCCAGACACTTTCCAACTCCAACATTGCTTCCTTTCCACCGAGTCTGGTTTCCTCCCACTTGTTTTTGGGACGCCACCGAGAAGATCGGTGGATGTGAGAGAAAACCAGAGATGCGGGCCTATGCTAAGCTAAATTATTAATGCTATAAAGTGGTATAAGTATGCCCCGGTCGAATTTTTGACCTATGTTCTGCAAAAATTCTGTTGCTTTCTCTACTTGTTACAGGCCTCTAGTAAGCTATACATTTATTCAGTCTTTCATTTCTTCATAGGATTTATAGCGACATCGCCAGCTGCTCAGCTGTCACCCACCGAACTGACAGAAATGAGGAACGAACTTTTTAATAAAGAGAAAAGTAGGCAGTTGTCGTTGACTCCCCGAACAGAAAAAATCGAAGTTAAGCATGTTGGGAAAACTGATCCTGGCGTCGTCTTCTTGATGAACAAAAACATTTCAACTCCCTACAGTTGTGCCATGCGTAAGTAGCAGAATCAGTGTAGGGCCCTGACCATTCGACGCCAGCTACACAGAACACTGCGGAGGGGAAAGTGCTGTAATTGCTTTGCGAGGCTAAGGAATTTCTTTATTTGGCACTTGGTAGTCCTTCATGGTCCCTTTTACTTTGTGGGTACTGCGGATATTGCAGCGTTTCTGTGGCATGCAGGTTGTCTCCAAGTTTGCTTGAATGTGACTAAGCCTAGGGTGCTTGGTGCTCTTGAGACTGTCTCTTTTCATGTACTGGGAGCCTTTATCCTGCAGGTCTCATTAAAGTATTTTGAGTTTTTGTTTTTTCCTACCTTTTCCTTTTTAGCTTTTTTTCCTAACTGAATATATCTCTCATCTGCTTGCTACCTGCCCCTTGTGTTGTGGTTTTGTTCAGTATAGATACTCAATGTATGAATGGACTTGTTAAGTATAGTGAGAGTTAAAAGTTAATTGTTTTGTTTATATTGTTTGAGAGAGCCTTGGGCTTATATATGATTTGGTGTGGAAATGAAGGCGTTAAAGACATTCGGATAGGACTTTGATACACATGATTTTTAAATTGCATATCTCCAAATAGTAGATAGGAACGATTGACTGTGTTGTTTAAACTTTTAAGAGACTCAGAAATAATACCATTTCAGTAAGTGACAGGATTTGTTGCCAGCTGAAACTGGTTTAAGGCATGCATTCTCAGCCTTCCTCTACTCTTGACAGTTAAACAAGCACTGGTGGTAATTACTCATTTGATATTCACGTATTTCTTGGCCTTGCTGTGTGGTACAGGCGATTACAGAGGAGAGTAAGACAAACCGAAGGCCCTAATGGAGTTCTCTATACATACCGTCTGCAGAGATGAAGTTTCTGAGCCATCCTCATCTTGACCTTTAAGACCTTTGTTATGGAACTTAATACTAGTTTATATGTTAGACTCTGTAGTTTGACCATTTTTGTGAATATGTGTTAAATGTGTATTTAGGGTTAGAATCTTAGGGTAGGGTAATGGAACAGATTAGAGGTGATTGGTTTACGTGTGAATTCACATTTACAGTGGTAACTACATTATTTTATTTGAAATATCTGTAATGCAATAATGTAAGAAAGAGGTGGTTTGGGAACAAGACTCAAGGATAATTTAAACAAATTTATGTGAATATATGGATATATTTTCCTTTTCTTCTGACTTGTGTGTGAATGAATCCATGTATCTATGTTGTTTCCCTTTGACTAATTATAACTCTTTGAATATTATTTTATGAGTTGGCAAATTAATTTAAGACTACACTTAGCTGTTATAGATTTTGTTAAAGGTTTTGGTAGTTTGTTGGTAATGCTTTTGTGTGTTGCTTTCTTTTTAAATTCATCATATGTAAAATATATAATATTTCTGCAAAAATTTTGCTCTCCATTATTTTGTTTTGGAACATATCAGTTAAACATGTAACTTTTCACGTTGGATTTTGTTAGATTTAGATCATCAATCCAGTTTGCATTCACAGATTTAAGTGAGTGGTACTGCAGGAAGTCCATTCTGGCGCTTGTGGACGGACAGCCGTGGGACATGTATAAGCCTTTGACCAAGTCCTGTGAGATTAAATTTCTTACTTTCAAAGACCCTGACCCAGGAGAAGTGAATAAGGTATTTTCTTGGCTCCTCCAGCGTTTTTCTTCTTTTTTAAAATCAAACCTATGTTCTATGAAGTATAAAATCTAAAAATAAGACCAGACTCCTGTGGTATTCTACTAGTGTTTTACGTCAGCTTAAGTGTTTTTGTAGCTCAAAATACTAGTGTCATCAACTTGTTTGTATTTCAGATTGATAAGACCATAGGGCATGTCATTTATGCTCATGACCTTTGGCAACCCTCTATGTATTTGGGAGTTCACTTCTACTGATATAACTTGAATTTGGTCTGAAATCAAACCGTTGTCTGTGGATAATTTTAGTAACTTTCTGACTCTGTTCCACCCCAACTACCTCTTAGAATATCATCCTTTGCAGTTCTGTTACATTTTATGAGTGACTTTTTGGGGTTCTTGTCATTGATCCCTGAAAAACTTGCGTGCATGGTAAAGTGGACATAGCTTTCTGGGGGTTTTGTCACTTGTTCCCGAAGAACTTGCCTGCATGGTAAAGTGGACGTAGCTTTCTGGGTTTGCATGATGTGCCTCCAGCCTGTTGTTTTAATCTTACCCTCTGTTGGATCTCCACCTCCTGCCCCTTTCTTGCTCTGGCCACATGAGAGTACTTGGTGGCGAATGATTTATACGTTATTATCCTCCCTGCTTTTGCTGTGCTCTTCCTTCAGTGCGGTTCACTGTCTTTCTTCTTTAGCGTTCTGTTTTTGTGTTATGGTTCAGTTAAAATGCCATCTGCGCTGTGGAATCTACTAGGTTTCATCTTGTCAAAATTCTTTAGGCTCTAGCAACACTTGGCTAGAGTCTCTAAATACAGTATTTTTTATCTTATTGCTGGGTGCATTAGACTCCTTCTGTGAATGCAGAGATACTTTCTGTTTTAGATCTAGCCTTTCACTTCAGGAAATGTTCAGTAAACATCTGTTGAAATAACATACTTAAACAAGAAGATGTTAATAGCCTTTAGTAGTAGTAACACTGAGGTACTGGTTTAAGTAATTGACAGGTGTTCATTTGATCTCATATAAACTCTAGAGAGTAGGTGATTTTCTTTCTATTTTCCATGAATAAATGATAAAGAGAACTTTTACACCTTGACTAAGGTTACGAATTACAAAGTAGTAAGGTCTGGATGTAAACCTGGGTATTTTGGCAAAAGCGTAATAGATTTTTGATTGTATTAATGGCATAATTGCCCTGGATGAGTGGGCAGGTATTGGAAAAATATGTGCTAAGCCAAGAGTTGATTTAAGTTTTAATACTGTAGAATCTTTAGTGAATCTTAGTATGTTACATTTATGTGTGTATTTCTTTCTTTAGGCCTACTGGCGTTCTTGTGCCATGATCATGGGCTGTGTAGTAGAAAGGGCCTTCAAAGACGAGTATGCAGTCAGCTTGGTGAGAGCACCAGAAGTTCCTGGTAATATATACATTAATATTTATACTTTTAAGATCTGTGAATGTTTTGGTATTGATTTTTGATTTTATCTAGTATAAGACTATGCATGTGGTTCATGTATTGTAGGTAATACAGTTACTATGTTAGGATGAAATGTGAAGTAATCAGATGTCAATAATTAACACAATGAAATTAGTTGCTCTTACATACAAATGTTATGGAATTACACTGTTATAGTGTTCTTTTCCATATTAAGACGATTTCTAAACTGAATTTCTGGGAGGGTGCAAGAATGGGCAGATGCGTAGGCTGCTGAGAAGAGCTGTGCTTTAGGGGGGTTCCGTTCTTCAGAAGCAGACCAGAGGGGCAGCTTGGTGATGGGGTGCAAAGGTAAGAGTCTGTAACTTTGTTTACCCCAGAAGTTCTCGTCATTAGGTATAGCAGCAATGTATGAAATTAATGTGTGTGTGTGTGTGTGAGAGAGAGAGACAAAATGAATGAAGGAAGCTCAGATGATTCTAAGTACAAAAAATTAAAAAGTGAAGTTTTCTAAGAGATAAGAATTTGGGCATTTCCTGTAGTTATATTTGTATCCATTTGTAGAGTTAGGGGTGATTGCTAACTTTTCATTCTGTGATCTAACTAATTGATTGTTGCAGATTAGAAACTTCTTGCTCTAACAGATTTGGCTTGCTTTTTCTTTTTTCTTGCTGTTGGATTCACAGTAATCGCTGGGGCCTTCTGCTATGATATAGTTTTGGATAAAAGGCTGGATGAATGGATGCCAACAAAAGTAAGTCTACTCTTTGGAGCATTGTTTTCGGAGTGTGTTGTTCTCTGCTAAAATGGTGCTGTCAGAACTGCTGATGGTTCTGCACATTGAGGATAGTTAGAGAATCTCTCTCCAAGAGTAATATCTCCCTGTTATCTGTGTGCCTGTCAGTCACTAATCTCTCACCCACCCATTCATCTTTTTTCTTTCACTCTATATTGTAAACACATCTGTTGGTGATTTTTTAGCTTATTTGTATATTTATTTGGATTAGGATATCCTATGCCTTACTTGACCTTCTCTTTTTTGTTTGTCTATTTATTCTTTTCTTTGTTTTTGCATGAGACGAGAGCCTTACAGTATAGCTCTGGCTGTTGTGGAACTAACTTACAAAGTTAGTTGACCTCAGACTCACAGAGGTCTGCCTTCCTTTGCCTCCTGAGTGCTGGGGTTAGTAGTTTGAGGACATCCAGAATATAAGATACAGAAGCTGGACTAGAGTTGGCTCAGTAAGAAGCTTGCTGTGTGGGGTCTAACTTTTCGTTAACTTGACAGATGCTAGAGTCCTAGGGGAAGAATGACTTCAGCTGAGAAGTGTTCCTACCAGATTGGCCTGTGGACAACTCTGTATAGAGTTTTCTTAGTGATTAATGTAGGAGGGCCCAGTCCATTGTGGGTAGTGCTATCCATGGGCTGGTGCTCTTGGATGCTATAAGAAGGCAGGCTGAGCAAGCAATGGGAGCAGACTATTAAGTAGTACTACTCCATGGACTCTCGTCAGCTCCTGCTTTTGGTTTCTGCCCTGCCCTCCTTTGATGATGAGTTGTGATGTGGAAGTGTGAGTGAAGTAAACTCTCCTCCATGACAGTGCTTGTGGTCATGGTGTTTTTACAGCAGTAAGAATCCTCAGATGCTGTGACAGCATGTGGTTCTCAGTGCAGATCTCCAGTATCCCTGCAAAAAGCTGAGTGGGACTACCTACTTGTCACCCCTTGTACTGGGTGCTGGAGCAGAGATGGGGGGTTCACGGGAGTTTGCTAAGCATCAGTCTGGCTTCAGGTCCTGTGACTGACACTGATGGGAATATGGTAAAGAGTGACAGAGCAGGACACCTGATACCTGATGTTCTCTTAGGACCTCAGCATGTATCCCTCACCCCAGAAGTTTCATATATACCCACTATACAGACACGCACGTATGCACACACACCGAATACATATATATCATACACATACACACACCATATACATATGCATGTATATGCATGAGCTTACCTTGTTGGCTAATGTTGTATTAGGGGACCTGGAGCCATACATACTTGGGTCCCAAGAGCAGAGTTTGAAAACTGCCACCTTACACTGTTTTAGCATTTTGCATACAGTGAGTGTTCTGTATATGCAGGAGTCATAGCAAGAGCCAGATGAGGACACAGAGATGACTTGGCAATGAAAAGAGCACTTGCTGTCCTGACTGAGGCCCTGGGTTCTGTTCCTGCCACCTACATCAGGCAGCTCTCTCTCTGTAACTCCAGTTCCAGTCGATCGGACACGCTCTCCTGGCTTCTGTGGGCACTTGAACACACACACACACACACACCGACATACGAATAAAATAAATAAACTTTTTTTTTTTTAAAGGAGTGAGTTTAACTAAGATGCAAACATGAAAAAGTGTCCCAAATAGCAATGACATATGTAAAACCTTAACTAATTGTCTATTTTCTGCCTCATTAAAAAATGTCAGTCCTGATTGATCTGGGATATGCTAACATTACATGAGCAGCGAAACTGAGGGATAAAAACAATGATACTTTTTCTCCTGCATTTATTTATTTATTTATTTATTTATTTATTTATTTATTTATTTGTTATTTGTTTTATTGAGCTATACATTTTTCTCTGCCCCCTCCCTTCCTCTCTGTTCCCCTCCCCTCCCCTTCAATACTCTCCCATGTTTCTAATTTATTCAGGGGATCTTGTCTTTTTCCTCTTCCCATGTGTGATGTGTGTCTCTCTTAGGGTCCTCATTGTTGTCTAGGGTCTCTGGGATTATGAATTGTGGGCTTGCTTTATTTATTTTTTTGCTAAAAATTTTATTTATTTATTTTGTCTAAAAGCCACTTATGAATTAGTACATGTGATATTTGTCTTTTTGAGTCTGGGTTACCTCACTGAATATGATGTTTTCTAGATCCATCCATGTGTCTGCAAAATTCAAGATGTCATTATTTTTTTCTGCTGTGTAGTACTCCATTGTATAAATGTACCACATTTTCCTTATCCATTCTTCGGTCGAGGGGTATTTAGATTGTTTCCAGGTTCTGGCTGTGACAAAAAATGCAGCTATGAATATAGTTGAGCATATGTCCTTGTGGTGCAATTGAGCATCCTTTGGATATATACCCAAAAGTGGTATTGCTGGGTCGTGAGGAGGTTGTTTCCTAATTTTCTGAGAAATCGCCATGCTGATATCCAAAGGGGTTGTACCAGCTTGCATTCTCTCCAGCATAAGTTGTCATCAGTGTTTTTGGTCTTGGCCATTCTTACAGGTGTAAGATGGAATCTCAGCGTCGTTTCTTGCATTTATTAAACATAGTTTTAGTCATTTGTACACAGTATGCAGTCTTTAATGCCTCGCTGCTTATTAATGTTTCTACTTGTGTTATAATTTTAGTAAACATTTGTTTGTATATTTTGGGTGAAGTGTTAAGATTTTCTTTGCAGATTTATCTTTAACAGTTTTACTACCTTACAGGATTTTTAGTTTGTGAAATTGAAAAGATTGAAAAAATATTGTGAATGAAAAGCGTCTTAATAAATGAGTTTTTCCTTCTTTTAAGCGAAGATCTGCAGCACTAAGTATGTGGTTTTGTCTTTGTGACTTATGAAGAAAAGATTTTGGGTGAATGGTTTCTAGCAGTTTGTTTGTTTTTCTTTCCCCAGGAGAACCTGCGTTCTTTCACAAAAGATGCCCATGCTTTAATGTTTCGGGACCTTCCCTTTGAAACTCTGGAAGTTGATGCAAAAGTAGCCTTAGAAATCTTTCAACATAACAAGTAAGTGTTGGCTGCATTCTCTTAAGAATAGCATGTAATGATGAAAACTCAGCTTTTATGAAGTTTTGTCTTTTTATTTTACTTAGTATATATATTTTTCAAGTACTGCTGCTTGAGCCTTGGGTCTTGTGCACGCTAGGCAAGCCTTCTGCTGTTGGGTTGTATTTCCAGCCCTCCTTTCCTGTTGAGCGTGAGACACAGTGTCACTGAGTTGTGCAGGCCGACTTTGCAGCCCTCATCATCCTGTCCCAGTGTTTGGAAACCTGGGCTTGTAGGGCCCTTACACTTCCGTACTCAGCAGGAATGTTTATCTTTGGCTTACGTAAGGCATCATTTTAATTTTTTTGCCCTAAGATTTATTTTTCTTCATCACATTTCTCTTTCTGTATTGTCTGTGTTCACCTCATTGCTGATTCCCTGAGGAAAGTGGTCCCTATTCCCTCAATAATTTCCTCACTGGGTTTTAGTGTCTGTTTTTAGGCCAGCCCTTCTCTTTTTATCAAGATAGTGTGTTTCCTTGTTTCCACTCTGAAGTGATTACCTGTGTTTAAGAGTGGTATTCTTTTGTGCACACATCAGCCTTTCCCTGATGGTCTTCCAGTCTCAGAAGGTTAAGGCTGAAAATGCAAGTAGTTTGGACAGTGTTTATGCATTTAGGTCATATTTTTCTCTGTGTGAAATAGCCATCTGATGGATTTGCCAACATTTCAAATCCTGCTTGGCTTCTCAAGTCTCTTTCTCCCTTAAAATTTGTAGTTTCCCTCCTACTTGTGTTGTCAAGAGCAAACTGAATTTGAAAATTCATGTACTAGAAAACATTACAGAGGCTTTAAAGGGAGATCTGTGTTGAAGACAGAAAACATTGTGGCCTAAAGCCACAGTGTACACCTTGGAATTAGTGAAGGGCGTGGATGAGAATTTCCTTAGGTGTGTAGCCACGAACTCAGACTCTTATAGGAATATTTTGTCTTAAATACATCAAGAGGCTCCTCAACTTATTGTCTAGGTTGGCATCTTGTAAAGCAGCATACCTCTTTGCAGGTACCTTCCAGAGACATTGCTGCTGAAGTGATAAGCCCACACTCAGCACACTTGCAAAGCGAGGCCTCCCGGGAGGTAGAAGACAGCGTGCAAAGGACCGGCTGGGAAGCCCTTTCCTGTGAAGTGTTTGTGACATAGCTAGTCCAGTGCACTTTGTACCAACGTGTGTTTAACTCAACTAGTGCCATAGGTCAAGCCATCCTGTAGCATTGATGCCTTAAGACAATTCCTGGGTTATCAGAGCTTATCAGCTTCCTTTCTGACAAAAGTCAAGACATACATATTAGAAATATGATTAAGCCATTTATCTAATTTTATTAAATTTTCTTGTGGCTATATAAAAATGTTAAAAGAAAATCTGTGATACTAAAATGTTAATTTAACATACTGTCAGTATCAAAGCTGCTAAGTATTTATATTCTCTCCATTCTGAAGTGTTCAGAGTCCAGTGTGCATTTACACTTAGGGCATATCCAAGGGAACTGGGCCCCCATCTGCCTTGGGTGTAAATCTGTGCATCCCACTGCATCCACAGTTCACGACCTCATGTTCATGCCCACTGGATATCTACTTGGGACTTGAGGATAAACGAACAAGTTCTTAGTAAGCATTTATCTGGGCTTCGCGTTCTGCATGTGTACTAATTAGTTACAGTGACAGCTGGGTAAACTCAGGGACTTCAGGCACTGACATTGGTAGGATTTGGAGGTGATGATACAGGGTGTGATGATAGAAGAATCAAAGAAATCTCTGGTTTTTCACTGAGACACACGAACAGTTTTCGTACCATATTAAGATAGGAAATTGATGAGAAAAGAAGGAGAAGTTTTTGTTGTTCCATTTGGTGACTGGTGGGTTAAGGTGTTTGTGGGTTGTCAGGAAGTTTTGGATCTCCAGCACAGCGGAGAGACATGGTTGGGGGCAGGGTGTGGGAGAACTAACTGTGTCAGTGGAAGCTAACACTTGTAAGTCAAGAAGTGACTTTAAGGCAGATGCTTAAGTGAAAATGAGGGTCTAGGATAGCCTGGCCTTAAAAGGAAGGGAAGTGAAGGGTGGCTAAGGAGCTGGGTTAGCAGGCAGCTGGCATGTCACTGAGGCCAGGGAAAGGATGCTGCGAGAAGTGGAGAGGAGCAAAGTGTCCTCTCAACGTTGGGTGGTGGCGCACGCCTTTAATCCCAGCACTCAGGAGGCAGAGGCAGGCGGGGTCTCTGTGAGTTCAAGGCCAGCCTGGTCTACAATAGCTAGTTTCAGGACAGGCTCCAGCTGTCCTGCAGCTGAAGTGAAAATGGCATCTTTAGGTGTTTCTGGATAGTTGGAGTTTGATTTTTTTTTTTTTTCTTTTTTGGTGCTGCCTTTCAGGTATAAGTTGGACTTCATAGAGGAGAAGGCATCTCAGAATCCTGAGAGAATAGTCAAGTTACACAGGTAAGTGCCTGAAATTGGGTGGGTATGCTATAGGAAGCCTGGCTGTGTTCCCCTGGAGCAGTAGATGTGTGTGTACAGTATTGTGCTGTCACTACCTTCCTGTGTTGCTTTGTTAGTGTTTATGTGGCAACTGGGAGTTTCACATCATCTCTAGGGACAATTGTGTTTTTCATTTTATGTATTGTCTACCTTTTTGTGTTTGTTTGAGACAGGGCTTTTTATAAACTGGCCTCAAATATGTGATACTCCTGCTTCAGCTTCCTGAGTATTGGGATTACATGTAGGTGAAAGTTTCCTGTCTCACAGCTGCTCAGTCCCAAATACCTGGCAGTTGCTTCCCAAATTACCGCACAGAGGCTTAATATTACTTATAAATGCTTGACTAATAGCTCAGGCTTATTACTAACTAACGCTTTCATTTTAAGTTAACCCATATTTCTTATTTACAGTCCGCCACGTGGCAGTACCTTTTCTCAGTATGGCATGCCCATTTTGCTTTCTTCATGTCTGGCAGGCATCTCCTGACTCTGCTCTTCTTCCCATCATCTTTAGTTTGGTTGCCCCTCCTGTACTTCCTGCTTGGCTACTGGCTAATCAGCATTTTACTAAACCAATTGTAACAATGTACAAGAGGATTATTCCACAGCATTTACAGGCATGTGCTACCACATGTGATCTTATGATTTATTTTTATTCAGTTGACGATTTTAGAATGTTAAAAATGAAATTTTTGAGAGTTGATTCTGAAATTGGGCAAAATATTTAGATAGGAATTGGAAATGGTTGTATAGTACCATGTGTGTTAATTTGTTATTTATGATTCATGTCAATTAAATTGGAATGTACTCTCTGCAGAAATGAAGAAAATCCACTGCTTATGTTGATGGTTTCTCATGGAGAGCAGTTTCCAGGCATGGGGGTCGGGGGAGGAAAGGAGGAAAAGAGAGAGAGCTCATGGATGCATACTCTTTCAGAGGTGGATACTGAGTATCCTCTGTCGCTCTCTGCCTTATCCCTTGAGAAAAGGCTCTCAATAACAGGAAGCTCGTAGCTTCAGCTACACTGGCTAGTCAGTGAAGTCCTGGGATTTGTCTGCCCCTGCCCCTCATGTAACAGCGGTTATAGGCATACATAGCTGTGCTTGGCTTCTGTGTGGTTGCTGAGCATCAAACTCAGGTCTTTATGCTTGTACATCAAGTCCTCTTATGACTCTGAGCTTTTCCCAGCTCCAAAGTTCCAGGGTGTTTTCTTGTAGAAACAGTTCTTTTATTCTGCTTTCCAAATTGAAGACTTGGCTACTGTGAGGTTGTAGGTATTGCAAGGTTGTAGGTTGTCAGTGATAGACAAGTTGGATGTGTTTGATAACATGATGTGTCCCATGACTCAAAATCCTTTATAGTTATATGAATCCTAATTAAAAAAATGAGTTCTCTTACAATTTCCAGGTTATTCTCTTGGCATTGTATGTCAGGGTTGTCACAGGTGGATTGTTCTCTGGGCATTGTATGTCAGACTTATTAAAGGTAATTGGGCATTTTTGCCTTGCGATCTAGCGGAAAGAAGTTGACTTTTTCACACTACTGTGATTTGATATTAATGTTTTCTTTGCTTATTTTTTAACATCACACCAGAATTGGTGACTTCATCGATGTGAGTGAAGGCCCTCTTATCCCAAGAACAAGCATCTGTTTCCAGTACGAAGTGTCAGCAGTCCATAATCTCCACTCCACTCAGGCGAGCCTCACAAGGAGATTTCAGGGCCTGTCTTTACCCACCCACTTGAGAGTAAGTAAAACCGAAGCTGCACAGCTTCTAGTGTGGGGATGGACTGATTCTAGACTTGATTTTATAGAAATTGGAAGAACAAGTGTTTTCATTTCCTCGGGGTCCACTAATAATTTTGCAAGCTCTTTCATAATGTAAAACAGAAGGTTCATTCAAGGAATCAAATTGAGATAGTATTTTTAATTTTCCGAAGTAGCCTAGGAGAAACAGGTAATGATGAATTGAGGGGCCTTGGGGTGGTTGCTAGTGAGTGAGGCCTCTGGAACGGCCTGGGCCTTGGGAGTCGCCCTTCCCTCTACTGTTAGGATCGCTTATAAACCAAGAGACTGTTGTTTCCACATCACCTCCACCTCTTACTAATGCTCTTCCTTTCACTTCTTTTTTTAAACACTGTTTTTTGTGGTAATTATAGTTGTAAGAAATAATATGTGTCATGCAGACACAGAAGAAACCCGTGTCTGGTTTCTTCAGTGGTAATGTCTTGTGGCTGTCAGGGTATGGACATGGCGATAGGAAAAATCCGGTGGGTAGGGCGGCTTCTGGGTTTCAGTTCTGTTCCATCGGTCACCTTCTGTCTACATACCCACAGTGTTAATTACTGTGGCTATAAATAGGGCACTGAATAGGGTAAATAATTTATTCCGTTTTATTGTTCTTTGTCAAAATTGCATTTTTATTATATTTTCAATATATTTGTTTGAGACAGGGTCTCTCTACAAACGCCTAGATATCCTGGGACTCTATGTAGACCAGATTGGCCTTGATCTCACAGGTATCCACCCACTTCTGCCTCCGAAGTGCTGGTATTAAAGGCATGTGCCATGATGCCTGGCCAATATGTTATTATTAATTAATTTTAGTAATTGAACAGCTCATGTATACAGTGTATCTTAGTCATATTTACTCCCTTCTCCCCTAACTCCTCTCATATCCATCATTTTCTCCTCCTTTCTAAGTTTGTGTTACCCTTTTTTATATTCCCACGGATCCAGTTTGTGGTGCCCACGTGCTCATGGGTGTGAGGTCATCCACCGGAGTGTGGTGGAAGTGCCGGAGGCCCCTCCCCTTCAGCTGTCAGCTCTCAGCTAGCAGTGGGGACAGTGGTGGGGGGAAGCAAGATCTTACAGGAGCAGGGATTGTAAACACGTGGTAGGAAGGAGGAGGGGGTAGTGGGAAGGGTGGGTGAAGTGGGGACAGGAATTCGGAGTGTAGGGTGGAGGAGGAGCAGTTAACTTTGGACATCTGGAAGAGCCGCATGGACTTGTTTTATAAACTTCCTATGTATATATATTGTATCCATATGAAAAGTTAACTAATTCCTTTGTGCTTCATTTTTTCCTGTTTTATTTTATTATTTTCTTGATATTTATTGAGCTCTACATTTTTCTCTGTTCCCCTCCCTTCCTCTCTCTTCCCCCCTTCAGTCTTCCCCCAAGGTCCCCATGCTCCCAATTTACTCAGGAGATCTTGTCTTTTTATACTTTCTACTTCCCATGTAGATTAGATCTATGTAAGTCTCTCTTAGTGTCCACATTGTTGTCTAGGTTCTCTGGGATTGTGGTCTGTTGGCTGGTTTTCTTTACTTTATGTTTAAAAACCACCCATGAGTGAGTACATGTGATAATTCTTTCTGTGTCTAGGTTACCTCACTCAAAATAATGCTTTCTATTTCCATCCATTTTCTGCTGTGTAGTAAGTACTCCATTGTGTAAATGTACCACATTTTCCTTATCCGTTCTTTGGTCGAGGAGCATTTAGGTTGTTTCCAGCTTCTGGCTATGACAAACAAAGCTGCTATGAACATAGTTGAGCACATGTCCTTGTGGCACGATTGAGCATCCTTTGGATATATACCCAAAAGTGGTATTACTGGGTCTTGAGGAAGGTTGTTTCCTAATTTTCTGAGAAATCGCCACACTGACATCCAAAGGAGTTGTACCAGCTTACGTTCCCACCAGCAATGCAGAAATGTTCGCTTTTCCCAACAACCTCTCCAGCATAAGTTGTCATCAGTGTTCTTGGTCTTGGCTATTCTTGCAGAAGTAAGGTGGAATCTTAGAGTTTTGATTTGCATTTCTCTAATGACTAAGGATGTTGAATATTTCCTTAAGTGTCTTTCAGCCATTTTAGATTCCTCTGTTGAGAGTTCTCTGTTTAGGTCTGTACTCCATTTTTTTTTTATTAGATTATGTGATCTTTTGGTGTCCAATTTCTTGAGTTCTTTGTATATTTTGGAGATCAGACCTCTGTCTGATGTGGGATTGGTGAAGATCTTTTCCCATTCTGTATGCAGTCGTTTTGTCTTGTTCACTGTGTCCTTTGCTTTACAGAAGCTTTTCAGTTTCAGGAGGTCCCATTTACTAATTGTTTCTCTCAGTGTCTGTGCTGCTGGGGTTCTATTTAGGAAGTGGTTCCCTGTGCCAATGCATTCAAGTGTACTTCCCACTTTCTCTTCTATAAGGTTCAGTGTGGCTGGCTTTATGTTGAGGTCTTTGATCCATTTGGAGTTGAGTTTTGTGCATGGTGATAGAAATGGGTCTATTTTCATTTTTCTACATTTTGATATCCACTTATGCCAGTACCACTTTTTTTTCTTTTTTCCATTTGATATTTTTTGCTCCTTTATCAAAGATCAGGTGCTTGAAGATGTGTGGATTGATATCTGGGTCGTCTATTTGGTTCCATTGGTCTTCCTGTTTGTTTTTATGCCAGTACCAGGCTGTTTTCAGTACTGTAGCTCCTTAGTAGAGTTTGAAGTCAGGGATTGTGATGCCTCCAGTTCTTTTATTGCCCAGGATTGCTTTGGTTATCCTGGGTTTTTTGCTTTTCCAAATGAAGTTGAGTACCGTTCTTTCGAGGTCTTTGAAGAATTTTGCTGGGATTTTAATGGGCCCTTTATGCTTCCTTTAACTTTAGTGTAATCCTTTTGTGATAATAACAGGAATTTCTCTTAACCTCTGTTGTAGTTTCAAAAGAATTGTTATCTTTAATATGTTTGGTTTTCTAATAAATTAATATGGAATATCTTTTCATTTATTTAAAGATTTTTTTCATTTAAAAATTTTTAGTGCACATAGCCTAAAGTTGAAGTGAAGGAGAGAGGAATTACAATAGCTCAAAGAATTTTGGTAGATTGTTACATGGGAGGCATCGTCTTGACTTGACAGCCTGTTTATAGCTGCAGCTATCAAGACTGTGGCATTGAAGGGGATAGACAATAGGACAGAATCAGGAATCCACTCTAACAAGTATGATGACACCCATGTTTGCATGTTGGATTTCCTGCACACATGCTTCTTTCCCTAGGTGTCCCCATTTCTGCTTATTATAGTCTTTGATTTGTTCTTTCTTCCCATTTATTAGCAAATCCTTTGGACTCCTAGCTCAACGCAGTCTGATTCTAACTCATCTGCTGCATAACACCATCCTACCTCCTGCTTTCATCCTTACCTTCTATAGTGTAGCCTTAAATTTGTAGTCAGAACCATCTGTTTGCTTACTTTTTGTTGTTTTTTTGAGACAGGGTTTCTCTGCGTATCCCTGGCTGTCCTGGTTCTAGCTCTGTAGATCAGGCTGGCCTTATACTCAGAGATCTGCCTGCCTCTGCCTCCCAAGTGCTAGGATTAAAGGTGTGTGCACCACCGCCAGACTGTTCACTTAAATAAATTATTATTTTTATGTGTATGAATGTTTTGTCTGTAAGTATATCTGTGCACTACATGGTCAGTGGAGGCCAGAAGATGGCATCGGGTCCTATGGACCTAGGATGGCTATGAGCCAGCATGTAGGTGCTAGGAATTGAATCTGGCTCCTTTAGAACAGCCAGTGCTTTTCACCCCTGAGCCACTGATACGGCCCACTCTTTGTTTCCTTCTTTTGAGACAGGTTCTCCTGTAGTCCAGATTGACCTTGAAATCACTGTGTAGATTAAGGTGACCTTGATCTTCTGACCCTCCTGCCTTTGCTCCCTAAAGCGGGGATTACAGGTGTGAGCCATATACAGATTGTCTCATTCTTCATGCCCAGCTCTCCAGTGGTCTGCCTGAAACAAATCTAAGGCTGGGATTACAGGTGTGCGCCATGTACAGATTGTCTCAGTCTTCATGCCCAGCTCTCCAGTGGTCTGCCTGAAACAAATCTAAGGCTGGGATTACAGGTGTGCGCCATGTACAGATTGTCTCAGTCTTCATGCCCAGCTCTCCAGTGCTCTGCCCGAAACAAATCTAAGGCTGGGATTACAGGTGTGCGCCATGTACAGATTGTCTCAGTCTTCATGCCCAGCTCTCCAGTGCTCTGCCTGAAACAAACCTGATTGTTCTGTGTCCCCAAGCCCTGCAGTGCCCCCTGCTTGCCTTGCTGACCTCACTGCAGGCCACTCCTTCCTCCGTCTTCTCTGTCCCCATTACAGGCTAAGTTCTCTCACCAGTTGTCCCTTCTGCCTCAGGAGGGTTAGGATTTCCTCTTTGGCATTCCATGCCATCTATAGAAGGGTTTGCATGTAGATAGTTAATAATTTTGCCTTTTGTTGCAGACTGAGCTCATTTTTGTGTGAAATGGTCACAGACCACCCCTGTGCCTCACTGCCACCATCAGTGAGCTTTCTGCTTATCCTTTGGGGTGTAATTTTCTGAGCCATGGCTCTGCCATTTCAGTGCCACAGCGTTGCAGGTGGTTCCTAATGACATGCCCTGTGGGTGCTTGTGGTCTGACAGGAAGGATGACCTCTAGAGGGTGAAATGGGCTAGTCAGGGAAAGAGCTGCAGTCTTTGGAAAGTGGGGCACAGTTTTGCTTGCCATTAGGGAGCATGCTTTCGATGATAGACGTGATGCACATTAAGTAGCAGGACAAAGACGGGAGAACAGTATATCCCAGCCACATGAGGTGAGGGGTCTGTGTACGTCCTTCCTCTGGTCACTTTTGTTTATTTATTCCCAACATAATATTTTGTTGATTATTTGGGAATTTCACATAATGCACCCTGATCATATTTACTTTCCAGTCCTCCCAGGTCTGTCCCCTACCTTGTGACCCTCCCACCCCTAATAAAAAGAGAAGTAGGAAAGAAAGGAAGGAAGGAAGGAAGGAAGGAAGGAAGGAAGGAAGGAAGGAAGGAAGAAAAAAGTCCAATTTGTATTCACTGGTGCATAGCCAAACTCCCAGTGGCCATTTTCTTGAAGAAAACTGAGTCCTTCCCCACCTGCACCCCGCCAGAATCCATCAGTTGTGGAGAGCTGCACTTTAATATCTTTATCACATTTATTCTTCTCCTATATTCTATCCTGACCAGTTTCCTCTCCCTCCTCTCCTCCCAGTCCCCCATTCTCGCCTCTGTTTCCCTTTAGAAAGGACAGGCCTCCCAGGGATATCAACCATATGTAACATATCAAGTCGCTATAAGATTAGGCACCTTCTCTCATATTAAGGGTGGGCAAGGCAGCCCAGTAAGAAGAAAAGGGTCCCAAAAGCAGGTGAATAGGGCAGAGACTGTCCCAGTCCCCACTGTTAGGAGTCCCACCAGAGGATGTGTCTGACCCATTCAGACTCCCTGGTTGTCGGTTTAGTCTCTATGAGCTCCTATGAGACAAGGTTAGTTGACTCTGTGGGTTTTCTTGTGCCCTTGGCCCCTCCGGCTCCTACAATCTCCCCTCATAAGATGGCTCATAACAAACCCTGGGATTTGATGGACCTCTGAGATGTCCACAGGCACCAGGCACAGATGTGGTACATGTACATACATGCAGGGGAAGCACTTAACACATGAAAATAAATCTAAAACTCCAGCTTCCTCCTGTATGCATTCATAGCAGATCTTCTCTTTTCAGGCACATTTTACAATATGGGACAAGCTATTGGAAAGATCACGGAAAATGGTAAGTTTTCACTGCAAAAATTTTCTTCTGTGAAGGGATGTTTTAGAAATTAAGTAACAACCAAAAACCAAACAAAAATCCCCCCCCCAAAAAAAAAACCAAACAAAAAAACTCCAACAAAATAGAGGTAGTGGCCTTGGAGAGAAGCAAAATAAAAACAGTACTAATTTGTCTTATTAGTAGTGATTGTTCACTGATGGTCTTTTGGCAAGAATAAAGCTATAATTTGCCTTTTAAATTTCTTAATATCATTAAAATGATAGCATAGAACTGAAACAGAAGGGATGTGATGGTAATTGTTCTTAGTAGCTCTGTTAGTCCTAATTGAGTTCTTTTAAAAAATTTTTGTGAACTTAATGAACATTTGAAAAATTAAGTCTTATGAGGTTTAAGTAAGAGTGCCACATTTCTTGACCTCAGCACCATGTTGTCAACTGTGTTGTGAGAGCTGCCTGAGACTTGCCTCATCTCTTCTAACTTACTCAGCCACTCTATGAACAATAAATTAAGGCTAACCAACAAACTTATTAAGCACATGCCCAGTTTATTTTCAAGTTGTTTATTTCTTCATGACAGCCTGTCCATAGAATGGGACCACGGGCTGTGCTGGTACCTCTTTGCACTAGGTCTGTAACGTAGTCTGGCGCAAGCACAGCTGTGCCACACAGACACCTTGAGTAGAACACCTTGTGTTTCACGGCTGGTGATTTTTTCTGTAGTGATGCTTTTGTTCCACAGATAGAAAAAATAAGGTGAGAAGCTTGGGAAGCCAACATGTAATATGCTTCTGATTATGTAGTTTTAAATGGGATACATTTGGGGATCTCTATTGGCAACTTGTTTTTTAACTCTCTATTCTTGTTTAGCTTTCCGTAATAATCACTGAGGGAAAGAGGGACAGGTTTTCATAGGAAGGAGTGGAGGGTTGGACTGTGGGTTAGGGTGAATTTTGAAAGGTCTGTTTGAGAAGTAAAGCTGTTGGTGTCTTTACAGGTGACTGAAGATGAAATCAGACAGACAGAGAACACTGTATCTACCCAGTAACCTTCTAAAATTTAAGTATGTATAGTAAGTTAAAATAAAAGCCTTTAATATAATATGTTTGCTTTAGCTCTGGCTACGTCGCAACCTCCATTTATAAACATATGTGAAAATACACTGTATCTGTTGCCATCTCTTGCTTTGTTAAACAGTGGTGTGGTGAACATCCTTGTCTAAAATCATGCCTTTGTAGTTAGAAGATGCTATTAACTGTGTAGTTACTTTGTGCCAACATGGTAAGACCGCCACAGAAAGTTTTTCTGTATTTTTGTCTGAGACAGGGTCTCAGTATGTAGTCAGGCCTAGCCTGGAACTTGCTATGCTGTCCTCCTGCCTCAGCCTCCAGAGTGCTGGAATTAGGGTGTGAGCTTTTTAGTTAATTGTCACAATTCATTCAGACGGTGTTTCCATTTCATAAGCCAGGAAACAGAGTTTGAATGCAGGTGATTTGTCTCCGCTACTTTGTGCTGCCTCTTGTATGAAAACCTGCATAGGGTTGCAGTTCCGGTAGTGAAGCTACTGCTAGATGCTGCAGACGCTAGCCTCCGAAGGGCTTGGTTTTTGTATTTTTAAAAAATATATAAAACTTTTTTAATATTTAAATATTAAACTTTTAGTAAACTTTATTATAAAATGTTGCAAATAAAAAATATCGTACACCAAAATTAACTAGACCCAAAGTCTGTACACATACTCAGTGAACTTCCACGCAGTTAGAATAGCCATTTGGGATGGAGGCCGTGGAGTGTTGCATTGAATTTTCATACTTTAACTATTGAATATATCTGTGTGCACTTAGCCATCATCAGTTGTGAAAGACCCATGACAGTGTTTTAGCTGGAAAAGGAATTAGCTTTATACCCCTTTTGCAGGAGAATTGTCTGTATTCTGTCAATCCTGTTATAAATAAATGCTGATTGGCCAGGCAGGAAATATAGGCGGGAAAACCAGACAGGAAGTAGAAATGATATAATGAGAACAGGAGAATTCTGGGAAGGAGGAAGTTGATTCCTCCCACTCCTGCCCAGACCACCGAAGCAGCAGGATGTGAGCTGCCTCACTGAAAAAAGGTACTCAGCCACATGGCTAACATAGATCAGAAAAATGGGTTAATCAAGATGTGAGAGTTAGTGAGAGGCTAGAGCTAATGGGCCAATCAGCTTATAATTTATGGAGACCTATGTGTGATTTTCTTTGGGATTAAACAGTTGTGGGGTACTGGGCAGGGCAGAAAACCCCAACAACAAGCAGGCCCCCTCATGTTACACCCTTTCCTCTCTCATGTCCATTACTTGCATTCAGGTTTTGACAAGGGATATTCTCCACAGTGTTTGAAAATACCTGCTTCATCTCACCTTTGAGCAGACTTTGATTACTGGATTTTCTTCTTTTTTGGAAGCCTTTGCCAAAACTTTTTTTCTTTTCCAGTCTGAATACTTCTGAACCAGTGCCCAGGCTTTGTCTGAAGCTATTATTTCCTGTATAATATATATTTTGCCTCTCCAGTTTATTGTCTATTTCTTGCCCAATTCTCATTTTCCTGGAGTTGATCTTTCCGATCCTTCCTACAGGAAAAGGGAAGGCAAACCGGGTTTCTAACTGGCTTTTCTCTGTACGTGCCTCTGTGCAGCTCTCTGGCCAGATGCCGAAGTCTTCTTTGAAATTCCTTGTCAGCCTTTAGAAGTAGTTCAGTTGGTGATATAGATATGAATAATTTGCATTGGTATGGATTTTAAGGTCAATTTTGTTATATGTGTATGTATTTCTGATCCTGATTAAGGTATTGTGACTGTGTAGTTCATTTGAAATGTAATGTATAATTAGGAAATATAGGTTGCTAACGGATAATCATCAATAATAGCCAAGTTTGTAGACATGTTAGATTTTCTAGATATATAGAGATATATTTCAATTAGATAGACATTCTTCATATCTTTCAAAGACTGCAGAATATAGCATTTAATGTTTTAATAATTTAGGGCTTTTCATGACAATGAGACACGTCTGCTCCTGGCAGCACCAATCTACTTCAAGAGGAAGATGGGCATCGAAGAGGCTAGAGCTAATGGGCCAAGCAGTGTTTAAAAGAATACAGTTCCCGTGTAATTATTTTGGGAAAAAGCTAGCCGGGTGGGTGGCCGGGCACCGGGAACGCAGCCGGCCACTCCCCACAACAAGTTGGCATCTAGCAAGGGATGCTGTTAAGTTCTTGTTTGGTTTTGCACCTGAAGCTGTGCACCTCCTAAGACCCAGCACATTCTGGTCACTCTGGACCTTCTTTTGTTGTTCTAGAACAATAACTTTCTATAGCTGTGCCAGTCTCAAGCAGTTATTTTTCTTTGTACTTACTGGGTCTGCTTAAAAAATTTTAAATGTATTTTTAATTTTATGTGAATGCATATTTTTCCTGCATCCATTTTTCTTCAAGTTCCCATTTCTCTTACAGTTTCCCCATTCTTTCAGGTACTGGCCATTTATTTTCAGAAAATTTCTTATACACCACATTCTCTGCTTCAGTCTCCCAACTCCCTGTCCCAGCCCTCTCTGCTAGTTTGTAGTTGTTGATAAAATGTTACAAATAAAACAAGAAATCATAATTTTAGTTTATTTTAGTTTTGAGCTCAGCAAGTGTCTGGGAGAGTGTGAGTGCTCAGCCAATTCTCTTTGTGTCCTGTGTCATTCAGTCTTCTGGGTACAAAACCAGGACTGCTATTTCCTTCCTGAACCCCATAAAACTGCCCTTCCTGTAAATCAGTGTAAATCAGCGCACTTCCACTTCCTCATGACTCGCCTTCCACCCCAAACACACCCAGTCTTACTCAGGCTCCAAGAACTTTTGGAATGGCTGGAAATATTGGTCCAGAATAATCCCGTCTGTGACGAACAGATCAACAAATAGAAGCCCAGGAGAGTTGGGCATCAGAAGACCTGACCTTTGGCCCACATCTGGGTTATGGCTGGAGAGCTAGAGTGTTAGGGACACCTGCTATCATAGATCTCTCGGTTTAGGTCACGGAAATGGAAATGCTCAAGGTGCTGGTATTGATAGAGCCATTGTGCTCTATCCTGTGTATTTCATCATAGCCTGCCATCCTTAAAAACAGACAAGTCATAGAGATGCATACACCGATGGGGAAACTGAGGCTGGATCAGGTAATTTGCCTAGGCATACAGTATAGCCCAGAGCTCGTCACAGAAAGCATCGAAGTCCATAGCTTTTGACTAGAACTGCAGGACGGGAAGGACGGGAATGTAGAAAACCTAGTCTTTATTGACCTGCTCTGACGTTGTGGCTGTAGCAGCAAAAGGACTCTGAAGAATTGAGACTGAAAACAAGGAGTCCTGAAGCTAGACTGTGGCCAGAGAAGAGCAGTCCAAAGAAACACCTTGGCGTGATCATTTCCACACAACCTCTATGGAACCACAGGATGCGTCCAAGGTTGAGAAGAGGAATTTGTCTTGGCAGCAGACACAGCAGAAAGCGAGGGAGCCATGGGATGGGGGTGGGGTGCCCTTCCAGGGGAATACTGTGTCCTAGCAGGAGGGACCACCCCCACTATCCTTATAACTCTTTTCCATTTTCTTCTTGTGTAAATAGCTTCAGAAATTACACTCTGTACTTTGCAAAGGAAGAAGATCACACACACACACACACACACACACACACACACACACACACACACTTTTCTAAGTCAGCTGAAGACTCATGAAATTTATTTGTCTATAATGAAAAAGGTGCTTGACAAAATGTTCAGGAAAACTGTCAGAACAGGTATACATTAAATATAATGACAATACAACTGTCTGAATATAGTTTATAAGTAATGGAGAGAATGACATAGAAATTCAAACATTAAACATTGGTTCTGCAAATTATAACAAAGCAGCAGGTAGTGTTTTGAATTAACTGAGAGAACATTAATGTGGCACTTTACTATTTTATGAATAGTTCTGTATCTCACGAAGTCACACACCAGCCTTGAAAGTGTCATCCCGTTCAGTGCATGAAGAAACAGAGCTTTACTGTGGGGCTCAGCTATTGAACCTAGATTTGGGGTTTCATTTCAAATCAGAATTTTTCTGAGTTAAATTTTGGTGCCTTGTGAGGAAAATACAGGTAGCTCTCAGGGGTTATATCAGTGTTGTAATACTTTATTATATGTGTGTGTGTGTATTTTTTTTTGGAGATGGGTTGTTTTTTTTTTTAATGCGTAGCCCTGGCTGTCCTGGAACTCGCTCTATAGACCAGGCTGGCCTCCAACTCAGAGATTTGCTTGCCTTTGCCTTCTGAGTGCTCAGAGTAAAGGCGTGCACTACCACCTGGATAATACTTCATTTTAAAAATCATTCAGTGTTGTCTCAATTATCCCTTAAAATAAAATACAAATTGAGCGATAAGAACTTTAATCAAAGCTGACTAAATAAGACATCATAACAGGGAAAATGCTAATCCCAAGTCTTACAAGAGCTCCTTTCAGATAATCCTTGATGTTGGTGGAGAATGGCAGCCCTGAACTTTAACTACAGAGATATAATAGATATGCTTTATGTATAGTATGTTCAGCCTGTATTCTGGTTGAATCATCAAAGTGCTTATGAGCATTATTACAAATGATACAAGTTTCGTTTTCCATTAAAGATAAAAATAAACATGCTGTGGGCTTGAAGTTGAAATGTTGTTTGGGATACTGCTGATAAATCTTTTAAATGACATTTATCTTAACACTTACAGTGGAACATCCTAGTAACCAGATTATGATTAGTACATTAAGAAACGATAGAGTCTGAAGTCTGTGCTCATCCAGCAGAGTGACTAATGGTCCTGTCATCCTCCCACGGCAGCCATTTGTTCCGTGTGAACGCTAGTAACAGGCACCGTATCTTGTTAATGCTAACATGTAGGAGTCAGTCAGAGGCAAAACCCCTATCACAATTAGCATTAACAGCATACAGCCTCCAGCGAGCCTCCATCGAGCCTCTAGCGAGCCTCCAGTGAGCCTTGGGCATCCAGACGATGAGGTGCAAGCAACTTAAACCACAGGCTCCCCTTCCTGGTTCTCACCACCTGCAGAGAGAGAAAAATAAATAGTTTTGTGTGCACGTGCAGTGATAGACAGTGACTGACTATACATCTGAAGGCAAGATGATTTCAGCTTTGAAAGGAAAGAGCTGGCTAAATGTTAATAATTAATTTTTGGAAAAAATCTTTGAAAGATTTGCATTTAAGCCGGGCGATGGTGGCGCACACCTTTAATCCCAGCACTCGGGAGGCAGAGGCCAGCGGATCTCTGTGAGTTCGAGACCAGCCTGGTCTACAGAGCAAGTTCCAGGACAGGCTCCAGCCACAGAAAAACCCTGTCTCGAAAATCCAAAAAAAAAAAAAAAAAAAAAGATTTGCATTTAATAGGCTAATTTTAAAATTACATTTTAAATTGTGTGGGTGAGAATAATTTGTACACATGTATCATCTCTAAAATAAAACCACTGTTGACAGTTCCAAATGCTGAAGTTCAAAGGACATAGCTTCAGTTCCAGTCTAGTTAGACTCTGATTTGTATCCTACGGGTCTCTAGACAACTCAAGAAAACAACCCCGGTATTTAGAATAGCACTTTCATATTTATGAAACTTCAACTCAATGAACTCATTTTCAGTCTGTAATGAGTAGTTGAGGTTTCCCCTTATCTTTTTTTCCAAGTAGTGTGATGCAGGCAGTACAGGTCTGCTCCGAAAGTGTATCTGAAACGTTCCCACTGCTCTGTAGGGATTCCTTTGGGGAAAGCACAGGCCAGTGGCTTCAGTTTCATCTGTGTAAAGGAAGCGCGACTTAAAGAGCTCTGGCTCCAGGGACTTGGTCTCCAGCAGAGAGTCGAGTAGAAAAAGAAAAAGATGAATTTGCTGTTTCCTGTTAGAGTTTGATTTTACTCTCTCAGATAAAGTGACATTTCTCCCACAAGTTTCTGGTTTCGGTGTTACTGTAGGCGAACCTAGAAGTTAGACCATCATTCAAGGCTGTGGTTCCCTTCAGGACCAGAGGGGAACCACCTTCTCTTTTATTTAATAATGAAACCAGCTAGATGTAAAAATGTGATTCAGTTCAAAAGAAATGCATCAAGTGAAAAATTCCCCAGTGAATATATTTTGACAGGGCAGAATATCGTGGCTTGGAAATTTCCAAACCAAGGAAATCTATCATACTTACTGATAGTATTGTTTTAAACTTTGCTGTTTTCTCAGATGAGTTGGTTTCATGATGAAAATCTTTAAATTAAACAGTCTCAATCCAGGATTTTATTTTATAGACTTTCAGCCAAAACAAGATACTTTCCCCCTTCATAGTGCATTGGATGCAGTAAATGCTCAGTAATTCTATTAACATTCTGTTGTTCATTCTACTTCAGGCAATATTATTTGACACATTTTAGGGAGAATACACACGTGTGCATGTACACACATGCATGCACACACAGTTCTATTAACTGAATAGGTTGGGTATCTGTAAATCTTATTTTGTAAAGACATTATCTGAATAAAGGAATATATTTAGTATAGGTAGCCAAGGGTGCCCCATGTAACCCAGGTTGGTCTTGAATTCATGACCTTACACTTCAGTCTCCCAAATTATAGCTGTACAACACCACACCTGGCATATTTTATCTGTAAGAAAAAAATACATGAAACCTGAGGTTCAATCCTCAACTAACACATACACTGGACACTGGTGCAGGCCTAGAACTAGGACTTGAGAGATGGACTCAGGAGGATCATTAGTTCAAGATTGTTATCAACTGCTCAGCACCTCTGAGCAGGTCAGCTTGGGTTACCGAGCTCCTGTCTCAACAAATGACAAAACATAACACTTGGAATTGCTACTCACCATTACTGAAAATAATTCTTGACCTTGGGTAGAAATCTAGCCCAGTGGTAAGCACTATATAGTTCAGACAAATGCTAATACCAGATAGCACTCACTGAATGGCAAATTACTCTTTCCCTATAGTATGATCTAAACCTAAGGGACACTCCGGGAAATTTTAATTAGGTTTTTCTGCCTGATAATTATTTGAGGTATGAGAAAGATTTCACAATCTTTCTGGTCTTACCTTATTGATTTGCCAGGGATGGTGTTATCAGCTTATCTATTCAGAGAAGACTATGTCCCAGGCTTAATCTTTTTTATTTTTAGTAATTTCTTTGTGGTGAAACGTATATACAAAGTTTGCTGTTGTAACCAGTTTTATGATGGGGTTATCCAACTCATTTGTTAATGTTCTGCATCCATCCCTACTTGTTCTTCTCAAATAGCTCCATTCATCTTCTCTCACTGTATAAAAAGTCATGAGTTCTAGGCCAGCTATGTTAGTACATACCCTTAATCTCAGCACTCAGGAGGCAGAGGCAGGCAGATCTCTAGGAGTTCCAGGCTACCCTAGTTTATGTTGGGAGAGACTTTTTCTCAGACAGACAAGCAAACAAACAAGAAAATCATGAGTTCTAACTTTCCACAATTATATATATCTTCATATTTTTGTTTTGCTATTTATTCTCAGCATCAACCATTCAATTGTTATTACCAAAGAAACTCTATGTTAAAATTTTTTCTTTATAGGAAGCCAGTGGTTGCATTTCTGACCAGCATCATTGTGGGATAGCCCTAGCTATTCACTCTGACACACAAATATTTAGAAACTGACTTCAGTGTTCCGAAGTTGAATCCACTTCTATGGAAAGCCATGGTTGTGTGTTGGTAGAGCAACACAAATTTAAGTTCTAAAGCCCCTAGGTGAAAACAAAGTCATGTTTTTGGAAATTAAAATGATTTAGTTCAGATGACCTCATCTAATTTCTCATACATTTATTTATTTATTTATTTATTACCTTTAAAAACATAACAATAAAGATAGAATTCAGAGTTGAGTCTTATATGGATTTACTTACTAAAATCAATTGCATATAATTTCATCTGTGGAGCATCTGGCTTTCCCACCAGAGTTTATCCTGAGCCTAAGTATTCTGAAGCTGCAGTTCTGGGTTAGACCAGGGAAGTAGAAAGAAAAGGTTAAGGCAGATGTGTAAAAACAAAATCAAGATCCAGGGAAGCTCTGGGCTAGTTCTAGTTAATTAATTTCTTGGTTGCTTTTTTTTTAAATTATTTATTTATTTATTAAAGGTTTCTGCCTCCTCCCCGCCACCGCCTCCCATTTCCCTCCCCCTACCCCAATCAAGTCCCCCTCCCTCGTCAGCCCGAAGAGCAGTCAAGGTTCACACTCGGGAGGCAGAGGCAGGCGGATCTCTGTGAGTTCAAGGCCAGTCTGGTCTGGTCTACGAGAGCTAGTTCCAGGACAGGAACCAAAAAAAACTGCGGAGAAACCCTGTCTCAAAAAATCAAAAAAAAAAAAAAAAAAAAAAAGTTAAAAAAAGAATTCTCTGTTTTGGGCGGTGGTGGCTTTTTGACCTAAGATGAAAGCTGAAGATGACTGAACATGATGCCCTACGTTCTTGCACCCCCACAAGCTCTTCATCTGCTCTAGTGCCTGGTTTCCATTCTCAGCCTGCGTCTCCAGCTGTCAGGATCATTCTTTCAGAGTGGGAGAAGTAGGGCTGGAAGGCTTCAGCAAGTTCCTAAAGTGCATGAAGGAGGGTTGGGGTGGGGTTTATGTCCTCAGTAACTTGCACATACTGGACTAATTAACTAGTCGTGACGCAGAGCAGAGGCTGGGAGAAAGGACCCACATATTGGTAGTTAGGCTTTAACTGGAATAAAGCATGACTTGGACCAAAGTGATGGTTTATCTCAAATACTTTTATGTTTGACATTAGAGTTACGCTTTTGAATGGCATTATCTAAGATTTGGTTGTCCTCTGTATTTTGAACATCATTAGGATATATTTCAATAATGCTTCATATAAAGACCATTTTTTTTTGTCTCAAGGAATATTTCAGTTTCTGCTGTGTTTATGCACAGCACGTTTGTCTTCTGTAGAACATCATTTTCCTGTATCACATGTCAGTCACTTATTTTAAGGATAGATCTCCTTTCTGCTATCAGGAAATGGAACAAACAATATTCTACTTCCTCCGGAGTCCACGAGGTCCATCATTAGGGAGGCATGTGTGGTGTGACCAGCTGCTGACTGCTTCTAAAGCAAAACTGCGTCTTCTAAAGGTGAAATGATGGCTTGATAGCCTGTGTCCTGAACTCAGAGTGAATTACAAAAGATTACATTTCATATATATTTCTTATTTATGAGAAAAAATATCAATAAGCTATTTTTGGGGAATTATTAATTCTTTATTTCATAATATTTTCTTTCATTGAGCTCTTAATTCCGTCTTTACTCTTATTTCTAATTAAGAGCTCTTTATTAAAAGTCCCTAACATTTCTAAATTATGAGTTCCTTATTAAAAGGAGCCCAAGGATACTGAATAGCTTAAATATACATACATTTATATATTTGAGAAGTTGCCAGTAAGATTAATATATGCAAGCAAAAATATGGCATACTTTTGAACTGTCTCAGAAGAATGCCAGTGTGCTAATTTGGGATCACTATGGAAATATAATTCTGAGAGAACATTTAATTATGAATGCAGAAAAGAGAAAGAATATTGGTCTTAGAAGGGTCTGTCTTTCCCAGTTTTAACTAGAATATTTTTTACAAAATGACCTGTGGACCTGAAGTAACCATCCCAATAGTTTTATTGTGGACTGTGATTAATATCTTCACTCATCAGATAAGGATGTGGAAAAAAACAGGTTAGGCTCTTTTGCCCCAGAGTCTGGGAGTGGAGTAAGCAGCTAATGCTGAGTGGAGTTAGCCTGAGTCCAGCTTTCTCCCCATATCAGTGCATCACAGGGAGGGACCAACTTCCTTACTTTAGTGACTTCACTGGCTTAGTGAAGGCTCGAAACTCTGTAAAAATATTATGAAATAAACATGGAAAAAACAAGAGACAGGAAGGGGAGAGCTCATTGGTGAGACATGATCTCTGGATTTATTCCTTATTTCATATTTATGCAAAGGTTTGTCATGTACTGGGCAGACTTTGTAATGCCATAACTCCAATAAGAAGATTTTAATAACTATTTTCTTTTTTTTTTTTACTAATAATTTATTTTGATAACCTTACCTTTTTCTCCATCTTGGGAGAGAAATGTATAGCAGTTACTAATTCTATAGTATTTTATATCACTCTTTAAGGGTCCCCTCTTCATAAATTTTCTCTGTATATTTAAGTTCATGTATTAATTGCCAACAATTAATTTTAATAAAATTCCCCTTTGAAACTTATGTGCTATTAGTTATAGCCACCTTGAAAAGCAACAGTTCATATCTTTTTTCTTCCCATATACGATGACTCCAAGTATGCAGGGATTTATGTAACAAGAATTATGTGAAGTTCTACAATAGAAGGATTTGCTTTTGTCTTGTTAAAAAGTAGTTGTGTGAGATACAAGTGGGCGATTACTCTGAGCTAAAAGGCAGAGTAAGTCCATACCATTTCTTTATACACACCGTAGCATTTGCCAGTGCTTTAACGAACCAAATGAGGATTACAGTTTTGCTCTTCCAGATGTCACTATGAGACAGCGCACCCTCAGGCAGTCAGCGCGTGTGCTCCACAGGCTCAAGTATGGACTTTCTCACCTTGCCTTTCGCCATGGTCTCAAGTAGGACATTCCCAGAGGATCGGCTCTGCTTGCTGCTTTAAGTGACTGTCCTGCCTTTCCCCAGGTGGTCCATTCTCTCTTGCCCCTCTATCACATTGCAGGTCTGCATTTCTGTACCGACCTAGTTTGTATATGAGGGCAGAAACTGGGTCTCAGTGCTTGGTCCAGAGCACTTAGCCCAGAATAAGCTCGAGGCACTTTTTAAAGACCTTTCCTCCTGCGCGGTGGGCTTAGACTGACGCTGAAACATTTCAGTGCGACTGAAATAATAGGCACGTTCTTGAATTGGTGTGGTCGAAGGTTGTGACATGGAAATATATTAATAAATTTGCTGACCCATTTAGAGGGTTCTGTATTGGGATCTCATTGTGCGTTTAAGTGACACTAGTGTCAAAGGCTGTCAGCTGCTGTGACATCACCAACTGAGATGACATCAACTTTTTGTGTATTAATCTCATGCTAATATTGCCAATTCATTTTATATGGAGCTGGGGCTTGAACCTATGGTTCATGCTTTCTAGTCAAGCACTCTACGCTAAGTTATCCCTAAGGGATCTTTAACCCTGCCATTTTAAATGTGCAAATGCAAATGCGTCTACCACTGGATAGCTGAATCCTTCTATCAGATGTAGGTGACACAAAAGCCTATATAAACACATTAATTTCTTTTGCTTTTCTGACCTCTTTTAGAGTAGTTGCTAAAAGGTCAAAATGCCTCAGAAGAGGTTTTCTCAACTCTTTTATTGGTTTTTTTGGATTTTTTTTGTTGTTTAAGGAGATGAATGAATTTGCCAGCTGTTAAAAACTTTAACACTTAGTAATTTTTACCATGGCAAGAATTTTTAGAGATCTGTGCCTTTATTCATTACACCTTCAGATTTCATTTGCATCTTCCTTTCCAAACTGGTGTGTTGAAATGTACAAGCTCATCCATCTATACATAATAACAGCAAGCACTCAGGACTGCCTGTGTGGTAAGTACAGTTCTGATTGGCTGCTTTACTGCTCACAACCTTGGGAATGAGCACCAGCCGTGTATAAACAGGAGAATAAGCACAGGCAACCAATGTGATTGACTTCATGTCAAACAGTGGGAGAGGAAGGACACCGTCATGATATGTACCTGGGCAATCACACACAGCAGTTCATATGCTCTGATCCACTCTTGGCCCATCTGATGATGCACGGGCGAATAAAGGACCACATTTCTGGTTTAGGACACCCAGGAAACATCACTTTATACAGAACATCCTTATTGATCCTATCCAAATGTCAGCTTCTCAGTTTCTGAACAGTTTGGTATTCTTCACACATCTGCTGTGCCAGTGTCTTAATCTTGTTTTTCTATGCGGTTCACTGTTTATCAGGGCCAGCATAAACAGTTACAATCTATGCTAAGCTATGGCTACTTAATGGAAGCCAAATCTTATTTTCTGGTGAGTATGCCCTTGTGTTCAAGGATGGTAATTTAGGAATCAAGTGTTCTTTTACATGGCCAAGAGCCTTGGGGTTGTAAGCATGTTGATGGCTATGACATACGTGCTAATTTAACAGTAATGTTCTTTTGAGGTGGTTTTGTTTAAGGTCTTGGATACTGTAAGTTCAAAGACATTGATGGACAGGCCTTAAGGGTTTCATTATAGGGAAGAATTATAGAGCATATATCGGCCGGGCGGTGGTGGCGCACGCCTTTAATCCCAGCACTTGGGAGGCAGAGGCAGGTGGATCTCTGTGAGTTCGAGACCAGCCTGGTCTACAAGAGCTAGTTCCAGGACAGGCTCCAAAACTACAGGGAAACCCTGTCTCGAAAAACCAAAAAAAAAAATAAAATAAAAGAAAAAAAATTATAGAGCATATATCAAATTAAAAGCATTGCTTTTCATAAAAGTTTTAGTGAGAAGGGGTGTGTGTATGTATACTATACATTTTATCTGTAATTTATTTCTCATATATATATTTTCATATACATGCATATGTATATATGGAAGTTGTAGCCAGTGTATTGAAGATAAAAGGGGATTTTAAAGAGGCTTTGTGAGTTATAATGTTTTTGAAAAATATCTGCTAGTTTAGAGCCCTAGGACCCAGAAAAAGACAAAGACACATTCAATAATGGCTTCCAGTAGTGCCCTCTAGAACTTTCTTTGGACATAAAGGATATGAATGTACTAAGGCTAGCTGTGTCTACACACATTAGAGTTTGGTGGTCTCTGTGGAATAACAGAATATCACCAGGTTAAGAGAGTTTAGAACCAACTCAGCTGCAGCCACTTATCCAAGACACAGTGGAGAAGAGGCACAGGACTGTTGCATATAGGTGACGCTGAGAACACTGGCAGATCCTAGCCTCTTTCTGGAAGCTGAGGGCTAATGCCCAAAACTAAAGCTATTAAAATCAGTATCTTCAGCTAAGCAATAGTTCAGGGCTCAAAAACAGAAAGCCAAGACCGAGGTACCTCGTCACAGTGAAGAATCCACAAGCTACTCTCTATGCTCAAGCTCTTTAGTCCTCCTAAACTCAAAATAGGACCGTGTAAATGGACCACCCACAGGGGTCATGGCTGAGCACGACACAAGCCTCACACCTGCTGATGTGAAGTGCAGAAATCTCTGGAAAAAAGCCTATACAATTTCCATCAGAATCAAAAGATGTACAAAAGGCATGGGGGGCTTAAGGACAATTACTCTACCCTGAAAAAGACTTCTTTAAATTGATCATTAGATCTTGGTTATAACACACATAACTGATGAGAAAACTCCAGAGGATAAAACTTAGGTCCTTTTAAAAATGAACTTATTATTTAGAGGACTCATTTGTTGACATATGAGGACAAACATTACAGATTTATCATACTGACACACGGAAAGTAAAGAATCTTAAAATTCTTAGTACACGCTAATTAGTTTGGCGGTTTAAGGTTACCAAGGTTGAAATTCTATCAAATAGCACATCAGCATCCTGTTAGCCTCTTTTTCCACTTTCCATCCATGAGGGTGGAGCTGTGCCTATCTGGATCATTAAGCAGTGTTGTGTCCCACACTGCAGAATGAGACAAAGGCCATCCCAGAAAAAGAACATGACACTTAGGAATTTTACGAGAGGTGAAGATCAATACATTATTATGGTTAATACATGTTGAAGCTAAGTCAACAGTAGGTGTTTGCGTGGGCAGAGACCATTGCTCTGCCTTGTATCTCTCAAGTGTCACCCAGGGCTGATACTTTCTTCTCAACCTGTGTGGTCCTGTGGCCATGGCCAACTGACCTACTCTGCAAGGAAACTCATTTCTTATTATCCCCTTGAGGAACAGTCCTTGTAGCAAAAGTACTTATAAATGTGCTTTGGCCCCTTGGCAACAAGCTACCGTGAAACCCAGCCTACCTGAGAATCGGTAGCAGGCTGCCTGCCTCCCAACCCACACTACCCATCCCATCTTCGACTCAACTGTAGGCTCTACTCTAAGGAATCTTTACTAGACTTTTCTAGAGAAAATTCAAATTCCCAGGCCCCATTGTCAAAAACGAGATAGTACTAGCTACTCTGCTAGATCCCAGTCACTGTCACTACCCATTTTGGGAGTTCTCTGAAAATTAAATAGCATACATTACTGTTCACTCACAAGCAATGAGCTACTTTACACACACCTACTTTGAAAGACGGATCCCATGATCATTACAAGTTTGGTTGTGCTGATACTTAGAATATACACTATGTTAAAGAAAAGAGGTGGTACTTCTGAAGATGTAAGCTGAGGTGATAAACAGTAACTTTTGCTTAGGAATACATATATAGTTTGCACTTCCCCTTATCCACTTGACACAAAATATAAGTTATGATCATCCTGGGTGCCACTGGGCTCTTCAAATCACAGCTTGTCCTAGATCTGCTGTGTGATGTTGGACAAGTAACTTCATCTGTCTGGTCCTCTGCATCCCATTTTTAAAGTAGTCTGGACTTCATTTTTGTCAACCTTGGGATTTACTACGTATTTTGTATTATTAATATCTCTGATTTAGATGGCACAAGATCCAAAAGATCTGGTCCATTCTTGAAAGCCGAAAACGTGACCTACACCCATTTCTGAGATTTCTGAGAAAAAAAAAAAAGACAACTAAGGTGCCTCGGGAAAACCTTCCCTCCGCACAACAGGAGTAGAAGGTACAGAAGCTCAATGGTCGGCCAGGCTTCATTGGGTCAGAAACTATAGGACTCTAACTTCGTTATGTTCGGATGGATTATTAACTGAAGTCAATTCCTTCCGACCCTTCACTTGACATACTTGCCGGCCTCGCTGAGCCTCCAGTGCCATCTCACAGGTGGCTCCTCTGTCCCCAAGGGCACCACAGAGCTCCATAAGGTTTCTTTCTCCTCCTCGGCCACCCGACCTGTGTCGGCCCAGGTCCCCGGCCACGTGCGCTGCTGACTCCCGCTGGCACCCCGCCCGCCCGGCCAACAGCACCCGCGTCCCGGGCCACCATACCTGCGCAGCTGTCCCGGGCCCCCGCTGCCTGGCGCTCCCTGTCCCCGGACGCTCGCCCTACCGCCCGCCTGCCCGCGGCGGTCGCACACAGGAAGCCCGCGCTGCGAACCGGCGACCCTTTTATAACCCGCTCGTGACTCATAACCGACCAGCGCCGGCTGCAAAAGCCCCCGCCTCGCCCCCCTCCCGCCTGTTCTTGGAACCTACTGCTCGAAAAAGTTTTTTTCGTTTTAAAGGAAAAGTCGAAAAAAGTCCAGCGCTGCGGGGACCGGTGTTTCCCCTTTTCCCTTCCTCGGGTGGGAGGGAGGGGGGGGTGTCACTGCGTGTTTTCTCTGACACGCTCCGTGTACTTTCCTGACCTGCTCCGCGGTGCTTTATTCTTAAAGGAAACGCATTCAAATGACGGCCAGACGTGGCCCAGCCGTCTGGAGGGGAAGTTGCTAACTTGTGGCAACAGGGTGGCAGGTCATAACTCCAGACCCAGGGGGTAGGCTTCCCCAGCTCTGCTCTCATGAGGACAGACAGGGCTTCAGGGAATCCTGGTTTGGGCCCCTCTTCCCTCGTGATCCCTCCAGACCCCAGATTCAGAATGTGCAACAGGTCTGAGAAAGTGTGTGCTTTACTAGGACCTGCATTTACACATGGGGATCCAGATATACAACTTTAATGTTCTTTAATTTTGACCCCACCAACGTTACCTTCCTCCCTTCACTCCCTCGCCCCCCCTCCCCCCGGACTTTATTCCTTACCCTCACCCTCCTTCCCTCTAACAAAAGAAGGCATTTTCTTAGAGCAGGCCACTTGATAGGGCCAGTGCAAATGAACAAAATTCTTCCCAGCAAGGTTATACTTCAAGCAGGCGAACTGCCATTCAACTTAGTTCAACTTAGGGGAAGAAGAAACACAAGGGGAGCAGAGGATGGAGACAGAGCGCACCTTAGCAGCGTGGACCCATATAAATATATGTAGATATGTGTATGTATATATATGTGTGTGCATAAACATATACATACAAACCATATCTATATCTATGTATGTATGTATCTATCTATCATCTATCTATCTATCTATCTATCTATCTATCTATCTATCTATCTATCATCTATCTATCTATCTCTGTCTGTCTGTCTGTCTGTCTGTCTATCTAGTGGGTCACTGCATTTCAGAACGACTGTCCAACACTTGGACCTTCCACCCCAAGATCAGAAGACATGTTAGAATAGTTCACATGTAATTGATGTGAGAGCTTTAGTTTCTGAATTCCCGAATGAGTGCAGAGTTGGAAATTACAGTTAATTTACAGACTGCCCAGGCTGATTAAGGAACTTGTGAGCATTTTAAGAACCTCTAATTTTAAGGCATAAAATTTCCCTCTTGTATATTTCAAAGAGTGACCACGTTGGTTATAACTCATATTTATAAAGCATTTGACATAAGTCAGGCCTTCCCCTAAAACTCCACATATGTGTTTGCTCTTTCGGTCCTCAGGATATTCTGAGAGAAAGAAAGTGAGGCACAGAGAGATTAAAAAACAATTTACACTAGCTTATATAGGCTCAGAATAAAGCCCAGCTCCAGCTCAGGTAGTCTGGCTATACAGTCTAGTCTCTCCAGGTCCCTGTGGCATCTGCAGTCCTCAGGCAGCAGGAACAAGTAGCCTGGGCAGGCAGCCAGGAAGACTAGACTGCACTCAGGCAGGGTAGAGACACCTGTGAGGCCAGTCAAAAGCTCCCGTTTCTCCACCTCTCAGATAACAAGCTCATATAACCCTTTGCAGCAGAAGCAGGTTTTCTATTTTTCAGTTCTCCACCCCCCAGGGAAAGAAGTGTCATCAGCTGCAATCTCACCCTTCATCCTTCAATTCCTAATGGGACCTCCCCTCTTAGTGGGCAGAGAAATGGACTTCTGGGGTCAAGGTCACTTGGATTTCACACTAGTTCTGATTATAGAAATTGAGAGTTAATCGCGCTGCCTGTCTGTATCCTGATCTGTAATGAGGACAATGGCTGGTTATGAACAGAACTGACTAATCCTAAAGCATGAACCCTGAAGGCTTCCTCTTACCACTCAGAAGTACTCTGAATGTGGGGCCAGTAAGTAGCTGGACAAGGTTAAATCAATCATGTCCTAACAGTGGATCTCAAAACAGATTGGAATAGTGAAGCTAAAGGAGGGAGGGGAAGCAGATTTATTTCCCTCTCCTTCTTGCTCCTTCCCCACTCTACAAAGTAGATGCCACTTGTGTGACATGATTGTTGTTTATAAGTTAAGGAGTGAGTCCTCCCCAGAAGCCCCACTTGCTGGACCCCGATCTTGGACTTTCTAGTCTCCAAAAATTCTAGGTTCTGTAATTTGAGTTGCCGAGCATATAGATATTGTTATACTAATACTAGCTGACCAAGAGAAGAATAATATGATTATTGAACTCATCTTCATTAATACAGAATAACTGTTCCAAATGACGGTTGAGGAAAGTAATGGCCACCTCCTTGCTGTAACATATTTATCCCATGGGTATGACTTTGGCCAGAAACCTCATCCATGTTAAAACCCCAGATCTTCTACCTTATTTGGGAATGAGATCTTAGTGGTATAATTAGTTAAAATTAGATCATTGAGGTAGGGTGTGCTCTGTATCCCATACAACTGTTGTCCTTGTAAAGAGAACGTGGCATCAACAGAAAGGTCCAGAAGGAAGGTGAAGATGATGAGAAGAGATGCAGTGTGGAAGCCTTGCACAGACCCTTCCTCCACAGCTGTGAGCTTGCACTTGCAGCTCTGAGAACAGTCATGGATTTGTGGTGTGATCCACATCCAGTCTGTGGTCCTGTTTCCTAGTGACTCTAGCAAAGCGATAGTGGCACAAGTGTGTGCCTGGGGCTCATTTGGCTTTGGTTCCTCCCTTTCTTCACGACTCCTCAATGACACCAATAGCCTCCCAGATAAAAGTGGAGATTGTTGATATTGCTTATTAGAGATTGGATGAACCTATTATAGGTTATGACAACTGGCCAACTATAACAGTGAAGATTCTTGCTAGAAATATTCTCTAGCAAGTCCATGAAGTTCTACAGAATTCATGATTTTCATAGGGAACAATTAGAAGCCAGGCTCTTGTCTCCCTTCTCTGAAAATAAATGGTGGAAAAAAATAATCTTTTAAGGTTAACCGAGTGCTGAAATTCAGGCCTGGTGATTACCAAACACAACTTGCAACTTGGCTCTTTGGAAGAATATGAGAGGGATATTTCTCAGAGTGTACAATACATCTTCGACGGTCGGTGGAGAAACAGACCCGGGTGCCAGGCTTGGCCAGTTTATTTAATGGAGCCGAAGGTTTCAGGTCATTGTTAACTCGATTGGACAATAACATGGATATTATTAATTATTCTGTGAACTTGTAGATGCTCTCTGTCCCCCAGGATGAGGCAGGCTGAATCGGTTTCCTCTAGACTCCATCAGTGGAGCAACCATAATTGATGCCTGAAGCTAAAAATGTGGCCTTCATAAGATGTTCAGACTTAATGGTGTTCATTTTATTTGCCACAAACAAAGCATCATGTTTATTTTCCTATCATAATTTAATTTGTCTTGCTTTCACTGTTTATAACATTTTGGATGCCCAAGTCTGAAGTCTACAGTTTTATGTTTTGCACCCACATTTCCTCTGTAGTCTGTGGCCCTCTTAGATTCTGGGGTACCTTCAGAGAATAAAGGGGTGGTCTTCTCTTTGCCCACCCACTTGTAGAAGCTCTCTGTCCAGCCAGTAGTTGGAGTTCATGGATTAGAAAGCATTTATCTTTCAACCTTCTCTTTTCCATTCATTTCTCTTCAAACAACAGTGGAATGAAGTCCAACTTCTACCTAGGAGACAGTGTTTATAATGATGGGTTAGTTGTTGAGCCAAGGTATCTTAAGATTCTTGTGTGCATACAAACCTCTGTAGATAATTCCTCCCTCCCTCCCTCCCTCCCTCCCTCCCTCCCTCCCTCCCTCCCTCCCTCCCTCCCTCCCCCCTCTTTCTTTTTTTCTTTCCTTTCCTTTCTTTCTTTCTTTCTTTCTTTCTTTCTTTCTTTCTTTCTTTCTTTCTTTCTTTCTTTCTCTTTCTTTCTTTTCTTTCTTCCTTTCTTTCTGAGACAGGGGTTCTCTGTAGCTTTGGAGCCTGTCCTAAAACTAGCTCTTGTAGACCAGGATGGCCTCGAACTCACAGAGATCCACCTGCCTCTGCCTCCTGAGTGCTGGGATTAAAGGTGTGTGCCACCATCATCCTGCTTCTTTTGTAAACTTTATGTTTCAACATTTTGGGATTCAGAGTTTTCACGTTTGACCCATCTCATCTTTTTTAAAGTCTTAGGAAGCCAGGTTGTCACAGTGTTGTGGAGATTTTCCCACAGTGAAGGGAGAGTGAGGCTCTGGGGCCCAGACTGAAAATTTTAGAGCATTTTGGTTCATGAGCAGCACGGAAAGGGAAGTGTTGCCTTAGCCTCTGCCATTACCACATACAGAGCGAATTCCTCTGCCTGCCCCCCACAGTACTCAACTTATTCAGTAACTCACCCCAGTCACACTCTTATCTCAACTGTCCTGGTCCAGTGTTCTCAGCTGTACTTGGCGAATGATGAGTCATTTGTAATAAGTTACTCTCCACTGTCTTTTTTCTCCCTTCCTCCATGAAATAGTGGGAAGACTTCTCTAAGCACCAACAATGTCTATTCTGGATTTTGTTTCTGCCTGAAGACCAGCATCTTGTGAACCATTCCCTAGAACCTCCCCAGAACTCGGCTTTTGCTCACTCTATTGCTCTTCTAGTAATGCCACTAATTTTATTGAATAAGGACCCCACCTTTATTACCTTATTAACCACATCCTAATAGTCTTATATATAAATATATTTACCTTGTTGTTAGGCTTCAATGTAGGAATTTAGGGAGACCTTAGTTCAAAGCACAGTATTTTGTGTCCTTCCCAAGTTGCATGTCCTTTTCTTGTGGGATATATCATGCCCAGGAATCTCCAGTGCCTTAGCTCATTCCAGCATCAACTTTGCAGTGCACACTCTCTTCTGAATACCTTCTGCACCAGATACAGAGAGACTAATTTTCTTCTCTGGCTGTGAACCCCTGAAACCAGATAAGTTATTTGATTTTAAAATGTAATGGTGGAATAGGACAAACAATCTTATTCAAAACTGAAAAGAAAATAGGGAAGAAAGAGGAGGTGGCCTGTTGTCGGGTGTTCAAGAGATGGTAATTCATGTTTCGGTTGGTTGTAACACTTGAGAATAATCTGTTGTTCAGTGCTCTTCCTTCCTGACCTACTGGTGGCAGAGTACCCGAGTATTTCCAGGAGGAGATTCTGCCCTAATGCTTTGGTGTCAGGTCAGCTGCTTTGTGAAATCAAGGCAGTGATCTTGATAACCTTTGAGGCCATTTTTTCCTTCTTGAAGAATGGGGTATGTTTATAGATAGAATGCTCTGTTGTCTTATCAGGGCCAAGGAGTTGGATGACCTTCCTTTATTCTATCTTTACTCTGTCCATTTCAATTCAAACTGAAAATGTTTTGCTTATCTAATTGAACAGGACCCTTACTAAGTTACAGTCCAGCGACACCTATAGTGTCCTCTTCTTATTTTTGTAATAGGCTGGTTGTTTTCCAAGTCTTATTGTTCCTTTTGGCTGACAATTCCTTTCCCACTCTGCTGTAATCCAGCCACTCTCTCAACACCCTGCTTAATAAATCCTCGGCTAAGTAGCCAATTTCATCACTCTCAAGTTCTTTGTTATTGTTGCTGTTTGTTTTGTCCTTTAAGAGTCTGTACCATGGGCATACTTGAGGCAATTTTTTGGCCCTTTGTAACAGGGATGGGTTTTCCTCATGTTTTTGACAGCCTAACTCTTATTCCTTTTTGAGACCTCACTGCAACAGCCTTTAGCAGACATATTTCTACCAAGAGTTTCTTCACTAACAAGAAGCAATCTTTCTCTCTGTCTCACTTCTCTCCATTTTATACATCACTAGAATTACTTTTAGCCCCCATGTTTCTAGAATGTATGCTGAAAATGTTTTAGGCTCTGTATAGAACCCAGTTCCAAAACTTCCTCCTGTATTCAACACTTTGTTGTAGACACACTCCAGTTATTAACACCAAAGTCATTAGTGCTCTGCTACGGTTACTCTAACAAACTACCAGAGGCAAAGTTTTAGCTAAACTGACAGAATTTTATTTCTCACAATTCTAGACCTAGGAAGTCTAATCTCAGCTGTGAGACTTTTTAGATGCCTAGAGGGTGCTCTTTCCCTGGCTTGCAGAGGGCCTCCTTCTCACCGTGGCCGCATGGCTCTCCGTCCTGTGTGCATGCAGAGAGAGATTTCTTTCTGCCTCTTCACACCAGGGCACCTGTTCTACTGGTGAACACCACATTTATGACTTTATGTAACCTTTAATTACCCCTCAAAAATCTAAAAATATCTAAAAATAAAATCAGGGATATAATTCAATCTATCACACTTACTGGGGTAGTATGTTAGGTTTTCTCCCTTTCTTTGTGTAAATGAAATACTACCAGTTTTTCTCTATAAAATCATTTAGACTCTACTTAGCATCTTCAGATCTTCATTTTTCTTCAAAAGAATAGTGTTCTATTTTTCATTCTATTGCACGCAACCAAGAATGACCCAGTGACTTTAGAGTGTGGGGAAAAAATAGATGTTAAGGACTAGCATGAAGAATGGCCCTACAGTAGAAGACGGAGCTGGTCTTGAGGTACAAGGTGATCATTGGTGTAGAAAAAGTGGTTTGTAAGAAGTGGTTTGTAACCAGAAACATACACATCCAAATATGCTCCAGGCTCAGTTATCTTTGATAGAGAAAAATAGCTTCTGTTACAAGATGAACACACAAAGTGAACCTCATTTCACTATAGTTTCAAAGAAGCCTGGAAAGGACTGTATAGTTAAAATTCTTTGTAGAAGTGGTTGATGTCTTTCACATCACATATTTAGGTTTCTATTTTGTTCCCTATCCTGCATTGCGAACAGTGCTTTGTTTGTGTTCTATATGTTTATTCTTCCAAAACTTTCTCTGAGATTTCTAGTCTCCAAAGTCAAACTTTCTCTTCTACTTTCCATTACACTAATTTGTCCTATTATTAATATTGTTGTTGCTTAATTTTCATGGTTCTGGGGACTGAATCCAGGCTCTTGCACATTCTAGGTGAATGCTCTATCACCGAGTCATATCCTCAGCTCCATGTTTTTCTATTATTAAGCTTTGCACTTAATAATTATCTCGATTTCATCATATATCTGCATTATCAGTATTTGGTTGTTAATAAATAATATTTCTAGTAAACAGGAGGTCAACAAAAAAGCAATAGGCAGGAATTCCTCACACCTGGAACCTCAGCACTTGAGAGGCTGAGGAAGAAGAGCTGCCATACATTTGAGGCCAGTCAGAGCTGTAGAGCTAGATCTTGTCCCAAAAGCAGTAAAATAAAAACCAAACTCAATGTTGCCTGAATAGGGTGCAATTTTGATATAACAGATTAAATATCTGTTAATGCAGATAAGATGGTTAGCATCTACTAGAATGCTTAGTATGTTTTGATATGAACCCTTTCCTTAAAGTATAATGTAAATTGATTTTTAAGTTGGCAGTTGCCATAACTCTTACTTTAAGAGATAATACTTACTCCTCTCTGGCCTTGGCCATCTGAGTAATTAATTGGTTCCACTGTCTATTTCATTAAACACCTCTGATTTCTTGCTTTCTCTTACTGCACATGTCCAATTCATTAAGAATTCTATAGAAACTACCATAAAATCATATCCTAACATCATCCACTTCTGCCCACATCTATTTTGCTATCATAATAAAGTCACTAATCCTCTTGGGTTAACTGTCTCCCACATCATATATAGCCAAAGTAGTGTGTCTCTTTACCTCCACTTTTTACTTTTTTTTGGAGGGGGAAGTGTCTTACCATTTAACTCTGGCTAGCTTGGAACTCACTGTGTAGTTAAGGATGGCCTTGAACTCAAAGAGCATTGTCTGCTTTGTGCTGTGGGATAATGCTCTTGTACACTGTAAAGATTTGTCGCTCATATTGGTTTAATAAAATTCATGTTCTGCCTGGTAAGGAGTTCTTCTGGAATCTTGCTAGTTGTGGTCACTGGAGTATTCCAGGCAAAACTTATTTCTAGATATTGGGGGATGTCACTTAGGGATGGGGATGGGTTAGGATGAGGAGTGTTGAGGGAGTCTACAGGAGAGAAGAAAATTGGGTGTTCCACCCTGATCTCTGTAGTCCCCTGGCCCCCAGGATGGGGGCAGAGAATAAGGAGAGGCCACAACAGGTAGTTTGCTGTAGAGTTGGGAATGTGACTAGGGAATTTGATGTGAAGAAGAGGAAGACAAATGTGATCTGAAGCTCACCTACCTGCTTTGTTTGTTTACTTATTTCTCAGGTTCCCAGGGAATGAATGCCTTCTGGGGTTGATGAATGTGAAGGGATGGTGACAGAGATATGTGTGAGCCACTAGAAATGGGGACAAAGAGGAAGGGGAGGCTGCGACAGGTAGTTTGCTACAGAGTTGGGGGTGAGACTGAAGGAATGGATTTAGTGGAAAGGGGGGAACAGTAAAGATCCATTGTTAGGCTACCTGTTCCACTGGCTTAAGTTCCCTGCATATTTCCAGCAATGCCTGCCAGAGGTGGGGATTGGTGTAACATGATGTCTGGGGGAAGGAAATAAGGAACGGAATATCTGTGTGATCCCCTGGAGAGGAGGACAAGGAGGATGGGAAGGAGAGAGCCTTTAGCAGGCAATCTGAGCAGAAAAGACTGGATAACACCGGAGGATGGATTTGGAGGAAGGGAGGATGAGGTGAAGGTCAGCAGTCAGTCTTCTTGCTTCCCTGGCCCTAAATATGTTTCTATATGTATATGTACACACATACTGCTTCAAAGCACAATTCAACACCACAAAGCACCTTGTAATAAGACATGGCTTCCCATAAAACTTGACCTTAGTTTGACCTTTCTTGTGCCACTGCTTTCTGTAAATATCCTATTAATATGATGTTGATGTACAGTGTGGAGATCATCAAAGATCATTCCAACCAGAAAGGAAAGTCAACTTTCTTATGAGCACAAATGTACCCAGCAGTCTCTCTCCCATCACTACCATGGGAATCTACCAAAGGCAATCAGCAATGCTGTAGTTTAACCTGAACATCTTAATTGGCATTAAGAAAGAACAGTATTATAAAACCCTGCCACTACCTCAAAAAATGTATTCAGGAAACTGAATATTTTAGATACCAACTTCTAGGAAAGGTTCTCATGGTAAAAAAAACTATCTTCTGTAAGCAGAAAGCTAATTTCTATTTCAAGCTACATATATCATAGGGATTCACATTCTGAACTCAGTGTGCAATATATGAGCAGTAGACTAGCAGTTGAAAAAGCACTGACCTTGCAGCTGGGTATCAGCACCATGGGGGTTTACCCATTCTGCTTTGAGAAAGAAATATGTGGCAGGACAAGAGTCCAGTCTCTATCAGATTGACCAGTAGCATTTGTCGAAGATGGGAAACAAAACCTACAATAGCCTGAAATAATATTAAATAACTTTGGGAAAACTCTAGCCAAGTAAATGAAAGAATTGTGTGATAGAGGGTTAATATCCAAAATATATAAAGAGCTCAAAACAAATAGCCCATTTAAAATATGGGGTAGAAATCTAATCAAAGGCTTTTATTTTGGTAACAGCCCTAGCTGTCTTGGTACTAGCTCTGTAGTATACAAAGCTAACCTCAAATTCACAGAACTCCACCTTGTCTCTGCCTCCTTAGTGCTGGGATTAAAAGTGTGTACTACCACTGCCTAGCTATCAAAGACTTTTTAATAGAGGAAACTCAAATGGCTGGGAATGACTTAAAGAAATGTTCAACATCTTATTCATAAGGGAAATGCAAATCAAACTACTTTGAGATTTCATCTTACACCTCTCACGATCACCAAGGTCAATAAAACAAACAACAGCTCATGTTGGCAAGGGTATGGAGCAAGGGGAACACACATTCATTGCTAGTGGGAATGCAAACTTCAGAGCTACTGTTGAAATAAGTGTGGCAGTTTCTCAGGAAGATGGGAATTGATCTGCCTTATGATTCAGCTGTATCACTCTTAGGCATATACTCAAAAGGTGCTTCATTCTACCACAGAAGCACTTGTTCAATCATGTTCACTTGCTGCATTATAAATAATAACCAGAAACAGGAAACAACCTAGATGTCCCTCAACAGATGAAGGAGTAAAGAAAATGTGGTACATTTAAACAATGGAATATTATTCAGCCATTAAAAATGAAATAATGACATTTGCAAGTAAATGGATGGAACTAGAAAAAAAATCATCCTCAGTGAAGTAATTTAGACACACACAAAAAACAAATGGGGTATGTATTCACTTATATGGAGATATTATCTGTTAAGTCAATGGTGACTAAGCTACAATCTGTATAACCACAGAGGGTAGGTAGAGAGTAAGGAACTGGTATGGGAAACAGATAGATCTAGGAAAGTGAAATAGAATAGAATAGAATAGAATAGAATAGAATAGAATAGAATAGAATAGAATAGAATAGAATAGAATAGAATAGAAGGGGAGCTGGAAGGATGAATCAAGTGAGAATGGGAAGGACGAGAGGGATCTGGGAGTTAATTCAGGGAGAGGTGGCTAAAATTAAGGGGTATTGGGCCAAAATTATCTCAGGGCCTATACCTTTAGGCCTACATGTAGGACAGAGAAAAGCCTGGCTTGAGTTTGAAGTGTAGTCTTAAAGCTACCAAGGGGGGATAAGACGACAAAATCTAGAGACATCCCGCCTGCCAGAGGGAGGGCTTGGCTGTCTCTCATTGGCAGGAAGTACCCCCACATCACACAATGTCACTTAACCTATATATAACTGAGTTCTTACTTTGACTTGACTCCCTATCATGTCTGATTGTCCTGCATCGTGGGGCTGTGGAACAGGTGGATAGCACCTCCACCTTTCCCTGGGAAATAAGGCTAAGGAGGCCTGGCAACTGGCACTGGAATATGGGGTGACTGGTCCCAGAGCTAAGTGATTGGTCAAGGTGAGTGGGACCTCACAATGGGTAACCCAATTTCACACAAAAATGACCCAGTGCTTAAAGCTCTGAGATATATGTTACTCTCCTGAGGCCTGGAATTGTCGGACCACAATGCTATCCAGGCATGGGAAGATATAATTACCCTGGCTCCATGGGTACCCACTGGGAATCTTTTCTCATGGGATCTCATGTGGAACAGGGTGGAGACTCTGGCCAGAGAAAGGAAAAAACACTTTGATATACTCCCACCGTTCGGATTCTGTCCAACTACTAACAACCCTTAAGAGATGTTTTCACCCTGCTGCTCTGCCTCCCCCAATGGTGGGTGAGAGGTCTAAAGAATCCAAAAAAGGAAAAAAAAAACCCATCTGGCTAGAAGGGTGGGGGAGGAGACAGGCTAGGAGTAGGAAAAGGTCAAAGATCGGGAGAGGTCTGAAGAATTCAAAAGTAACCAATTAACCAAAAGATTGGGAGAAAAGGAGACAGACGCAGGGAAGATCAAAAATGGGCACAATTTACTGAAGAGCAGTTCCAGAGGGAAGGAATACAGTAGGCAGAGGCAAAGACACAAAGGAAAGTAGATATTGTCTGTGACAAGAAGTGGCCGCCTCCTTATGTCCCCAGCTGCCCTGGAAAGGATAAAATGGTAGAGGGGAATGGTGTTGATGGAGAGAGGGCCTGCTTTTCGTCCTGGCTGCCTGGCTAGCTTACACCCGAAATTATCACACAGAACCTGTATTCATTTAAACACTGCCTGGCCCATTAGCTCTAGCCTCTTATTGGCTAACTCTCACATCTTGATTTAACCTATTTCTATTAATCTGTGCTTACCATGAGGTCGTGGCTTAACAGAAAATATTTAGCAAGTCTGACCTGGCATCTCCATGGCAGCTCTTTCCTTTTGCTTTCTTCCTCCCAGAATTCAGTTCTGTCTTCTCCGCCTACCTAAGTTCTGCCCTATCAGGCCAAGTAGTTTCTTTATTGATTAACCAATGAAAGCAATACATAAACAGTAGGACCTTGTACACCTTTTCCTCTTTTCTGTTTAAACGAAAAGGAAGGCTTTAACTTTAACATAGTAAAATTACATATAACAGAACTGTGACAAATAAGGGGGCTCCATCCTTGCCAGGAGGAAATGAACATACACTTGGGTGGGTCAGGAAAGAGACAAAGGAAAGTTTAGGTTTCTGGTCCTCTTGGAGTTGTCTGCAAACCTCCTGGGACAAGATTTGTTATGACCAATGGATGCTGTTATTATTACAGACCACCTAGCCTTTTATGATGGTAAAACTGAGCATCAGGCAGACCCCCAACACCTGGATTCGCCCCTAAAAGTAGAAGCCATTGCTCTCAGGGTCTCCCCCCATTAGGTGGGCACCTGGTCAGCCAGAATGGGTGGAGCAGTGGCCATTACCTGTACTTAAACATAAGATGCTCAAGGAAATCACCAGAAATCTGCTTAAAGAAGGACAGATAAGGCCCTCAGTGAGTCCCTGGAATAGCCCTGTGTTTGTGATACATAAGCCTATGGGACCTGGAGAATCTTACAGGACCTATGAGCAATCAATACCCATATGGAGCTAGCAGGGGACCTTTTAAGGGGCTTACCTTGGGTCCCAACAGTCCCCTCCCAGTTTCACCTTATTGTAATTGATCTAAAGGACTGCTTCTTCTCAATTCCTCTTCATGAGGAGGATGTGAAAAGTTCACCTTTTCCATTCCTATAGTTAACTCTTCTTGACCTGACGAAAGATATGAATAGACTGTTCTCCCACAGGGGATGGTCAATGGTCTGGCCTTTTGCAAACAATATTTGTATAGTATCCTCTCTCCTTATTTTGACCAAGATAATACCCTTCTATATGTTTATATGGATGATCTAATCATTGGGCATTTGGAGGAATCAGGGTAGCTAGCTCCCTGGGTAACTACTATTGTTGATATCTTTCAACAACATGGCTTTATAATAGCCCCAAACAAAATACAAAAGGTACCTCCATTTCATATATTAGAATCCCAATTAACTCACTCAAGCCAAAGTGAATGGACCCCAGTTAATCCTGCCTGAGCCTCTCACTTTATCGGGGTTACAAAAGATACTGGGGGAAAAGAACTGGGTAGGGCCCTGGTTTCCTGTAGATACTGGGAGACTAGATGTGTTGTATGATCTCCTAAAATGGAGGCAACCTTATAAGATCATTTCCTTGTCCCTGGAGGGTCATCAGGCACTCACTGAATTCATCAATGAACTCCATCAGGCTTCTTTGGTGAGATATAATCCTAACATTCCAACCCAAGGCTAGATATTATTAGGAAAAAAGACTATGCTCGCTACCATTTTCAGCAGTCACAACCAGTAGAATGGGTACACCCCACCCTGGGGGGCACTCCCAGAGTGTACTCTCTAGTTGATTAAATAGCTGATATCATCATAAAAATCAGGGACATGTCCCTCTGACATTATGGAAAAGATTCCTCTAAATTAATAATTCCATTCAAAATTAAGGATTTAGAATGGGTAGCCAGACATTGTTCTCAATTGAACCTCACCCTAGAGGGACTTCTGGGGACCCTGGACACCCACTTTGGAGAGTCCCAGTTAGTGAAGCTATAACAAGAACTACACTGGAGAGACCCTTAGTCTTTTCTTCGAGGCCCCTGCCCCAAGCATTCTCTGTTTGCACAGATGGCAGGAACAATGGGGCTGCCTTTGTAGTTTTACCTGCAGGAGAGAACAAAACAAAGATTACCAAAATTCTCCTTCTAGGGGATCCACTCAATATAAGGGAATGATGGGCATATATATTGCCCTACAAGAGGTCCCAGATCCCTGCAACCTCTATTCAGACAGCTCTTATGTGGTGAACCTACTACCCCACTTACCCTATGCCTATATCAGATTGGATGCTAATCCTATTTCTGCCTTCATGATACAACTCAGATCACTCTTAGAAGGTAGAAAAAAAAGCATATATATTCAACATCTCAGAGGACACCAAAACCTTCCTGGCCTCATTTCCTAAGGGAATGCTACTGTGGATGCTGCAGCTTCAAGGGCCTGTCTCATAGAGATCTCAATTTGGTCCATACAAAATGCTACCCAAATGCATGACTTAACTCATGTCAACTGGAGAGGACTCAAATACTTTTATCCTCAGATCCCTGCAACAGAATTAAAGAGAATTGTTCACACATGTAAGACTTGCCAACAGTTTCCCCACACTCTCCTTTACAAGGGCTGGGGGTGAACCCAAAGAGGTTAGGACCCAATATCATCTGGCAAACAGATGTAATGCATTACTCTTTATTTGGTAAATTAAAATATGTGTTTCTGACCATAGACATGTACTCTAAGGCATGCTGGGCTACTACTCACTCATGGGAAAAGGCAATCCAAGCCAAATCCACTTCTTACAATGTTTTGCTACATTGGGACTACCACAACTGATCAAGACCAACAATGGTCTCTGTTTTATAAGTAAACCATTAAAAGAATTCTTCCAGAGATGGAATTTATCCCATACCACCAGAATCCCATACAACCCTCAGAATCAAGCGATTGTTGAAAGACATCACCAATATCTCAAGGAGGTTCTTATAAAAAACAAAGGGGGGGGGAGAAGTCCCCCCCATCTACAACTGCAAAAGGTGTTATTAGCCATCAATATTTAAAATTTTCAAAAATCAGATAACAAAATAGATTCCAGAAACATTGGGGATCCCTACCAACAAGGCCCTGCCTAAAGATTAGGTGGAAGGATCCTCTTACTAACCAATGGAGGGGCCTAGATTCCTTGTTGACACAGGGCTGAGGATATGGATGTGTCTTCCCAAACATGGGAAACACTTATATGGCTACCCGCTCATAACTTAAAATTTCTCCCCTCCCTTCAGGACAATGGGGAAGACCAAGATGATCAATAAAGAAAGAAAGAGATTATGGTGGACAACCCATTAATTCAAACACAAGAAAAGAAAAATCACCACTGCCCAATCAAGACTGACCCTTTAGGAAAGTGTTGCTTGTTTATCTATTTCAGATGGCTCTCTTGGCGTTAATCATGTTAACTCTTCTCACGGGGATCCAGGTCTAGGAAGCAAACCTCCACCAAGTACAGAAGTTGATGTGGATACTGTCGAGTGCTGGTAGTGGAGGGATCCTAGACCAGACTTCTCAGATGACAACTCCCTGGATGTGGTGGCCTGACCTGATGTTTGACCTCTGAGATTTGGCACGCGGGAGCTGGGACATGAAAGACTAGGTTCCAGGGATTAAAGGGAGACCTGAATATGGAGGTTCTCAGGGGTGCACCCTACCCCAGGCATCTTACCCTAATGAGCCTGGGTGTTCTCATGTCCTTAGGAGACATGCCCTCCTGCAAACACCCTTTTATGTATGCCCAGAAAGCAACTGGACTGCTTCTGCTATTAGAAACTTTGGAGGGCTGGCAATGACTCCTGATTACTATTGTACTATTGCTCTTTCAGGGAATGTGAGCAGGCTGGGCTGGACATAATTAGAAAAAACAGCCGGGCGGTGGTGGCGCACGCCTTTAATCCCAGCACTTGGGAGGCAGAGGCAGGTGGATCTCTGTGAGTTCGAGACCAGCCTGGTCTACAAGAGCTAGTTCCAGGACAGGCTCCAAAACCACAGAGAAACCCTGTCTCGAAAAAACTTAAAAAAAAAAAAAAAAAAAAAAAGAAAAAACAGAGACTGCATTACATTATTTACAAAAGTCTTTGCATTTCTTAACAAGGGTAACCTTACAAAAGAGAAGTGTTTGGACTTGCTGTTTATGGAACAGGGAGGAATTTGCAGGACACTTGGGGAAGAATGTTGCTTCTATGTGGACCATTCCAGGATAGTTACAAGAACCCTAGATGAATTAAGAAAAGATATTGATTCATTTAAGTCAAGGATTCCCTATGAGACCTGGTTTAATTGGTCCCCACTGCTTACCACACTCATCTCTTCCCTCATTGGGTCGATGGCTATTTGTTTATTGATCTGTCTTTTAGGCCCATGCATTCTCCAAAGGCTGAAACAAGCATTCCAAAAACAGATACAACAGGTACAACTCATGGCCCTTCAAGTACATTATGATAGGCTCAATACATCTCACCCTATGGATGAACTCTCAATTTGAGGGTATCCAGGCCAAAACTCGGATAGGGGTGGCCCTGACCCCTACTCTCTCTCTGGTTGGCTATTCTGGCTTGGTGACTGGGGTAGGGGGTAGGGTATAAAACAAAAGGAGGAGATGATGGGCCAAAATTATCTCAAGGCCTGTAGGACAGAGAAAAGCCTGGCTTGAGTTTGAAGTATAGTCTTAAAGCTACTGAGGGGGGATGAGACAGCACAATCTAGGTAGATGCCCCTCCAGCCAGAGGGAGGACTGGGCTGTCTCTCATTGGCTGGAGGTACCCCCACATCACATGATGTCACTTAAGCTATACAAGCTGACACTCACAGCAATAAACTGAGTTCCTGCTTTAACTTGACTCCCTATTGTGTCTGATTGTCCTGCATTGTGGGGATGCAGAATGGGTGCAACCTTTCTTTGGGGAATAAGGCTAAGGAGGCCTGGAAAAGGGCCATTTGAGGAATAATATGAAAACCTAATACAGTAGAAGTTTTGTAAAATATATACATATGAGAAGGGGATCTAAATAAAATCACCAAATGATGGGGGAGACAGAGTCACATTTTTTTCACTAGATGAAGCATCCAGTATTGGGATTGGATTACATCTAATTGAGTCATTGACCAAAAGGGTTCCATGGAAACCTCCAAACAACTCGGGCTGTTTCCAAGACTATATATGTTGTTCTCTATAAACTGATGGCAAGGCAACTCAATGAGCTTAAAGAAACTGACCGATACTTACATAGAACCTTCACCCCTATGTTCTAGTGCCTTTGGTACAGGAAGGTACTCTGTGTGCTATAAGAGAGAGAGAGAGAGAGAGAGAGAGAGAGAGAGAGAGAGAGAGAGAGAGAGAGAGAGAGAGAGAGAGAAATGTAAACACCAATGTATCCACAACCCTTTGAGCTACTGCCTGCCTGCAAGACATGCTAAAACAATGGTGGCACAAAGCTGTAGGGATAATTCATATCTGATTTGACTTAAAGCCCATTCCACATGATGGAAATTAGACCAACACTGTTTGGGTGACCCAAAGCCTGAGACTAGATAGCCCAGGATCTAGGAAAAAACCAAATACTATTATTCTGAAAAACAAAAACAAAAAATCCCCCCCCCCCCAAAAAAAAACCAATAAAGAAAGAGAGAGAGTTGTGTGGGACAATGGTCTATATTCTGTCAATTATATTTTAAATAAACGCTGATTGGCCAGTAGCCAGGCAGGAAGTATAGGCAGGACAACCAGGCAGGAAGTAGAGGCAGGGTGAGGAGAACAGGAGAATTCTGGGAAGAGGATTCTGCTTTCTGCAGTCCTGATCCAGCCACAGAAGATGCAAGATGTGACTGTCCTGCTGAATAAGGTACCCAGCTACGTGGCTAACACAGATAAGAATAATGAGCTAATATAAGTTGTAGTAGTCAATAAGAAGCCTGGGCTAATGTACCAATCAGTTTATAGTTAATGTAGACCTCTGTGTGATTTCTTTGGGACTTAATGATTGTGGAAACAAAGCAGGACAGAAACCTTAGACAAGAGAGAGAGAGAGAGAGAGAGAGAGAGAGAGAGAGAGAGAGAGAGAGAGAGAGAGAATCCTAGTCGTATTTTGCTATACTCATAGATCAGTGACTTGTTCAGCCATCATTAGAGAAGCTTTCTCTTGCAGAAGATGGGAACAAATACAGAGACCCTCTGTCAGAGAATGAGAGATCTCAAACACTTAGTCCTATATGGGATCTCTTCCCACAGGGCTGAGAAAGAGATGCAAAGAGTGTAAGAGCCAGAGGAGATTAAGAATACCATGATCACAAGGCCCTCTAAACAATAGGATTGATGCACATTTGAACTCACAGACTGAGGAGCATGTGCAGGGCCTACAGAGGTCTACACCAGAGAGCATCCTAGAATGAGAGGAGAAGTGGGCACATGGCTTCACTACTAAGTTGCCTTTCCCAGATATTCCTTTGCAGTGATGAGAGAAATGGCTGCTACATCTTCAGTTCCCAGAAGATATGGATGCTAGTATTTCCTAAAGATCTCTGGGGTAAGCCTTGATTTTCAGCTTGGTGATAGTTGGAGGTGGGAGGAGGTGTGTCTTACTATTGAAGTTATCGGGAGAAGAGTGTTCTGGAAGGCAGTTGTGGGGACATAGCCCTTCTTCCTCTTCTCTTCCACTGGCCATTAAGTGAACTATTGTGATCCGCCATAATATCATTGTACTCCTTTACCCCCATCCCCAAACAACAATTGATCATGGGCTGGAACTTCCAAAAGTGGCACACAGACCTTCTATCTTTGTAATTTGGTGGTCTCAGTATTTGTCATAGTGACAGGAAACTAACACATGTTTCCAGTAACTTCCTCTTTAATAATGCTTTATAAATGCTTATTCAACTGCTTAAATTTCAACTAAATTTTAAGTCATGTAGAGACTAAAGTAGATTATCTTTTTTTAAAACATAATATGTTTATTTTATCACAGCAGATGGAATAGAAGAGTTAAGTGGTGAGTATATTTGTTGATTAAGAGATGAGTTTATTTGTTGATTGGATACATGAGTTTTATTCTTCCCTAAAACATTGTAAAATGTCAAAGCAACTATGAATAGAACTTTTAAATATGACAAATTTTCTGATTAGCACTAGCAAAGATAACTAAAACATCATAAAAATAAGTAAGAAATTGTTTCAAACAGCACGAATGGTTGCAATTAATACGGAATTATACTAGTTATATTAGAATTAAAATTTCTGTTAAAAGAAAAATTTCATGTAGTATTTTAAAGCTAAATAATGTTAAAAAGAAGATATTTGGCAAAACCACTTGTTGTCTTTGAGGCACACTCCAAGAAAGGAATCTATGCTTTCTATTGGGAATCTACTGTAAATGTGGGGAAAACAAAAACCCAAACCACAAAATAAAAAACAAAAACAAACAACCAAAAAAACCACATACCAGGGAGAACATAGGTTCTAGGGGAGAACTGAATACCGTTGTTTATAAAATCAACAATATCAAAATGTCTTCTAAATATTTATATTTATATTTATACTATACCCATAGATGCATGCCATAGACACAAACCACTCTCAGCCTTAATCAGAGAAGTCTTTAAATGCAGAGTTATGGCTGCTCAAGGTGCTGAGTGTAAGTGATTAAACAAGACATTTAGTTTTCTAAATGTCTAAGACTCAGGAAACACTAAAGAAGAGGGGCCAGGAGGAATGTAAGAGCCAGAAGATAGGGAATGTTTCCTTTGGACAAGACATAGCCATTGCAGTTGCAACTCACAGCAGCTATGGATGCCTGCACTGGTCCCATCAACATCCAGGCACAGATGGAGAAGGGACTCAGGGATCCCTACCCTACACCACTGGACTATTTGCTACAGAGAGAGTCAGGGAGGGGGAGCCATTGCCTTCAGTTGTGTACCCACTGATAACCTCAATGGTATTGGATGAATAATTTGGCTTTCACCACAAGGAATTTTCATACACTGTACATGAAGATTATGACAACAAATGTATGAAGATTTGTTATTGTAATAATTCCTTGCCAAGTTATTTATCCTATGCTATACTCCAGATAAAGTACTAAACATTTGAGAAGCAGAAAGATTTGACAAAATATTTCTATAAAACTAATACTTTTAAGGTTAAACTAATTAAAACAGCATTTTAAAGCATGTTGATATAAAAACATGTTTTAAAAAGTTTGCAAATGATAAACACAAAGTTAAAGATAAGCTATCTCTGGCATGGAGGAGGGTGTATAGCTGGTGTTCTTGTGTTCTGCTGATAAATCATTAACACATGCCAAGCAAGCTTATACTGTAAGATATGCCAATTCCAGTAATTATGACTAAGAATTTCAATGAATCCAATTTAATGTACCCAGGTCTCTTATGAAAAAGAAATGAATGAGAGTGGATAATGGAAAATTTAAGTAGAAGAATTATGTGGGTTTGTAGTGGGGTAGTTAGGGACATTTTTAGGAATTGAGTTGGTGTCTTAGGCTGGTGACATGGCTCAGCAGGTAAAGGGGCTTTGTCACCAATGTTTATTATCGGAGTTCAATCTCTGGGACCCATGTGGTTGAAGGAGAGAAAGGTCTCCAGCAAAGTATTTCTTTGGCCTCCACAAACTACTGTGGTTTGCACTGCATGTTCACATGCACTAAATAAATGAATGAATACTTAGATAAACATTTTTTTTTTTAAAAAAGCTTGTTCTTCATAGTAAAGTATAGTGTAAAAATGAAAACAAAAATGCTCACAGAAGCAATAGGAAATTCAGAAATTGGTGTATGTTGATCATAAGTGACACAACAAAAATAATTTTAGAGTGTCAAATTGCTTCCCTGGTTCTCTAGGAATGTTTTATTTTCATTTCTATTAAACTAATGTTTCACTAAAAGATTATTTTGAGTTGAGACAATTGTTTAAAATTTATCTTTGTCCTGTCCTTCCACAACTAAAATAAGTAATTCTAGGATAATTTCACTTAATTTGAAAAAGAAAACATGGAGATATTAAAAATGACATAAATCAATATTTTTATAGCAATAAAAGAATGTAAAGGATTTTCTTAGTGTTAAGAAATACAGATGTGTTTCTTCTGATCACCTTGGTCTTTGTCCCATACCAGTAATTTACTCTGCTGTCCTACTCCCTGTACTTTAAAATATCCACCCATGAGGTCTTTCCTAATATTGTTCAGGTCCTCAAATTGTTTCACTAAACCTGAAATCTCTTGGGGTCGTATTCATTCATTCATTCATTCATTCATTCATTCATTCATTCATTTTTATTAAAGAATCCATAGTTGATGTTTTGACTAATGTTGTACATAACTGGATGCCCAGGGTGAGGTGAGGCTCATTTTCCTGTTTTCTATGTGTTTCCTCCCCTCTTTTCTTTTCTCTTACTCTCTTACTCTCTTACATGGCTCCTTTTTTTTTTTTTTTTGTGGCTCCCATGTTTTCTGGTTCTGCTTAGAAATTTGATCTTCTCCAATTGACTGTGGCCAGATTTTGACTTAGGTGTCCACCTTTGACATATTTAACATCTCCTCTGTTCTATGATTTTGGCACAAGGTATTTTATGACCCATTTACTTTGTTGGTGCAGCCTTTTTTATAGCACCAAAGGACAGAGGAAGGATAGGAAATTGACCTCTGCAGTTTCTTCTAAACTGTAAACTAGTATCTTCTCTACCCAGTTGAAACTTTGCTTCTGTTCCATCCTATCCTACCCTACTTTCATCCTACCTGATCCTATCCTTCCTTCCCCTCCCTTGCCTTCCCCTTCCGTACCTTATCTTATCCTACCCTATCCTACCCTACTTACTCTATCTTACCCTAATCTCTTCTACCCAACATTCCCCTCCCTTCCCCTATCTTGCCCTACCATACATTACCCTACCTTACCTTACCATACATTACCCTATCCTATCCTACGCTATCCTACCCTAACTTTGCTTCTGTTCCATCCTATCCTACCCTACTTTCATCCTACCTGATCCTATCCTTCCTTCCCTACATTACCCTACCCAACCTTACCCTACCCTACCCTATTTTATCCTATTCTGATGGAAATTAACTTTGCACTGTAGGTGAATATCTCAGTATACACAGCTCTGGGTCTTGTCTGATGACAGTTTTCACCACCTCCTCTTTAGAAATCACTCATGACATTCCTGAGCCAGAAGAGGAGAAAAACTATATTGTCATCACTCTTTCATTCAGTACATTTCTATGTGAAATGAGGTAGGTATAATGTCCTCTCTTCAAGCCAATCCTCTCAGTGTTGACCTCATTCAAACTTCCATGGACCCAAGTTAAACAAAATTTGGAGGAAGAGAAGTCTTCCTTTCACTGCCTGACTCTTTGGGTTGGAACACCAGTCATATCCTGCTTTGAGATTGAAATTTATACCATCTGTTTCTCTACTTCCTCCAACATGGACTTATACAATCAGTTCTAGTTCTTAAGTCTTAAGCCTCAGACAAAAGTCTGTTGTTAGCTGTCCTAGATCATAGAGTTCCCAGTCAGGTAGATCAGTTTCTAATATCCCTGCCTCTGTTTCTTTCTGTGTTTGTCTCCATCTCTCTTTTACTTTCTTCCTGATATAGCATGATTATATTTACATGCACATATAATATGAATACTTTTCAATTTATTTGTAGCTTATACTGAAAACAGTTAGAGATGTAGTTCAGTAGTAGGGCACTTGCTGCACAAGACTCTGAGTTCTTTCTCTAGTATTGCAGAAGAGGAAAAGAAAAAAGAGATGAAAATATGGAGAAGAAATGTCTTAATTGTCCTGCCAGAAAGAAATTTTCATTACTAGCATCATCTTAATATTTGAGAAGACTACTGCTGTGGGACCATGATCTTATATCTTGTATAGATTTTTTTACTTGTATTTTAATAAAATGCTGATTGATATGTTGTAGTAGGCCTCTTGATGGTTCCCGGCTGCCCAGCCCTGAAATAATCACACAAAAACTATATTAATTAAATCACTGCTTGGCCTACTAGCTCTAACTTCTTATTGGCTACTTTTACATCTTAATTTAACCCATTTCCATTAATCTGTGTATCACCACATGGTTGTGGCTTACCAGTAAGGTTTGACATCTGCCTCTGGCAGCAGCTCCATGGCTTCTCCCTGACTCTGCCTACTTTTTCCCAGCATTTAGTTTAGTTTTCCCCACCTATCTAATTCTACCCTATCAACAGGCCAAGGCAGTTTCTTTATTAACCAATGATATTCACAGCATACAGAGGGGAATACCACATCATCTCCCCTTTTCTGTTTAAGTAAAAAAAGGAAGGTTTTAACTTTAACATAGTAAAACTACATATAACAAAAAGGTATCAAACAAGAATTACAGTTACAATATTTATGTCTACTTTATCATTTATCATAACCAAGGAAAACTATAACTATAGATGGTATTTATTAACCAATATTCCTTAATTATACATTACATTTTTACATGAGCTGGACAAACACAATACCTTAATCAAGATCAGAAATACAAATACACAGTATAACAAAATTGACTTTAAGTTTGTATCAATAAACAAAGATCCATACCAATGCCAAGTATTTATCTCTATATTATATCCACCTTTAAATGTAAACAAACATTTATAAACAATATTGGGGAATTTGGGTGTAGTTCTCTCCAAACTACTTCCTGTTGTTTATTGGGCAAAGTAGTTTTTGGGATTGTTCATCATGACCTTTCGGGGGATTTTGGTCCAACAAACCACATTAGTCTGGAAGGATTCCATAGGATTTCATGGCACTGAATGGAACTCTGCCATGTTGGACTGGGTGGAGTCAAAAGGCAAAGCAATCTTAATGCTAGCCACACTCCTTAGCATTTTAATAATCACTCTTGGAAAGAAAAGGATTACAGATACACAATAGGACAGATTCAAACTTAAAATACCCCCTAAATGAGACACAATATGATTAAAAATGTATGTAGGATTAGTGGGAAAGAAAGGAAAAAGAATATAGACAATTATATAAAAAAGTAAATGGTTTAAAAAATAAAACAGTTCTTAAAAGACAGAGTACAGTCATACATTAAAGGAGTAAAGAAAAATAAGTCACATAAAGATGGAAAATATACAGAGTATGGATCATGTATATTATTGTATTTTCTTTGAATTTTTTGTCTATGAATGAGCTAATTACAATGATATTTCAATGTACAGACTGCTAAGCTAAACCAGCATAGATATTTTAAAGGTATCTTGACCTTAAAATTTGGGTCAAAGGATATGTTGCTTTGGAAAAGAGGTTCTTCTTTTGTTTCCACAGAAGGTGAGAACCTGTGAATTGCTTCCAGACTAATGTGGTTTGATGGAATAAGACCCCCTGAAAAGTCTCTATAAACCCCCCAAATACTTCACCCAACTAAAAGTAAGAAGCAGTTTGGAGAGAACTATGCCAAAATTCCCAAATATTGTTTATAAATATTTGTTTATATTTAAAGGGGGATATGCTATAGAGATGAACACTATGTATTCATATGGATTGTGGTTTATTAAAACAAATTTAAGGTCGGTTTTGTTAAATGTGTATTTCTGCTCTTGATTAAGGTATTGTGCTTGTGCAGCTCATTTAAAGATGTAAAGTATCATTAAGAAATACAGGTTAATAGATAGTCATCTATAACAGTCAAACTTGTAGTCATGTTAATTAGGTTTTCTATATGGGCAGAGATATATTTTAGATGGATAGGTATTCTTCAAACCTTTCAAAGACCTAGGGGATATGGCATTTAAAATGTTTTAAGAACTTAAGACTTTTCATAATAATGAAACACATCTGTTTCTGTCAGCACCAAGCTATTTCAAGAGGAAGATGGGCATTGAAGAGGCTCCTTATGGAGTTTTTGCTAGCCATTTGGGCAAGAAACTGCTCTTGTCTGGACTGCTTGATGCTATAGTGTATGAATTGGACATGCAGGAACCACAGAAAAATGATTTCTGAACTTGCCTAAAGGTGAGACAGTCCTTCAGGATTTCTGCTTCATGAAAGAGTCTGCCAGACATTCGACAGGATACAGAATAAAATAACTGACATACAGCCAATAGAGACAAAAGTCTTTCAAATTTCCTGCTTCATGGAAAAGCCTGCCAGATACTATGGGCCTGTAGGTTGAAGATGGATGCCCCAATGTTACAAAAGAGCTTTGGTTGACAGTCCAGGCAGTGAGATGTCTCTGTCAATTCTAGAGTTTTGGAGGTTGATTACAATGCACTTCATGTTTACTTAGTGACAGAGGAGGGTCATACTTTCATTGGTTAATAAAGAAACTGCCTCGGCCCTTTGATAGGACAGAAAATTAGGTAGGCAGAGTAAACAGAACAGAATGCTGGGAAGAAAGGAAGTTAGGCAATCGCCATGCCTCTCCTATCTGGGCAGACACGATGGAGTCAGCTGCCAGGCCAGACATGCTGAGTTTTCTCCGGTAAGACACCACCTCATGGTGCTACACAGATTATTAGAAATGGGTTAAGCAAGATATGAGAGTTAGCCAAGAAGAGGCTAGATATAATGGGCCAGGCAATGTTTATATGAATACAGTTTGTGTGTTGTTATTTTGGGTGTAAAGCTAACCCATGTAGGAGCTGGGCAGGACAAAAAACAGGCCTGCCCATAGCTCTTTCTACAACTTAGGTAATATTATATCCTTTTGGAGTCTTTGATAGAGTTGAAGAAAGATAATTATAATTATAAAAAATAGGTTATGTATAAAACTTTGGACTCACAAAGATAGGATAGATAATAGAGTTTTTTCCTTAATTTGGGTCTGGGAAGCTGGAAAACAAACAAGCAGCCTCTGTCTATACCTCACCTCATGGATGCCTCTCCCCACCAGCCAGGCTAAGTCCCAAGTGACATTTTCTGATATGTATTCTCTGTGGACTGTTATTAAGTACAATTTTCAATTCTAGGCACAACTCACTTTCTCTCTAACCCATTGATTTTGTCCTGATGTTGAAGGTTATGCAGCGAAAGTGTAGAATTTGTGTCAGTGAGTGATTATAACAACCCCCCTATTTCAGCAGTGATGGCAGACATCACCTTCTGCTTGTTGCTCAACAGCATTTAGTCACTGCTTTTCAAACTGCAAGTCTGGTTCATACATCACTTTATTTTTCAGTTAGCTTCAGCATAGGGAGTTACAGATTTGGAAGATGTTCATTATTATGCCATGTTTTAAGTGAGCAAAGAGTTTAGAATCAAAGGCGCTGCATCTGTTTTCCTCTACAGGAAAGTTAGCATAGAAAAATAATCTTAAAGAAAAAAGAAATGCCAGGCAAGCCATCAGTCGTGGGAACAGTGAACAATATTTCAGCTTACACTTGAATTCATAAAAGTGCACCAAGCGTCGTATGCAAAAAAGTCACCAAGCTTATGGACTACACTTCTAAGAGAATCTCAAAGGCATAGAGATAGTTTGTTAACATAAGTAAAATGTTGTATTTAACTCTATTAGAAGTCTTGGATTTGCATTAAATGAGAAAAATGCCCAACAGCACTGTGATGAGGCCAGCTTCCTGAGATGGCAACATGAGCAATTTGGGTTTATTCTGTTCAATAAAGCTACTGTTCATTTCCTTAGTACTTTTAGTTTAAGTTAAAAATTCAAATTCTTGCAGACAAAAATTAAATAGAAATGGTCTCTTACTAAATAATCCACTTTCAAAGTTCTTTAAAAATGTGAAACATTTTTAAATGTGAAAAAATGTTTTCAGTGAAAAACAGCGAGCAAGAAAGGTAATAAAATAATATGTACTCTCAGTTTTGGAAAAAAACTATTTTTAGAAAATTTATTTTATTATTTTGCTGTTGTGAATGTGTCTTGTGTGTGTGTGTTAGTGTGTGTGTGTGCGCACATGCGCATGCAGATGGCATGCATGTGGAAGTCAGAGAACTTTCAGCAATACATTCTTTCTTCCAATGTGTGAAGCAAGGGATCAAATTCAGGCTGTCAGGTTTGCATGACAAACACTTCCTCCACTAAGCCATCTCACCAGCCCCCCAGATTTCTAGTTTTTGATTTGTCATACTATCTGTAGAAACAATGTATACATCTTACTAAGTATAAATTAAAAAAAAAAAGACTTGGCTTTATTTATTTAGAATTTGATCTGAAATATAAAAAATACCACTGTAAAAAGCAATGTCTCCTCTACTCAAATTGCTGATATTTGAAAAACTGTGGGGGACTTTTGTTTCACACTGTGTCACAGTAACGAGAAGAATCTTGATCACATTTCCTGTAATGTCCTAAGATTGAATGTGACATATTTGACTTTAGAGACAGGGCAAGCTGAGACATAGAAACCAACATGTTTTCTGGTGTTGAGGAATGGGAGGGCTGGTTTGGACTTTGAGACATGCTTCAGAGAACAATGTGGGTGGGGAGTTTTTTCTACAAAGGGTTATCCACTTACAGCATGCTCAGAATTTTTTTTTTTTTAACTAAGACAGTTCCTTGATTTTAGTAACACGTGGGATTTCACACTTTCTCTGAGCATTTCAAAGCTTCTACTCAGTAACTCTTTGTGCTTCAGTTTTATACATCAACTGAAGCATTTATGGGCACAAATACAAAATACCTCTTAAAAATACAGGAGAAAAGTTGCTTTGGTAATAAACCCTTTTGGCAAGATTTGAAGAATTATATTCCCTGTAGTTCTCATGGTAGACAAAGACTTCTAAGTAAATAAACTAGACCCATTGTTGAGTATCTGTCTTTGAGAACGTTTGGGACCATCCATTAAAGTTCTCTATATTAGAAGATGAATAGCTCGAGTTTGGAGTTTGACATTAACTAGCTGAGAACTGGCCAGATGTCTGTCTCAGTGGGTAAAAGCACGTGTCACACAGGCCTGGTAACCTGAGTTTGATCCCTGGCATCCACATAGATGTGGAAAGAGACTAAGTTGTCCTCTGAGTGCCACAATCTATCTTTTGTAGATAATAAATAAGAAAGAAATTAACTAACTGAAATGACTTTTCCTTAGGTAATTTAAAATTGAAGTATAGAAAACTGTATTCACTTCGGTGAGTATTTAGAAAGCAAGCATAGAAGAGCCGTGAAAGGGATAATTGAATAAAAATAATTCATTGTTTCATATAAGCCTCCAAATCAGGCACAGCCACCCAAAAATGGATCTTAATTTTAGATCTTTTTTATAGCTTGTTCATTTGAAAAATAGATTTAAATCTTGATTCTCTTCTAAACAACCCTTTGAGATATATTTAGTGTAAGTATTGTTAGATAAAAATGTGTCAGTTTATGAACCCTGTTGTTTTAACTAAGATAATCAGATAAGTAAGCAATCATTTCATACTTGCTATGCTTTTTCCTAAAATACCAGACAAAAAATGCTTTTGTTCATAATAGGAACTATTTCTTCACTTGAAGTACTTACTTTATAAAAGGTCAGTTGAATCTACTCATAAGTGGAATTTTAAAATGTACTATCTTATTAGCTAACATGAGTCAACATGGGTTTTTATAAATTCTGTAGCTTGAATTGACTTTTCACAAACTGAAACACACATGGTTATATATGTACCCCGTTCCCCACTTCAAAAACCCAGAAATCAAAACAGTTGTCCTGTCTAGACATAGTTATTATTTGATGTTTTAATTCCAGGAATATAATCTACCATTCTTTTGGACAACTGCTTTAAGCCAGACATACTGCCAGGAACTTTTTTTTTAACTTTCTATTTATGTCTCATAAAGAAAGACAAAGAAGAGAAGGGCCCTCACCTTCACATTCTAGGCAGAGAAAAATGAGTTCCTCAAAGGAGGGCGAGTGACACGTCTGTGTCACATCTCATATTGAGAGAGTGGCAGAAGCAGTCCTGGAATAGACAGGGCTGTCTTTTTCTGATGCCTGGTTCTGTTTCAGCACTGGCTGCCTGTATTTGGCTAGGATACCTCCAGCTTCAGGATGGCTGTCTGTTTCAGTTTTTATAGGGGAGGGGATTCTTGAAATGCAGAGCTTTCCACACTAACCTGAAACAGTCCTACGAGCCACACTGGTTGACCATTTTGCCTCTGTGTGGTTCTTTGAGAAGCTTCTACTCCGTCTACAGCCTCTGCATTCATGAGGTTTTGTTCTTACCAGGAAGGCAAAGCGAAGTTCAGCACTTTGTCTGGAGGGTTTTTGCTGGTCACTCTCTGGAGACACAGGGCTTTGAACTGGCCATCTACAAATCTATTCTGATCTTCAGCATAACTTCAGAACACTTGGACCAACATTTTTCACATTACAGGATTGGTATCATGTTTAAAAGTCTATAATGTAAGATTTAGGCACATGCTTTGTGTCTGAAAAATTATAATGTAAGATTTAGGTACATACTTTGCGTTTGATACCACCAGCACCCCAGTGCTCTGCAGTTAGAAGGTTTCCCTTATTAATATAGCCTGTTACTTTTATGTTCAGTCTAACCTCTTTTGCTTAATGAGGCTCTTCACATTCTTTTCACCCTTACCCCCACCCCAAAAACTTTAAAAAGTAGAATTGCAAGTTTCTTGATAGATATATCTGCCTTTAGGTAATCATGAAAGGTAAGATCATGGGCCATTAATTTCTAGGTAGTTTTGCTCTGAGCAAAAATATTTAATTTCTCTTTAACTGGTTATCTAGAGAAAAGGGACAATATATTCCATACATTACAAAGTTATTGCAGGTATGAACACCTGGCTCAAAGAAAGTTCTAGGAGCCAGATGTGGTACAAACTTCTAATCCCAGCAGTATAGAAGCTAAGTAGGAAATATTACCAGTTCAAAGGCAGCCTGTGCTGTCAAAATAACCATAAGGATGCCCTGGTGATACTCTTAGTGTATTGTGGTAGCCAATAGAACTCTAAGCCAAGACCTACTCTACAAGACAAAAACAATCTTGTAGGAAGGCTGCTTGCTCGTTCCAGCTACTTGGCAGCTCAGACCCAAAATAACCACATAGAAACCGTATTAATTAAATCACTGATTAGCCTAGTAACTCTAGCTTCTTATTGGCTAACTCTTACATATTAATTTAACCGATGCCTGTTAATCTGTGTATCACCATGAGGCTGTGGCTTACCAGATAAACTTCTAGTATTTGTCTCCAGTGGGGCTACATGGCTTCTCTCTCATGCCACCTCCCAGCATTCAGTTTAGTTTTTCCCACTTATCTCTGCTCTACCCAATCATAGGCCCCAAACAGCTTTTTTATTAACCAATGGTATTCACAGCATACAGAAGGGGAATCCCACATCATGTTACCTTTTCTGTTTAAATAAAAAGGAAGGCTTTAACATTAATATAGTAAAATTACATAAAGAAGTTATCAGGTAGGAATTACAGTTACAAGATTTATATCTATTTTATCTTTTATCATAACTAAGGAAAACTATAACTATAAATTCTTCAACTCCACCAAAGACTCCAGAAGGATATAATATTACCTAAGTTAACAGAAAGTGCATTGTAAGCAAATTCCAAAACTCGAGAAATGACAGAAATATCTTGCTGCCTGGACAGTCACCCAAAGTTGTTCTATACTGTTGCTGCATCCATCTTCAGCTTACAGGCCCATAGTATCTAACAGACTTTTTCAAGCATACCATTAAGCAGTCCAGGAAGAGCAGTTTCTTGCCCAAATTGTGAACCAATGCCATAAGGAGCCTCTTTGATGACCATCATCCTCTTGAAGTAGCTTGGTGCTGCCAGGAGCAGATGTGTCTCACAGTCATGAAAAGTCCCAAGTTCTTAAAACATTTTAAATGCCATATTCTGTAGTCTTTGAAAGGTATGAAGAGTGCCTATCCATCTTAAATACATCTCTGTACATCTAGAAAATCTAACTAATATAACTACAAGCTTGACTATTATAGATGATTATCTATTAACCTATATTTCTTAATTATACATTACATTTTAAAATGAACAGTACAAGCACAATGCCTTAATCAAGAGCAGAAATATACATAACAAAATTGATCTCAAATTTGTATCAATAGACCAAGATCCCTGCCAATGCAAAGTATTCATATCTATGGCATATCTCCCTTTCTTTTTTTCTTTTTTACTATTTATTTTATTCTTTTTTAATTAAAATTTCTGCCTCCTCCCCGTTTCCCATTTCTCTCCCCCTCCTCCCACATTTTGACCCCTCCCCCCTCCACTCCGCCATCCCCACTCCTTTCCCCCTCCCCCCACTCCATTCCCCCTCCCTCTTGATACTGAAGAGCAGTTCAAATTTCCTGCCCTGCGGGAAGACCGAGGTCCTCGCACTTCTATCTAGGTCCAGGAAGGTGAGCATCCAAACAGACTAGGCTCCCACAAAGCCAGTTCCTATGTGCACCACCCACTGTGACAGTGGAACTAATCTATTGGGAGCCCACCAAGGCCAGCTGGACTGGGACTGAATAAGCATGGGTTGAAACTGGACTCTCTGAACATGGAGGACAATGAAGGCTGATGAGAAGCCAAGGACAATGGCACTAGGTTTTGATCCTAATGCATATCCCCCTTTAAATGTAAACAAATGTTTATAAACAATCATTTAGGCATATGGGTGTAATTCTCTCCAAACAGCTTTCTGCTTTTTGTTGGGTGAAGTATTTTTGGGGGTGTTTTGAACTTTCGGGATGTCTTAGCCTATCAAACCACATTAGTCTGGAAGCAAACCACAGGTTCTCATCTTCTGTGGAAACAAATGAAGAACTCCTTTTTCAAAGAAATGTATCCTTAGACTCAAATTTTGAAGTCAGGATACCTTTAAAATATCTATGCTGGTTTATCTTAACATCCATACAATGAAATGTCTCTTTTTACTTAGCTCATTCACAGTCAAAAAATTCAAAGAAAACACAATAACATACATGATCCAGACTCTCTGTGTATTCTACATCTTTACTTGGCTTATTTGTTTTTATTCTATTACTTTTTCGTCAAGTTTATTCTGTCTCTTTAAAAACTTTGTTTTATTTTTTAAAAACCATTTTCTTCTTTTTATAACTCTCTGTACTTTTTCTTCTCTCTCCCAAGCCTACAAACATTACCCAACACTGTGACTCATTTACAGTTCTTTTATGTCTTAATCTGTCCTATTGTGTATCTGTAATTCTTTTGTGTCCAGGAGCATTTCTTTAAATGCTAAGCATTTCTAAGGCTGCTTTGCCTTTTGGTTCTACCCAGTCCAACATGGTGGGACAGAGGTCTGTTTAGTGCAAGCCATGTTCATAGCCCCATTATCAGGCACACAGCATGCTTATGTTACCATTACTCAAGTTGCAGCTCTCTGCTCACAAACTCCATTTAAATTCTCAGCCTCCTGAAAGAGCCAGAGTTCATGCTGGCAGCAAGGCCCAGAAAGCCACTATTTCAAAACTGATGGCTTTTTTCCCCTGCTACCTCTCTTAAGGGAGCTACTGCATGCTGCTAACACCCCCCCCCAATGCAGCTAAATTTGTTTTTCTATGTCTAGAATTCCTTTCCAAGATTTCTTAGGTTTTATGTGTATTTTAGTTGGCCACATTGGCACCAATTTGTTGTAGGAAGGCCACTTGCTCTTTCCAGCCACTCAGCAGCTCAGAGCTGAAATAATCACACAGAAACTGTATTAATTAAATGACTACTTGGACAGCTCTAGCTTCTTATTGGCTATCTCTTACATATTAATTTAACCCATATCTGTTAATCTGTGTATCACCATGAGGGTGTGGCTTACCAGGTAAAGTTCCAGCATCTGTCTCCAGTGGGGCTACATGGCTTCTCTCTCACTCTACCTTCTTTTTCCTAGCCTTAAGTTTAGTTTTCCCCACCTAACTCTGCTCTACCCTATCACAGGCCCCAAACAGCTTCTTTATTAACCAAATGGTATTTACAGCATACAGAGGGGAATCCCACATTAAAACAATGCCTGGTACTGAAAGACTAGTCACTTTTGCTACCCAGGGCAAATGAAGTCATAGATTTTCAAAAAGTATGACAACCACCGCTTTACTAAATTAGGATAATCCCTAACTATATTCTAAATGTTTTTCCTTATACTCACAGATAAATGTAGTTCTCTCTTAGCAAGAAAACTTCTCTTTGCAATAGGTGGAGATCGTTACAGAAAACCACAACCAATCAAAATACAAAGTTATGGAGCCTAGACCTAATGGATCCATATACAGTATAACTCCTGCACATAAGGCTCGGGAATCATTGCAGAACATGGGATAGAAAGATTGTTAAGAGCCAGAGAAACAAGGAACTTGTTGTGAGTGGAATTTTTAGGAATATTAGAAGCTACACTGATATGGGATTCCACTCTGCATGCTATGAATATGTTTTATTGCCTTTGGTTATTAAAATTTCTGCTTTCAGCCAATGGCTTAACAGAATATAGCCAGGCTGGAAAAGATATATATCAAGGAATGAACTAGTGACCTCTGCCAACACTACACTCATGAAAACATCTCACCAACATGACTGCCTAAACATAGCTGAACAAGGACAACAGCAGTAGACATGGTAAAGCTAAGCTCAGGAAGGCACAGCCTTACACAAAGAGCTAAGGGATGTGGAGAACAGGAGAAATAGTTTTCTTGGAAAGAGCACAGAAATTGGTTATCTAATACCAAATGATTAGTCCTGAAAATATACATACAAGTAACATTATACAGACTGAACAGGTTATATTTAAGTATTTAGGAATATATTTGTATATACATATAAGTATGTAGCAATAATTATGAAAGAAGAGGCCAGGAATTTGAGAGAGAGAGAAAAGAGGGGGTAAGTAGGAGGGTTCGAAGGAATGAAAGGGCAGGGGGAATGATTTAATTGTTCTGTAATTTTAAAAACTAAAATAAAAGTGAAATAAAAACAAACAATAGTTTGATAAAAAAGGAGGTGCTAGTGATGTCATCTGTTGACCATTCCTGATCTTGGACAGTGTGGTGCTCTTTTACCCACAGGATACTCAGAGTTGTAACAGATAACATGGCTATGGCCCAGGAGTGCTGGCAGAAGATGGCATCGCTGTGTCTCAGAAGTGCTTGCTTTCCACTAAGTGCTGAAGATGTCAAACACTTTTCCAAAGAGGCAGAAATTTGTTCATGTTCTGATTTTGACTCACAGGTTTGGAAGTTTTCCATCTCTATGGTTACGATGCTTGAGGTGAGTGACTTAATAGAGGAAAAGAATATCTTGGCATATGATTTCAATGGAGATAAATCCCTTGGTGCTTTTTACTACCATGCATCATGGTGGGAAGCTCCTGGCAGAGGGAGGCTTTTGCCTCATGGAAACAAGAAAACAGAAAGATGGAGAGGAAACAGCTGAGTTCTCGTACCTCTATCTAGAGTTCCCTCTTACAACCACTGAGTCATCTCTCCAGCCCTTTGTTACTTTTTTGTTTGTCTGTTTGTTTTGAGAGAAGGTTTCTCTGTAGCTTTGATGCCTGTCCTGGAACTAGCTCTTTGTCGGAGCCCATGAGGGTCCAACATAGATTCCCTAACCCGGCTGAAACGGAGTCGCGAGGAATAAAACCAACACAGCTTACAAGGTCATCTTGGAAAAGGCCAGAATGACTCTTTATTCTCGGAACATCTTATATCTACATTCAGTGGGGGAAAAACACATTAGGCTGTCTCCAAGGCAACCAGGTGCCTGGGCTTAGGTCACGTCTGCATCTAGCAGTCAGGTAGGCCATGAATTAGCATCTCTATAAGACATCCTCTTAGTTACAAAAGGAAGGAAGCACCGAACCTCTGAAACTCTTGAGTCATCAGCTTTAGCCAATATCTCTCCTCAGGTAATCCACATTCTAACAAAAGAAACTAGGAGCAGCACATCCTGACTTTTGTTAAGGAGGCGACAGCTTGTCTGCAGAGCTATGTGCCTAGCTCAGACCAGGCTAATGGCTACTGTGCCAAACTGAAATATGGGCCCACAATCCACTCTCTCTTATTAATTTTAATAACTCCTGTGCATCTGCAACAGGACAGACACGCCGCGTCTGGTTTGGGCAAAGTCCTCTTCATATACCCAAATTTTCCCGTCATTGGAACAGGCATCAATTATGCAAGCTCCTGTCTTAGGCATCTGGGGAGAAGAAGCTTCAAACCCGTCATTGACTGCCGACCTCTGTAAAAAGAAGAGATTAGTGGAGAGAAATATACTTTTTAGGCCCTGTATATCAGCCATATCTCTTGTCAGGATGTATCATAATGCTTTATGAATAATTATGCTCCCAATGACTATATTCTCCTATCTTAAAAGAGAGTAGAATCACCTGAGTTGAAGATGTTTCTTTTGCTGGTACAGAACATCATTCAGAGTTTACTTTTTCAGCATACGTATCAACTCTCAACATTCATCGTCACAACCTCTCTTTCAGCCAACTGTCAATCGCAGCAATTTACAATCATGATCTTTCCACATTATTGGTCAATACCGATCTTTAAATTTTTAATACCGTAATTTTATATTTAGCCGGTCAAAACCACATGGCTCCTTAAAAACACAACTCCAAAAAATAAAGACGGGGAGTTGTATCCTCAGACGCCACACAATGCCTTAAATCATGCATTGTTTACTCTAAACTTTCTAAATACAGATGTCCATGAGCAACTGGGCCCACAGCTCTTGTAGACCAGGCTGGCCTTGAACTCACAGAGACCCACCTGCCTCCGTCTCTTGAGTGCTGGGATTAAAGGCATACACCACCACCACCCGGCCAATGGCTCTCTATATTCCTGCAATGACCTAATTGATTCATATCCAGTGTGTCCCATATTATTAGAAGACACAAGTAGTGCCACGGGTCCATGATTTAGGTCATGATTTTGGGAAAGTCAGGGAGACAGGAACTTGAAGAAGCTGGTCACACTTGCAGTCCGGAACAGAGAGAAGTGCAAAATATAAATGCTGTGTCCATCTATACATCTATGTAGAATATATATACTCTAGGACCCAATCACATTGAAAATGGTTCCAACAATATTTAGGCTGGGTCTTCCCACATCAATTAACATAAACAAGATACCCTCCCCTGCTACAGACACACCCACAGGCCAACCAGATCTAGACAATCTCTTTTGGAGATTTTCTTCCCAGGTGGTTGTAGATTGTGTCAAGTTGACAGCTAAAACTGACTGCCTCATTCACAAAATGTACTTGTTAGCCTTGGTGGATTAGAGAATTGCTATCTGCACTCAGAAGGTAAAGGCATTGAACTTGAAGCTGGAATGCCTTTCTAGCTACAGAAATGGAGGAAAAATGCAGGGCTTTTTTTGCTGGTTTATTCGCTGCTTCTAGAAATTATTAACAATACAAAATATTGAAAGTAGCTTTGTTCTAAAGAGGCTCCTGCCTCCTGATTATTTAAAGTCTACTTAGGTCTTTACATTTATATGCCTTTAATCTATTGGACTTGGATCTTGGAAGTAGCGTGAGATTGCAAAGTAATGAGCCATGGTGGTAGCCCAAAAAGATTTACCTATCTCATAAAAGTGCTTCCATTACATTGTGAATTTTGAGTGAGGGAAACTGTCTTTGTAATTTTCCTGTCATTACTAGCACACGATTTAGGATACAGGCTTTTTAAAGAGCGCCTGATTTTTAAATCTCACAGTAGCCCATTATTTTGTGTCCATGATTCAGAATATGTACTGATATGGTAAACTGGATGACCCTTGGTTAAACGCTGAGGTTGATTTCAGAAGGCACGGTATGGCAGGATTTACAGAAAGCACCTGTTTTTCATTTGCAGTGGAAAAGTGTAAATTTCAAAACAGGACACAGGGGACCAGAGAGACAATGGCTCAGTAGGTGAATGTGCTTGCTAAACAAGCCTGACAACCTGAGGTCCATCCCCAGAGCCCACTTAGTGGAAGGAAAGAACACATTTCTGAAAATAGTCCCCCTATCTCCATGAGAAAGATGTGGCACTCACTCACACCACACACAGAGGCACAGATTTGGAGTAGTCTGAATGACTTCTTTTCTCTTTATAAAGTTCTCAAATATAAAAGTATTAATAATTGCCAAATTGTATTGAATACCAAATATTGTAAATAAATAAATAATATTTTTATTTATTTGGGTCCAAAGGCTGTGTTCAAGTTTATAAAATGTATTAAAATGTAAAATAGTGATAAATTTTTAAAATTTATTTTGGTTATTTGATAGTATCTTTTTCCCAACATAGAAACAATCCTTAATTATTATACTAAAACATTGCTTGGGTGTCTAAGTGTGTGGTATGTGTTTTGTGAACATGTGTGTGCAGCTTGCCTATATATGAATATGTGTGTACAGGTTAATGTTGGCTGTCTTCTATCACTTCTTCAACTTGTTTATTTTGAGATAGGTTCTTCTCACTGAACCCGGAGCTCACCATTTCACCTAAACTCATAGACCAGAAATCCTTGGGGATCAGCTTGCCTTTATTCCTCAGTAATGGGGTTACAGATGTGCTTCTATAGTGCCTGGCTTTTGTGTGGGTGCTGGGGGTTCCAACTCAGGTCCTCATGTTTGCACTGCAAGCATTTTATCCACAGAGCCAGCTTCCTAGTCCTACACAAAGGTGTTTCCATGGCAAAATATTATAATGGGAATATTGATCAGTTTTTACTCAAAATCACAACTTCACCTAATGTTATTAAGCCTTCAGAGCCCCTTAAACTAGTTTCTGGATATCTCCTAGGTCATCACATTAAATGCAATGTAGTGATCTTGGATATGAAGGAAATATATCAATAATATTGACCTTAGTGTATTTGGGGTCAGTGTCACTGGCTTAAATGCCCACTTGGCATTTAAAAAAGAAAAAAAAGCACTCCTGGTCAGAAAATGATTGCAGATATGCAGACAGATTCAGAAAAAAAAAATAAACCTCTGAATGGGTTAAAGTGTGTTTAAAAAAATGTACTTAGGCTTGTGAAAGAGAGGAAAAAGAGTATGGAGAGTTATAGAACAGTAAAAGTAATATAAAGGGTACATACAGGTTAAAGGGGTAAAGAAAAATGAGACAAACAAAGATGAAATATACACAGAGAGTCTGGATTATGTATATTATTGCATTTTCTTTGAATATTTTGACTGTAGAAAAACATTTAGTTAGGGGGGCTGCTAAGTTAAACCAACATAAAGGTATCTTGACTTCAAAATTTGAGTCTAAGGCTATGTTACTTTTGAAAATAGGTTCTGCTTTTCCCCCCACAGAATATGAGAACCTGTGGATTTCTTTCAGACTATTGTGGTTTGATAGAATAAGACCCCCTCCCCTAGCCAAAATGTCTTTGTGAACCCTAAAAATACTTTGCTCAACAAATAGGAGGAAGCAGTTTGGGGAAAACTATGCCCAAATTTCCAAAATGAGTGTTTATATAATTTTACTATGTTAAAGTTAAAAACCTTCCTTTTTAATTTAGACAGAAAAGGGTAGATGATGTGGGATGTCCTTCTGTATATGTGTTGCTTTTATTGGCTAATGAGTAAAGCTGCTTTCATCTATTACAGGGCATGATGTGGGTTTCCTCTCTGTATTCTCTAAATATTTTTTATTGACATTGTTTAATAAAGAAGCTGCTTTTGGCCAATGGCTTAATAGAATATATATACAGGCTGTAAAAAATATTTATATATAGAGAGAGTAGGCAGAGTCAGAGTGAAATCATGTAGCTACCAGAGGAAAAAGATGTGAGCCGCCAGCCAGAACCTTGCTGATAGGTCATGAGCCACATGGTAAAATATAAAATAATAGGAATGGGTTAATTTGAGATGTAAGATCTTGCTAGGAATATGCTAGAGTCATTTCATATAGTCCAACCAATATTACAATTAATACAGTTTCTGTGTGAATATTTCAGGTCAGAGCAGCTGGGAACGAAAGCACCGCCTCTGACTACAGAATGGCGTGCCAACATGGGGCTGATTACATCCACAAAAAAACTGAGAAAGCTTGGAAAGGAATTAAAAACACAAAAGAACACAGTTAAAACATGGCTTATTGGTACACAGCTTTTTTTTTCCCAAATGGACTCTGTTTGATGATTGCCATCAGGAGCACCATGGCTCCTTTAAGAATGCTTATTGACTCAGCATAAGAAATGATAGCTTCCTGGGTCTTGCTGCCAGAATGAACTCTGGTCGTTTCCAAAGGCTGAGTGTCAGGAGCCGTGTCCCCCCAAAATTTACAGGAAGCACCACCGTGAGGAGTTTTTGCAGAGAGCTCTACTTCCCAATTGTATTGAGAATAGTCTTGTTGACCAAGCCCATCTCACACCCAAATTAACTGTTAATAGAGAGTTATCTGTTAGCAGAACCTGCCTCACATTCCAAACTATCTAGACAACTAGGTGTGTCACCTTGTGACTTCCCAACCAAGGAATCATGACCTGGCCTACGTGAAGGGCGTGGACCACGTGGCAAGACCCATGCCCCAGCCCCCCAAGCTCCTCATCCAGGGGCTATATAAGCTGTAACCATGACTCTAATAAACGGAGGCTTTGACAAATATGCTTAGCCTCCTTCCCCTTATCAGCCTATGCCTTTCAGGTGGTGCCTCTCCGTGACCCTGGAATAACTGACCAGCCAGGCGGGTTACAAACCCTAGACAGAGTAACCCGTCGAGGCGGTCTACAGCTGAGAATTTAAATGGGGTTTATGAGCAGTGTGTTACAAAATTGCTTAATGGTGACATAAGCCCACTGCGACCCTGGAGTTGGGGTAGGGTGCATTGTTATGGGAGGCTGCTTGTTCATTTCCCAGCCACTTGGCAGCACAGACCTGAAATAATCACAAAGAAACTATATTATTTATAAAACACTGCATGGCCTATTAGCTCTAGCTTCTTATTGGCTAACACTTATATCTTAATTTAATCCATCTCCATTAATCTGTACAACACTACAAGGCCGTGGCCTACTAGCAAAGTTTTAGCATATCTGTTTCCAGCAGTGGCTCCATGGCTTTTTTCCTGACTCCACCTCCTTTCTCCCAGCATTCAGTTTAGTTTCCCTTGCCTACTTCTATTCCCTGTGCAGGCCCAAAACCATTTCTTTATTAAACAATGGTATTCAAAGCATACAGAGGGGAATCTCACATCAGTGCATGGCTCTCAGAGGCAGTGAACATGCTTCTGCCCTGTTGGTCTGGGCTGAGCCAACAAGCAGGACCAGGGAGTTGGTTCTAGCCATGTCCACTTAGCATTAAAAAAAGAAACGAAAGCACTCCTGGTCAGAAAAGAATTACAGATATTCAATAAAGACAAATTCATACAGAAATAAACCTCTAAACAAGTCACAATGTGTTTAAAACATTTACATAGGTTTGAGAGAGAGAAGAAAAAGTATAGAAAAATAAAATAAACTCTTTAAAGAGACAGAGTACAGATGGTCATAGAATAGAGGAGTAAAGCAAAATAAGCCATGTAAAGATAGAATATACACAGAGACTCTGGATCATGTATATTATTGGGTTTTCTTTGAAGTTTTGACTATGGATGAGTTAAGTACAAAGAGACATTTCATTGTATGGGCTGCTAAGCTAAACCAAAATATATATTTTAAAAGTATTTTGACTTCAAAATTTGGGTCTAAAGATATGTTGCTTTGGAAAAGAGGTTCTACTTTTGTTTCCACAGAGGATGAAAACCTGTGGATTCCTTCCAGACTGGTGTGGTTTGATCAAACAAGACCCTTTGAAAATGGCTCAGATGGTCCAAAATTCATGAGAACTTCAGAACTTCTGACTGAGATGGACTTATCACACAGGATACCTCAAAAATGGTCTGATTAGCAGATCAATCAGTAGAAAGTAGTTTAGAGAACTATGCCCAAATTCCCAAATACTGAATGTTTCTTTACATTTAAAGGGGGACATACTATATGAATCTTGGTTTTTTGATACAAATTTAAGGTCAATTTTGTTATATATATATATATTTTCTACTCTTGATTAAGGTATTATGTTTGTGCAGCTCATTTAAAATGTAATATATAATTAACAATACAGATTTAATTATTAATAGATAGTCATCTGTAATAGTCAAGCTTGTAGTCATGTAGTTAGGTTTTCTAGATACATAGAGATATATTTCAGATGGATAGATAATCTTCAACACTTTCAAAGACCTACAGAATATAGCCTTTAAAGTGTTTTAAAAACTTAGAACTTTTTATGGCAATGATACACATCTGCTCCTGGCAGAACCAATGTATTTCAAGAGGATGACTGGCATCAAAGAGTCTTTTTATGGAGTTGGTTAACCATTTTTGTAAGAAACTGTTTTTGCCTGGACTGCTTGATGTTATGCTATATAAACTATACATGAAGGACCTATAGAAAAATGACTTCTAAACTTGCCTAAAGGTGAGATGATCCTTTGGGGTTCCTGCTTTATGAAAGAGTCTGCCAGACATTCTGCAGTACACAGAAGAAAGTGACTGACAAACTGCCAATATTGACAGAAATGTCTTTGAGATTTCCTGCTTTGTGGAAAAGTTTGCTGGATACTATGGACCTGTAGGCTAAAAATGGGTGCCCCAATGTTACAGAAGAACTTTGGGTGACTGTCTAGGCAGTGAGATATCTCTGTCAATTCTAGAGTTTTGGAAGTTGTATACTGTTGGGTGAGATTGCTTGTTTGTTCCTGGCTAGCCAGACCATAAAATAATCACTCAGAATCTATATTATTTGTAACACTGTTTGGCCAATAGCTTAAGCATATTTCAGGCTAACTCTTATATCCTAAAGTAATCAATCTCCATTAATCTGTGTATAGTCACATGGTTGTGACTTACTGGGTAAAGTTCTGTCCTCTGTGCCTGTCTCTGGCAAGGCTACAAAGCTTCTCACTGACTCTGCCTTCTTTCTCTCAGCATTCTGCTTAGTTTTCCCTAATAGCTCTATTCTGCCCTATCACAGGCCAAAACAACTTCTTTATTCATTATCCAATAAAAGCAACACATATACAGAGGGATTTCCCACACCACCTTACAATGCACTTCCTCTTTTCTTAAGTAATATTATATCCTTCTTGAGTCTTTGATGGAATTAAAGAATAGATAGTTATAATTATAGTTTTCCTTAGATATGATGAAAGATAAAGTAGATATAAATATTGTAAGTGTAATTCTTGTTTGATACCTATTTTGTTATATGTAATTTTACTATGTTAAAGTTAAAACCTTCCTTTTTATTTGGACAGATAAGGGGAGGTGATGTGGGATTCTCCTCTGTATTCTGTAAATATGTTTTATTGCCATTGATTGATAAAAAAAAAGCTGCTTTCAGCCAATGACTTACCAGAATATAGCCAGACTGGAAAAAAATACATAAAAAGATTAGGTATAGTCAGAGTGAAACCATGTAATTGCCAGAATAGAAAGACGCAAGCCACCAGCTGGAGCTTTGCCTGTAGGGCACAAGCCATATGGCAAAATATTAAATAATAGTAATTGGTTAATTTAAGATGTCAGACTTTGGTAGAAATACACTAGAGTCATTGGCCAAGCAGTGTTGTAATTAATACAATTTCTGTGTGAATATTTTGGGTCAGGGCAGCTGGGAATGAACGAATGGTCACTGTCTATAAGGGCAGAATATAAACAGACCAGAAGATCTCTCTCTCTCTCTCTCTCTCTCTCTCTCTCTCTCTCTCTCTGATTCAGAGAGACACTATGTGACTGACAAAAGAGGCAAACACCACGTATCTGCCCAAGAAGCAAAAGGTAACAAACTATGAACCTCATGGTAAAATACAAAATAATAGAAATGGGTTAATTTAAGATATAAGAATTAGCCAGAAATGTGCTTGAGTCATTGGCCAAAGAGTGTTGTAATTAATATAGTTTCTGTGTGATTATTCAAGTATGGGTGACCGGGAAACAAATGAGCATTCTCAGTTTACAAATCTCCATCTACAATTCTCTGCCATGTTTCAGGTAAATATGTACAAAGAGGTGTGAGAGCAAGTGTGTAAGGTGTGAAGAAAAGTGGAATTGAGGTCCAAAAAGAGCATGTGAAACAGGCAATGACGTTTACAATATCACTTTAGCATCAAGACTGGAAATCAAATTTCTTTAATGTCTCTAGCTCACTTGCATACATTAGTGATATGGGTATGATTTTCGCCAGTAGGAAGTGAGCTAAAGTATATTGAGAAGTACATTTCTAAATTAAATTTTGCTAACAGGATTTTTTTAATTTATTATTTTACTTTCATTATGTCTCAACCACAGTTTCCCTTTTCTCCATTTCTCCCAGTCCCTCTCCCATCTCTCCTCTCTCCCAGATCCATTCTTCCTCTGTTTTCTCTTCAGAAAAGAGCAGGCTTCCCAGGGATATCCACTGAATATGGCATAATAAGATACAATAAGACTAGTCACAAACCCTCATATCAAGGCTGGGCAAGACAAACCAGTAGGAGGAAAAGGGTCCCAAGAGCAGATGAAAGAGTCAGAGACACCCCACTCCCACTGTTAGGAGTCTCACAAAAACACCAAGCCAACAGCCACAGCATATATGCAAACAACCTAGTGAAGATATGTGCAGATTCTGTGATTGGTGCTCCAGTCCTATGAGCCCTGCTTAGTTGATGTCTGTGGGCCATATTCTCCTGGTGTCCTTGGTGCCTCTGACTCCTTGGTGCCATCATCCCCATCTTTCATGGGGTTCCTCAACCTCCAAGGGGGAGGAACTGATGGATATCTCCAATTTAAAATTTCTTCAGGAGGAGGTTTTTAATCATCTCCTCTGCCCTCTTTAAAAAGATTTGTTTCTTTTATTTTATGTGTATGAGTTTTTTGGGACATGTACCTGTGTGCTACAATGAATGCAGTATCTGTGATGGCCAGAAGAGGGCATCAGATGCCCTTCAATTTAAGTTACAGACAATTGTGAACCATCAAGTGGGTGCTAGGGACTGAACCCAGGTCCTCTGCAAGAGTAGCATGTGTCTTACTTGCTAAGTCATCTCTCCAGTCCTGATCCTCTTCCTTTTTATCAGTCTGGTGTATTTTGGAAGCATGATGTTAAAAGTCACATGCAAAGAATGGCAAAATATGGACACAGAAGCAGGAACCCGGCTTCATTGTCTATGGGGAATGTGGAGTGAAAAAAGCCACAGCAAGCAAAACTGATATCACACAGGGGTCTGGAAGACATGAGGGTATACCCGAATGATATTCAGGGTATTTACAGAGAAATACAGTCAATAGATTTCTAAATTGTTTATTTTTTGAAGTTACCCACAGAATTGCAGAATTTGGAAAATCCAAAATTTGCCTCATTGATGTCCTAGTCCCTGCTGTGGGATTAAGTAAAGCTGACATCTTAATTTGAAGGCTCTCACACAGGGAAATTTTTTCCTGCTTGGGAGTGGGGAAGTTAGTTTTTTGTGGAGACCCACCCACATCCTGGACATTGTTTGCTTTGCTCGTTCTGTGATTTGAATGTTAGTTTCATCCAGAAGCATTCCAAATCATGTTTCATTAAAGTATCTCAGTGTCTTTTGGCCCCGGTAGTTTGCTGGTACTGTAGTAGGAGCTGCGGGCTGTGTTCCTGCTGCCCCAGCTCCTGGTCGCCTGGCTAGCTCATGCCCCAAAATAACGACACACAAACTATATTCTTTTAAACACTGCTTGGCCCATTAGCTCTAGCCCTTACTGGCTAACTCTCATATCCCGATCAACCCATCTCTAATAATCTGTGTAGCACCAGTCTTACCAGGAAAGATTCAGCATGTCTGACATGGCAGCTTGCTTCATCGCATCTGGCTCTGAGGGAAGTTGCATGGCATCTCCCCAGAGAGGAGAGCTATCGAGTCTCTGCTCACTTCCTCTTCCTCCCAGCATTCTGGTCTGTTTACTCCACCCACCTATGTTCTAACCTATGAGGGTCAAGCAGTTTCTTTATTTTTAACCAATGACCTTCCTCCATCATTTCCCCTTTTTCTGTTTAAACAAAAAAAAGGAAGGCTTTAACTTTAACATAGCAAAATTACATATAACAAAACAGTTATCAAGTAAAAATTACAATATTTACATCTATTTTATCTTTATCATAACTAAGGAAAACTATAACTATTACTATCTATTTTTCAACTCCATCAAAGACTCCAGAAAGATACAATATTACCTAAGCAAACAAGAAATAAGTAACTTTCAAACTCTAGAAATGACAGAGACATCTCTCTGCCTTGACAGTCACCCAAAGTTTCTCTGTACCGTTGGGGCATCCATCTTCGGCCTACAAGCCCATAGTTTCCAGCAGACATTTCCATGAAGCAGGAAATTTCAAAGGCAGTTCAGTCACTATCTGCTGTGTCCTGCAGAATGTCTCGCAGACTCTTTCATGAATCAGGAACCCTGAAAGATCATCTCACATTTAGGCAAGTTCAGCAGTCCTCTCTCTGCGGGTTCTTTGTGTCCAGTTTATGCAACAGTCCAGGCAAGAGCAGTTTCTTGCCCAAATGGCTATCAAACTCTTTAAGGATCCTCTTCGATGCCCATCTTCTTCTTGAAGTAGATTGGTGCTGCCAGGAGCAGAGTGTCTCATTGTCATGAAAAGTCCTAAGTTATTAAAACACTTAAAATGCCATATTTTATAATCTTTGAAAGATATGAAGAATGCCTATCTAAAATATATCTATGTACATATAGAAAATCTAACTAATATTACTACAAGCTTGACTATTATTGATAATTATCCATTAACAACCTATATACATTGCATTTTTACATGAACTACACAATCACAATACCTTAATCAAGATAAAAAATACACATACATATAACAAAATTTACCTTAAATTTAAATCACTAAAGCAAAATCCATATCAATACAAATTATTCATACCTATATCATATCCCCCTTTAAATGTAAAAGAACATTTATAAACAATATTTGGGAACATGGCACAGTTTTTTCTCTCCAAACTGCTTCCTGCTGAATGGGGGCGCTGTTATTCAGATCTTTCATGGTGTAACCTGTGTGCTAGGGTTCCTCTCAGTCAGTAGTTGAGCAAAGTAATTTTTTGAAGGTGTTTACTGCAACTTTTCAGGAGGGCGTGGTCTATCATACCATATTGAGATGGAAGCAATACACAAGGTCTCATCATCTGTGAAACCAAAATAAGAAACTCTTTTCCAAAGTATCATATCCTTAGATCCAAATTCTGAAGTCAAAGTATTTTCAAAATATCTATGTTGGATTAGTTCAGTAGCATTTATAAACAAATATCTTTTAGCAGCTGTTGCTCTTTCCTCAGCATTCAAACAATTCAAACAGAGCATAATAACATATAGTATCAAGATTCTCATTGTATTTTCCATCTTTGTGCGACTTTATTTTAACCTCTATTTCATTTATTTTTACTTTTATTTTATATTTCTGTATATCTTTGTCCTGGAATAACTCTGTAGACCAGGCTGTCCTTGAACTCTCAGAGATCCTTCTGTCTCTGTCTCCCAGGCATTGGGATTAAAGGTGTGTGCTACCACACCTTGAAGTCACAGAGGTCAATTTCCCTCTGCCTCCCAAGTGTTGGGATTAAAGGTGTGTACTACCACACCCAACTACTTTCTTCCTTCCCTTTTTTACTTTTAAGAACTTTAACTTTTAGCCTGCATATATTTTTAAACACACTGTAAATCATTTAAAGGTTTTCTGTCTTTGAATCTCTCTTTACTGTATCTCTCTCTTTTTCTGACCACATAAGTCTTTAATTTACCAAGCAATATAGGTAGGATTAAAGCTGTGGCTTTGGCGGCTGGATCCAGCCCATTCCTTAGCTTTCCAGCCTCATGGCTGAGGTACTGCTGGAGCATTTTTATTGCCGCAACTCTATGGCGTTTCAAGGTCCCTGCCAGCAAACAAGCTTCAACAGTATATCCACAGACAACACTCAAGTACTCTCTCTGTAGCTAGCCCTCCTGCCTCAAAGAGTCAGAGTTTGTCCTGGCAGGATGGCCCAGAAAGTCAGCATTTTAAAACAGCACAACTTTTTTCTTGCTACGGCTGAAAACAAACAAGCATTCAGTCAGCTTTTATCAATACCATTTAAGTGTTTTGTAGCAGGACCTCTTAAGAGCTGCAGGATTTTGCAGCTAAAGCTGAGTAAGGAAGCCTCTCTTAGATGAGAGTGCTTGCTTGCCTCTAGCAAGCAGAGCAGACCCAAGAAATTGCTGCTACCAAGAAAACGTGTTTTACTCTATTCTTTCTCAAGCTTTCTCAGGCTTTCTGTGAATTCAGTTGTCCACACATTGGGGGCCATTCTGTAGTGGGAGTTGCGGGCTGTGTTCCTGCCGCCCCAGCTCCTGGTCACCTGGCTAGCTCATGCCCCAAAATAACGACACACAAACTGTATTCTTTTAAACACTGCTTGGCCCATTAGCTCTAGCCCTTACTGGCTAATTCTCATATCCCGATCAACCCATCTCTAATAATCTGTGTAGCACCAGTCTTACCAGGAAAGATTCAGCATGTCTGACATGGCAGCTTGCTTCATCGCATCTGGCTCTGAGGGGAGTTGCATGGCATCTCCCCAGAGAGGAGAGCTATCGAGTCTCTGCTCACTTCCTCTTCCTCCCAGCATTCTGTTCTGTTTACTCCACCCACCTATGTTCTAACCTATGAGGGCCAAGCAGTTTCTTTATTTTTTAACCAATGACCTCCCTCCATCATGGTACCTATATTTAGCTATCATTGAAAGTAGCACAAGACCTCCAGGAACTAGAAATGGTGGGAAGTTTAAAGGTCTAAGTAAGGAAATAGTGTTCAATGGAGCTGTTAGGTGCTGGAACTATGGAAGGGAAGTGGCCTTACATGATGTGTGACTTTAAAGCAAGGCCACCACAAGACCTACAGCTAACAAGTGGGGGTGGTGAGTACCCAGTGAGGTAAGGGACATTGAGGAAAATAAATATGTGATTCCTTTATATCTAAGCCAAAGAGCAGAAGAGCTTGGTGCTGCTGTCTAAACAGTTAACCTCTGGGGAGAGAGCAGGACTGAGAATGTAAATGACATGTGACATTGAGATCAATCAAGATTAGCCATTTAAACCACACTTTGCAAATAGCCTCTCCATTATATTATTTTTGAAAAGCTACTGTAATATAATTGAGTCATTCAATCAAATGCAATCCTATCTTTTACAGAAGGTGATAAATGACTGATTTTTATTACTGAATCTTAATTCCTTGATGAAATGGACACAATGAATATATAGTTATAAATTTCTCTCAGTTAAAACACACAGTGCGACTTACCAAGAATACAGTTTACTTTTAACATACACTTACCAAATGGCTTCATTTCATTCTTAATAAACTTTCTCACTGAGACAATACCATCAATATGCATTCTTTTAGAGAATGGAAAAGCATTACCTCAATATTGCTACAAAAAGTTGAACAAATATTCAAATAGTACTAATTTTGAGAAAAATCAAAATACCAACTTTGTTCAGAGACTGAGTTTAAAGTTCTAGCTCAAGCCACCATCAGGGATTGAAGTATTTCTGATGTTTGAAGGTAGGGTTTGTTCTGCAGTTGGAATAGTTGTGCCTTGCTTTGATGGCGCTTCCTGGAGATGACTGAGGCAAACATCTGGCTCATTTCTTTTGTAGGGATCAATCCATGAGGCAATATCTTGATGTTTAGGATTCTGGCTGGTTTGGCAAAACCCAGTTTAGCTGAAGAAGGATTAGGCAGCTGCCTTAGTTTACTTGATGCAACCAATGAGCTCAGGATGCTGGCCGTATTGCTTGTGGAAAAGTGACAGTGTTCTTCATGACTCTTCCAATTTATCTGATGGGTGGATGAAAACATCCGGCCAGAACTCCTTCTTGGAATCAGGAATGACTAAGACCTTATCTGGCTCTGCCATGGCTAACATTAGTTAAATGGTCTTCGAACATGTGGATGGGACAGTCAAGGATGCAAACCAGCCAATGATCTGGATTACAGAGGGAAAATAACTGTACTAATTCAAAGTTGGCAGCCTTGTACATTGTTGTTAAGAGAGACTGACTCAGAACAACTGTGGCTATTTCCCAGAGGCCAAGAGGATTTCACGGAGATGCGAGAATTCTAAAGTGTGTGATAACCGCCCAAATAAAACTGGATTGGCTCTGTAAATGTACTTATTAATATGTCAAGTTTCCCTGTTTGTTTTGAGACAAGATCTTGCCATGTAGCTCAGGCAGGCCTAAAACATATTATGTAACAAATATTGGCCTCAAGCATGTGGAAATCCTTCTTCCTCACCCTTGACACATGATTTATACACTCAATACAGGCTTTGTTAACATATCACTATACAGGCATCAGTCTATGCAAAGAGTGATTTCTTTTAAGGATAGCATAGCCACTGATGGATCCTTAGGGCATATATTCACAATGGAAGTGGGCAGGCAGTATTGTGGAGAGAAGAATATGGAGTTAACCATGAAATTTCAGTGATTTTCAGCTATTAAAATTTAAAAAGATTTTATTTATTTACTTGTTAAGTTTTAGGTATATTACTGTTTTGCTTGCATGCATATCCATACACCATGTGCACGCGGTGTATTTGGAGGACAGAAATAGACATTAGATACCTGGGAACTGGAGTTAGATAGTTGTGAATTGCCTGGTAGGTATGGGGAACCAAGCCCCAGTGCTCTGGAAGAACAACCAGTGATCTTAGCTGTTGAGCCATCATTTCAGCCACAATATTAAAAGTTTTATATATCATTGGAAATTTTTTCCATGTTGTATTTTCCTTTGTATGTATTTTGAAAATTTGTTTTTGAATTCATAGAATAAATGTCTAGTTTATTTTATTGCAAGGATGTGAAAAGAAGGACTTTGTGCTAAATATTAAGAATTTTTGGTAGATGTTGCATGTACAGTTCATAAAAGGCCTCTGTATCTATCTCAGTGTTTCACCTCAACATTCAAATGATATGTAGACATACTTGAAAAATCACATATTAACTTTTTAAAAATTATTTTTATTTTTTATTCTTCTCTCATATATGACACCCTGAGAACAGGTTCCCCTCTCTTCCTCCCCCAGCCTCCCTCCCCCCGTCCACTCTTCCTTCATCTCCTTTCATAAAAGAGAAGCCCACTTAGGGACATCAATGAAACACGGCATAAGATGCTGCTATAAGACCAGGCATCACATCAAGGCTGGATGAGGCAGCCAGTAGGAGGAAAAGGGCCCCATGAATAGGCAAAAGAGTCAATGACCACCTCTGCTCCTGTTTCTACTGTTAGGAATCCCACAAGAACATCAAGCTATTCCTCCTTAAGATATATACAGAGGGCCTAGGTCAGACCCCTAAAGGCTCTCTGATCTTTGAGAGCCCCATGAGTTCTGGTCAATTGATTCAGTGGGCCATGTTCTCCTAGTGTCCCTGACCCCTGCAGTTCCTCTGATTCTTCCTCCCCCTCCTCTGCAAGACTCTCCAAACTCTGCCTATTTGGCTGTGGGATTTTGTATCTGCTCTGCTCTCATCAGTTACTAGATGAAGTTTCTCTGGTATCTTTGATGACAATTATGGTAGGCTCTGTTCCCTCTGTTCACAGAACACACTGTAGACAGGACAAACTATAGGGTAAAGGTTTTGTAGCTGGGTTGGTGTCCCAATCCTTCCACTTGAGGCTTTGCCTGGTTCCAGAAGATGGCCGGTTCAGGCTCTGTATCCTCCATTACTTGGAGTCTTTGCTAGGGTTACTTTAGTAGAGTTCACAGAGTTTCTATGGTACTAGGTCTCCACCACACTCCCTCAATTCCACCCCCCATTTCTAGTCATTTCTCCCTGTATTTTCTCCCCACCCAACTTGATTCCTCTTGTTCTCACCCCCCCCCCCCAGCAGTTGACCCATGAAATCTATTCTGTTTTGTCTTTTCAGGGAGATCCTTCTGTCCCCACTTAAGCCCAGCTTGTTACTTAGCCCGTCTGGGTCTGTGGATGGTGACTTGATTATCTTTTACTTTACAGAAAATACCCACTTATAAGTGAGAACCATGTTTGTCTTTCTGGGTCTGGGTTACCTCACTCAGGATGGAAAAATCACATTAACCTTTGTTTGAGAATAGAAGTTAGAAAAAAATATATTCATAATGCCCAATTCACTCTTTAAAAAGTCTGCATTTTTCCATGATTTGCTAAAACATAGAACAGTACAACAAACCAGTCACAGAGTACATGAATAACTGGCTATTTCCTTTTGAAGTTCTGTGAGTTGATGGAATTAGCTGAGTAGCTCTGCCTTGTGTTATTGACTGACAGAGGCCACTGCAAATGGGAGGCTCATTTTACTGAAACACTCAAGGCAACTGCTTTACAAGGTTGGCTGGTGGTGCTGACTACCAGGGGGAACTGTCACAATATCTCAGATTGTTTTTAAAATCATATCTTGCAAATAGACTTGGCATAGGCTGCAGTTCAGTGTTAGGGTACTCTTACCTTTAGCCATTGTACAGAAGCCTGATTTGATTTTTCCCCACACAGGTTGAGCAACCCGTGTTCTATTCGGTACTTGTCTTCCCAGTGATGAGGAACATGAAAGCATGAGATATTTGGAACTAGGGTTTGCAGAGCAGAGAAATGGACGTTGTTGGATGTTTTTGAGGTTTTCATGGCAGTGTTGTGAGTGGAGTCAACACACTCATGTGAGTGGTATGAGTTTCTGCCAGAATAAATTATGGGGCGGTTCCAGACAGGGGTCAGTGCAGAGGTACTGGGTGATGGCTCTTATCTAGTGAACTCATTTCTGGGAAGTTAGCCCCTCTGGGACTTTAAGTATTTAGTCTTTTTTAAAGAATAACTGGTGATAAGTTCAAAGCCACACATAAAATGTTCATAAGAAATCCCGTCTATTGGTTTAACAAGTATTTCAAACAGTTCTTCCTGTACAGAGATTAAAAGGAGGAGAAAGCTCTGTATTGGATGTCTTGAGCTATCCTTTGGTCTAGACTTACTCTGCTCATGTTGGGATGCTTTCTGTATGTGAGCAATCATTTATTCCTTGGAGTGTCTAAGCCATTGGTTGGCACAGGTTTATATCAAATGGTGCACCTTTAAGACTAATCTTCAAGTTTCTACTCATTCTTTGTCATTTTGTAATGATGAGGGCTCATTCTATTCCTTGATTCATAGGTAGAGTGTGCACTGGGCTTTGGACAGTGCTCATGGGCTGGAGAGATGGCTCATCCATTAAAGTCTAGGCTCAGAACCAAAAATAGAAGAGAGTGTTCATAAGCACCAGAATATTCCTGAAATATCTGTACCCAGAGGGGAGTGCCAAACCCTAAATGATCCATGATGTAAGACATACCCAAGAGGCCAGATGCCTTTAGGGGAAGAGAAGGGAAAGATCTTGTACCTCAGGGGTTAGTCATTATCCTGTATTTTCCTAAGGACAGAGACTCACTTCTATTTATCATAATTTGATGTGGGAGTGTCATATATCAATCTGTTGCTTTCATTGGTTAATTAATAAAGGAACTGCTTGGCCTGATAGGTTAGAACATAGGTGGGTGGAGTAAACAGAACAGAATGCTGGGAGGAAGAGGAAGTGAGGCAGACACCATGCCACTCCTCTCCAGGGCAGATGCGATGAAGCTCCAGCCCAAGATGGACGTACGCTAGAATCTTCCTGGTGGGTCACCACCTCGTGGTGCTACACACATTAATGGAGGTGGGTTGATAAGGATGTGAGAGTTGGCCAGTAGGAGGCTGAAGCTAATGGGCCAAGCAGTGTTTATATGAATACAGTTTCTGTGTTGTTATTTCGGGGCATAAGCTAGCTGGCGGCCAGGAGCCGGGTGGCAGGAATGCTACCCGCAGCTCTGTCTACAATAATTCACCCATTGTCAAGTTCTAAAATCCAGTGCAGATGAAATGAAACTTCCTGACGGTGGTGACAGCATATTCCATGGGTTGCTGCTCTGTTGACTGTCATAGACTTTGGATCACTGTATTTCCATGATGCCTATATATCATACAATCAATAAAACCTGGCATGGTCCAACAAAGACTCGTCTCTGATTTTTACTGAACTTTCTTGTGATCCAAAGGCCAGCAGTGCCACACAGGTTTTGCATATTGATTTGGTCATCAGAATAATCTTAAAAGAAAAAGCTGTAAATGGGAAATATTTTACAGCACCAGAAAGAAGGAAGGCAGTAGAGTTCCATGTGTACATACTCACATGAATGGGTGAGATCACACACAAAATGCATGCATGCCATGTGGTTGCTCCTGGAATCAATCAGGGGACTTTGGAGGGAGGGTTGGGGAGGGAATGTTTCCTATGCTTACAGAACATTGAGAAATAGAAAGCTTTTCAACATAGAGAAGCATGGGTTACACACAGCAGTTTCCTGGCTATTCCTTGGAGAAATTAAAACCCAACAGAAGAGTAACAACATATTCTTCTAAGTTGTTCCATTTTTTTTGTTTGTCATTTGGACACAAAGAAACATTTCTTTTCAATCGGCAGCTTTTAAATGATCAGTGAGAGGCCAAGCTGTTCTTATCGAGAATGGTAAGGTTGTTCTGAGAGAAAATATCCACAGTCGGCAAGAAACAGTACCAAAGGGAGTCTTGATCTTTTGTGTCTCCTCAGTAGGCCATAATGCAGGTCTCAGAAGGCTTTGTTAGGAGGTGAGATGTTAGGTGCCTGAGAAAAGTCCAGACATTGCTGTGGATTGGAGAGGATCACACTTTTCAGACAGTGTGGAATGAAGCATACTGTATGTTAATTTGGCAAGGATTCTGGAACAGCATGTGGGATGAGGGAGGGTAGGCCTGGGTGTGGTATTTTTCAGGGACCATTTGAGTTACTAGAGGCAAAGTTGCATGCATTTGAGGTCTAGAGGGAGTGGGATAGAAACATTTCGAAAACTGCTGTGGGAAGGTGGAACAAAGTTTTGACTTCACAGCTTTGCTCATAGAAAACCTGGAATGTTTTATCTCTTCCCTGTGTCTCACAAATGTTTATGAATACTTTCAGTTTGCTCAGAATTTCAAGCCCTTAATAAATATTAACTGTTTTAGATACCAAGCTGGGACGTGGAGGTTGTTAAAAATATTATTATACAGGTAAGAAAATTGAGTTGGAAGTATTTTTATAGACATTATAAGTGGCTGCTGTGGCTTGTGTGTCTCTCCCCCTCACCCAGAATTCATGAAAACTGAATTAATAAATTCATGTGTTGATGATACTTGGGCATAGGGCCATTGGGAGATAATTAGGGCTACAGGAGTTGTAGGGCCCCTACAATGAGTGGTACTTGTGGCTTTATAAGAGGAGAGAAACTCAAGCTAGCAGACCTTTTGTCTCAGTATATGATGTCCCCTGCCCTGCTATAATGCAGCAAGATACTAGCTGGCACACCCTCTTGGACTTCCTAGTCTCAAGAACCATAGCCATTGAAATTGCTCTTCTTTATAAAGTACCATGTATTTTGCTATAGCAACAGAAAACAGGCTCTCAGACTAAACAGTGCCATTGCTTAAGTATAATCATCCATGGTAGGATGTTTAGCATTTATTCAGGTCACACTTCTTCATTTCTATGTTGAGCCTCTCACATCACTCTGCCACTAGTTCCTGATCTATGAAAGGTGAAAAGACTTGTAGGCTATCTTGTGAGGCTTCAGTTTAGGAGAGGTGTAGAGTGTGAAGCAGAGTAATCCACAAACTGTAATTCAGAAAGTTTTATGAAACACAGTGTCTGCTAGGCCCTGGGCAGGCTAAGTCCTTTCAAAGATTTGCTTATGTCATCCTTGTCCCTTGCTTATGACGTAACTGCTATTATCACCTTTAAAAGTGTTGAGAATGAACTGAGGATTAAATAAATCATCAGAAAAGATGAGAAACATTGAAAGCAGAATACCAAGGACTTAGAAATAAGCAAAGCCAAGTTTTGAACTAGTGCACTGACTGTTACATTAGAATTCTAGATATGCATTCATGGCCATAGAGTGAAGACGCAATTGTCTCATAAGCAAATACCACCTTGCACAAAGGAAGATTAATAAAGATTATCTATTGGATATTTTTTAGCATGTTTGCAATTGTAATGCCTTATTTTGTTTTTGTAATTTAGTTTATTAAACTTTAAAAAATTAAGACATATGTCTGAGGATGTTGTTCTGTTGGCAGAGGGCTTCCCTGGCATGTACCAACCACTGGGGTCAATCCCTAGCAGCACATAAACAAGACAGGAAGGTACATGTCTCTGATCATAGTATTGGGAGGTAGAGGCTGGATGATCAGAATGCTCAAGATCATCCTCAACCATGTGGTGAATTTCAGGTCATACTAGCTTGTACTATGTAAAATTTTTCCCTCAAAATAAAATAAAATATTTAAAATACTTATAGAGAGTATGTATCTTATGGTGATGGGCACACTGAGTTTTCACAAATTGAATGCTTCTATCAATCAGCTTTTAGAACAAATATGGAGAAATCTGGAAGATGCAAACATTAAGACATGGCTTCAGATCTTTCAGAACCCCATTGATGGGAGCAGCAACACATGCCTGTGATCCTGGTGCTGGAAAGACGTAGATAGGAGAACTTCTGGGATTTGCTGATCAACCAATCCAGTTAAATAAGTAAACTCCAAGGTCAATGATGGACACTGTCTCAACAAATAAGTGGCAAGCAATTGAGGAAGACAGCTGATGATGACCTCTCATGTACACACACACACACACACACATACACACACACACGTGCCTGTACACACATGCTTGCATACACACATACAAATGGCAGGTACCCATTTTGCCACTCAAAGACCTCCTGATCTCCAGGGGTGATTGAGAACCTGGCATCTGACTATATTATTTTGCCTTCCCTTGTTTCATAGTTTATAGAAATGGAATCACAGAGTTAAATATTTTGTGTCATTCTCCCATTAAAGTTATGTTTATATGATTCATTCATATTATTTTATTCAATTAATCTTGGCCATTTTTATTGTGCTTTTACTGTAGCACTTTGTGTGAATGTACCATAATCTATTGGTCCATTTACTGTGGACAGGCATTTGGCTAGCTTTCTCTTTAGCACACATTTCAGTAGCTCTGCCTTACAGCTATGAACTCTGTGAACTATAGCAATGACTGGGCTTGCAAGACATTGCCAGTGATGCGATAGTGGTAAAAAGGTCATGAGAGTAAACAACCACTTCTAAAACACATCTTGGTTGAGCAAATATTACTTATTTTTATTAACCTCTATGCAGACAATGCATCATAATGATTAATTAGAAGAAATCTAAAAAGAAGAATATACTGAGTTTCGTGTGTTAAAACTAATGTCAGGAGTGAGAAAATATGGTAAAGAAATGAAAGTCAGAACTCAGCTGAGGTAGCCATCATCCCTACGCTTCATGCCCCTTTGTATAAATCTATGAAAAATGCACTCTATAACTCACAAATAACAGAAGGGATAAGAGTAGCTCTTGTTAATATTTTTGTGGATGAGAATTTGATGACAGTTCTGAGTGAGAGACATATATAGCCCATAACAGCACAAGGTAAACTGATCATATGCCATGCTAATCTGGGAGGACATGACTGAATTTAAAAGTGTTTAAGGCTCACCCATTCAGTTTACCATAGAGTACAGAGCTGAGTGGAAAACAGGCTAAATAATTTGGGGGTAAAGGCAGTTGGTAAGAAGACCATGACTACAGTTGTAGACAGCTCCAATTTGTGGCCCTTTCCCATGGAATTAGACCCCACGAACACCAGGTAGATTTGTCGAACAGATCGTATCAGACTATAGCAATTTTAATAGTGAGAACAAATACACAGCCATATTTTTCAAGTTGACTAGTATATTATATAGAATTTACTCACAAAAGTAACTAAAGTAGAAGAATATGGAAAGGCATGCTAAAGACACTGATAGAGCCCTAATTGAGTCAAAACCCAGGTATGAAGGGGAGATGTTTTCTTTAAGTTAAACAGCTCCTTAAGAATTTGTTTATATTTTGGAATTATAATTATAACACTTTCCATTTCTGTTTTCTTCCACCCAAGCTCTTTGTGCCCCATACCCACCTTTCATATTCATATTCATGGCTTCTTTTTCTTTAATTGCTGTTACATATATTTATATGTATTTAGGAATATATACATACATGTATGTATATATTCCTAAATGCAGCCTGCCCAGTGCATATAATGTTTATTGTATGTACAAGTATAACCAATTTACTCATCCTGGGGAAAGTTTTCCTTAGTTGCCTGTAGTTCTTTGTGTAGGGTTGAGGCCCCGTGAGATTTCCTCCATCCTTGTTAGGATATCTATTGGTGTTGTCTTGTTCACCTCGTGTTTAGACAGTCATGTTGATGAGACTTTATGTGTGTAGCTCCGGACAGTCCTAGGAAACACATCTCACAGCAAATTCCCCTTTTCTCTGGCCCTTACAATCTTGCCACTGCCTCTCCTGCAATGATCCCTGAGCCACAAGAGCAGAAGTTGTCTTGTAAATCCATCAGTTGGGACAGGACTTCACAACTCTATAGTTGACTCAGTTTCAGTTTTGTGTAATGATCTCCATCTGTTGAAAAGAATGTCTTCCTACTGAAGGGAGAAAACTACCCTTATCTGTGGTTACAAGCCAAATACTTAGAATACAGCTAGAACTTATGCTGGTTAAGTAAAGTGGAATTGTAGGTACTCTTCCAAGAACCATGACTTAACTAATCCTGTGTAGTTGGCTAGGTTTCCAGTACCAGGCATGATTTTCCTCTTGTGCTGGTCTGAAGTCTAATTAGAGACTTTTTGGTTATTTCCAAGGTGTTTAAGCCCCTACTACATCCTTACAGTTATCCTTAATGTTGTTCATTAATGTAATTCATAGGCATTATAGTTGGGTGGATGCTTCTCTCCTTTGGAAGCTTGCATGATGCTTTCTGGTACCATGAAAGCTATTGCTCAGGGAGTACACTTTCAGATCAGATCCAACTAGGAATCTCTGGACCTTTTGTCTGTGAGGTGCATGATGTCTTCAGCAATAGGGACTTACATTTCATCTTGTGGGGTGGTATGGGCAGTGACAACCAAGGGCAATACAATAACTTATAATGTAGCTTATAATGTTTTGAGTTTCTTTGACAAACTTAATGAACAACTTCTAAGAAGGCTTCTTATAGCTGGTGCTAACGGACTTCATGTTCTACTTCACAGATACTTATTTAACTATGTTTATTGCTGATCTGTTCATAGCAGCTATAAAACGGAAACAAAAATTCCAGGTAAATGGATGGAACCAGAAAAGATTATATTGAGTGTTCCAGACCCAGATGCAGAAAGTGTGTTCTCTCTAATCTGAGGCCCCTTGCTCCAAATCTTGAGCTGTGAGTACATAACGTGGAGTCACTGCAGAAACCAGGAAAGTAAAAAAGAACCATTGCAAGGAGAGGGTAGGAGCAAAGAAGTGATCTGAGGAGGGGGGGAATTAGAAAAATGGGGTGGGTTTTAAGTTGGAAATGGGGAAGGAGATAAATACAGAAGAAAGAGCAAGGAGGATAAAATAACAGAATTTCTGAAGAAATCATAAGCAATCATACTACAATCTACCTAAAATACCTATAATACATGTAAGTGAATGTATGAATATACATATATAGTTGAAATCAAAATTTTCCATGTGGACTGGCAGTGCCTCCCCTCCCCCCAAAAATTGTCATTAGCATATATTTACTGTTAATAGAAAAATATTTCCACACACACACATACAATGTACATTACCATAACCATCCACCATCCTTTTTTCACTCTGTTTGCCTCTAGCTCCCAGCCACCACTTTCAAAAAACCCCAGTAATCTCTCTTCTATTTTCGGGATGACTCTTTTGCTGTTGTCATTTCTACATAAGGGAGGGGACATGTTATCCTTGTCTGTCTGTGCCTGGCTTATTCTAGCTAACTTGATATCTTCTAATTCGATATGAGTGAATTACATATGTGCGTTGCATTTTCTCACGGCAATCATCTGGTGGCAGGCGCCGTTCTGACTCCGTATTTCAGCTGCCACGAGTAGCTGGAAACAGTACTTTGACTCGTGAATGCTGACTTTGTTTCTGTATGTTTGAGAAGCCAGAAGAGCCAGTTAAGGTTTAGGAGAAATGTAGTCTTTAAAGAAACTAGAAATTTGTCTAACCTTCCCATTTCACAGACATGTGGAGAGGCTAAGTCAAGCTTTTGAGTATCATAAAGAATGAGAGGAATAAAAATGCATTATGAGGAATGCATGCTACTTTATAGGAGCTTCTGTGGCAGAGTGCTTGCCTAGATGAGGTCCTGGATTTGAGCCCATCACAAGCACCAAACCTCTGTAAGTCAAAGAAATTGCCATTCATTATACATTACCTAGGCCCAGGTATTTTGTTATAGGAACAGAAGCCAAATTATGATTATATGCATACAAAAATTTCATTTAAAATACTAAAGTAATCGACAATTTTATAACAGTTCATTTCTTTGAAATACAGAGATTTAGAGAAAAAAGTATCAAAAAATAAAAATAAAGATAAACACAGGAGGTAAAGGTGGTTGTCCTGTCCTGCGTGAGCTATAGGACATTGTAAACTAGAATTCTGGTTTAAGAACACATAGGAATTGTTTATACATCTTGATCTATACCACTGTGTCTAATCTAGACACTTCCTAGCTTGAACTAGCTGTGGAAATCTGGACTTAGTTTATTTTAAATATATATACATATATATATATGTATATATTTTTCAGTAAGCTTTTCTAGATTTCAGCTATTTCTCTAAAACATGCCCCTTGGCTGAACTGTGAAATGGAGGGGAAAAAAATCACTGAGACTCACATTATTTTGGCATGGTACATTGATCCATTAATGAATATTAAGGAGTTGTGAAATTGTGTCTTAAGAATCTGTCCTCAAATATGTGGGAAAGCTCTCGTTCAGCTTACAAAGGCTTGTTCTTCTGCTCCTGACTCTTTAGCAGGAAAGGTATGTTCTGAATGTATCTGGCACACATGTGCATTCATGACACATAACTGGATTCTTTGAGGTCTTTGGTGGGTAAAAGAGAGAAATGATTAAAGCATCCCTGGGGAAATAAGACAAACTCTTTGAGTCAGAAAATTACCCCCAACTAGAGTGTGTTCAAAGGGACTTTTTGTCTGCATGGTGAATAAAACCATGTATTTTTTTTCATGCAAAGTACATAGCCTGTTGCAATGTAGAATGTAGCAACCCATCTCCACCACTAGACATTGGGAAGCATTCTCGCCCCTTTCTTAGAACTTTCACTGTTCCCTTTTCCTCTGAAGGCTGTTGTTGTGAATGTTTGTGTCAAAAATGCTTTATGTGCCTTAGGATAAGTCTTGGTTCATGCTATTCAAAACCTTACTGCTGTGAGGGCTACATCGAAAACAAATTTATGAGTTGACATGGCAAACTGACAGGAGTTGTTTAAAGTTGCCTGACCGAGTTCCACAGCAATTTCTGTTTAAATGCTTTTAAACTTTAGTTGTATTTTGCATGAAAACTGCTCATTTGAAACCAACCAAGAAAAGTAAACATTCTTCTTCTTCTTCTTAACCCTGAAGACAACAGATAACATAGCAATACAAATTATATTTCAGACAATTGTAATTTTTTTAAATGAGCATTTTCCCAATCAACAGCATTGTAAAGTTGTGTATGCCAATCACACAATATTCTCAAGCTATAATGACATGCATTTAAGTCAGGTTGAAAACTAAGTGTTTTTGTTCAGAGAAGTGGCTATGTGTCTTGGAAAAACCATTGAGCATTTCTTACCTTTTCCCTTTAAATCACAGTGTCAAAGAAAATATACTGAAGTGATCTTTAAAGTAATATCAATGAATGTGAATGAACATTTAGTAATAGTCAAGGAAATAATGATTATTTGAAGGAAAATATAAAATATATAGACCAACTATGCTGAGTTTGGTTTAAGTCAGTAGAATAATAAATATGAGAAAATATTGATAAACCTTTACAATTGTTTTCTAAGGCTAAAATTTCGTTTTATTATTGTTGCTCAAAAGAAAAAGGTTTGCTTCTTGTATGAAATAGAACAAAATAACTCTTTTTTTTTATCCTCTCTCTCTGCTTTTCTTCCTTCCTTTCCTTTCTCCCTTTCTCTTTTGAGTCCAGGTTCTTGAACTTACCTGATTCACTGAGGTTTATTGGTCATACAGCCTTTCTGCTCCTACAGAGCTTGGCTTGGGACCTTGTGGGAGACCATTGTACACAGACACAAAAGAGGTTGCCCTTGAATTCCATGCCTTTGTAGACTCTCCAGGTTCATACTGTGTTCTTTCTTCCAATGGTTATCGTTTTTAGAACTTTTGTATGTCAGTGGTATAAATATATTACTCAAATATTTTGAAAACTTTTACCTTTATTTTGACATCTTTTCTGTTTTTTACTTTTTTAAAAATTAAAGCAATGATAGGAGAAACAGAGTGAGACAATGATACAGTTTATAACTCTTACTTGAAAGAACAGAAGACACTGGAAACCATGGCTGACTGGAGCTGTTTCTTAAGGGCACACAAGACAACTAGAGGGCTTTCCTATCCATATAGTTCCACGCCACTGTCACCAGGGTCCATGCTGATTCCGGGTTCTGTCAGCTCTGCCAAACTGTTGTGACAAAAAAAAAACCCAGAGATGCAAATTACTGAAAACTTGACCTCAAAGAGAAAAGAAGGGACTGAGTAGACAAAAGCCAAGGATGATTCTGCTTCTTTTGTTGTTTGTTTTGACTTTGAGATAAGATCTTGCACTAGTGTCCTGGCTGGTCTAGAACTGTGTAGACTAGGCTAATCACAAGCTTGTGTTGATTCTTTTGCCTCTGTCACTACTTTCTTCATGCTAGATATTTCAGGCATATACCACCATGTCTGGGCCTATACTTTTCATGTATATATTTATATGTAGGGGCACACATTCATGTATGTAAATAGAGGTGTGAACATGTTAACGTGCCCATGTGGTCAGAGGTCAACCTTGGGTGTTGGTCCTTCCATGCACTTTGTTTGAGATAGGTGATAGGTCTCTCTTTTGACCCCTGCCCAGCAACGTTCACCAGGCTAGCTAGCCCATGAATTTCAAAATCATACTGCTATGAGGGCTACATAAAAAAATCCTGTGAGTTCTCCTGGAAACTCTAGTCTCCCCATTGGAGCATTTTGATTATGGGCACTTGTTAAGCAGCCAAGTTTTAAATAAATTCTTTATATTTAAATTCAGGTCTTCTTGCTTGGGTAGAAAACACTTTACGCACTGAGTCACCTTCCCAGATCCTCATATTTCTTAATACAGAGTCTCTTTTTATAAATGAAAAAAAAAATCAACATTCTCTTTTTATTTACCTATTTATTTAAAATCAACATTTACTTAAACTTTATGGATGATGCTTTTAGATTCAAAGATAAGGGAAACTCCTCTAATCTCCAATAAATAAACTCATAATGTACATTTAAAAATGTTCAAGTCTACATTTTGATAAAATGTATAATGAAGGTCAAGCATATATATATATATATATATTTATAGATACATTTTAAAAAAGAGAATTTGTGTTAAACAATGTAAAATATATACATGAGAAGGTAATTCACTTTATTTTAAAATTTATAACACAATGAAAAACAGAAAACAGAGGGATCTATTGCTGGAAAAAATCTTATAAATTTCAGAGAGTTTTGGAAACCTATAAAACTCACAAGATTTCTCTCCAAGTTGGGAGAGGGGAGACTTTACTACCAGCGAACTGCCTGTAACTCATGCAGAGTGCTCCAAGGATTCAGCTTTTATGAACTATCACCCACGGTGGGGTAAGCTTTTTGGTGATACAACTTGCTTTGAGAGTTTGGTGTTCTTGTAAGAAATCTCTCACCCACCCCTGTAAGTAACCTCAAGAAGCTCATGAGTCACTAAGCTAGACTGAGGTGGACTGCTTTTTTGATTCGTTATCAGCTCCCTGTCTAGGGTAAATGGATGCTCGTTCACACCTGCCAGGAAAATTCACACAACATGTAAGTTAAAACAACTTTTTTGAATATAAGGAATCAATTTCTGTGGATTATGATGGGAGTCAGTTTTCCTTTTCATATTAGCACAGAGCACAAAGAATAATATAGTGTTTTATATAACAGTGTTGACAGAAATAAATCGATGGGAGTATCAAGGAGAGATGGGATTTCAACTTGGGATGAGTAGATATTTCATGAAAATATCAACATATATGTCCCTGAGGTGAAGAAAAATTTCTAATGGTATAGATGGGGAAAACAACAATCTAGGATGTTGCTCAATTCTCTTGGATAATGTGTGTAGTCATTAATATATTAAACATATTTATTACCTTCATCTTCCTAATGTTTATCAGGCAATATGCCTGGTTTACAAAAAGTATTATGTGATTAAAGATTAAATAATAGATAAGGAGTTTGAATAGATAAAATTGGAGAAATTGATTGGAAAAGTTGGTTCATGTCTACTGATCTGTGTGTAGATTTCAGTTTTAGACAATCTTGCTTAATGTGTGCTAGCACTTTTGGATTTTATTTAAAGCATGAGAAGTTATTAAAGCAGAGTAGAGAGCTGAACTGCTGACAGTATAACTTATTAGCTTGTTTACTTATTCACTTTAAAAATAGCTTCCCTATTCATTACTATTCCTCTCCTGCCACCCTCTTTCATCGCCAGGAGAAAGACACATGACATAGGGTGTGGGACAAGGTGACTTATTTAGGCTTGGCTGATGAGAAAATAGCAGCACAGAAATGTTAATCCTGCGTACAGAGTTTTCTTTTAACTTTGCTTTGTTTTGTTATTTTTTATTTTTGCAGTACTGGGTATTGAATCCAACATCTTGTGCTACCCAAGGCAAGCACTCTGTCATTGAGTTACACCCTTAGTCTCTTACTTTCTCTGTTTTATAGTCTTGCTTCTAATTTTATCATTTCTAGTTTTGCTTTTATTCTGGTGACTCTTGTTTAGAAGTGATACATCTAGTTTTAGACTGCATTCCAGATAATGTTTAACCAATGTAGTTTATAACAAGACAGACAACAGCACCTAAACCATGCAAGGTCTTATATGACATATATATATATGTCAATGTTTATAAGCTATTAGACCTGTGAACTGTTTCTCTACAAGTGTTCAGTGAATACCATGATTATCCCAGACCAACTGCTTCTAAAGTTTCTTGAAGAAAGCAGCATAAATCATATTCTCTGATGAATAATTGTATTAGATTTTGAAAAAAAATGAACTCGAGAAGAGTTTTCTTACGTGTGGCAAATACATAAGAACGTAGTTCACATTCCTTTCATATTTGTTTAATTTTGAGATTATAATTCTACCATATCTCCTTTTCTTTTCTCCTTCCGCTGTTCCCATTTATCTCCCAACTCCATTGCTTTCTTTTGACTTTATTTTTATGGACTAGGTAGGTCTTATTGTATATTCCTGGTTGGTTTAGCCAATACTAGCTTTAAACTGATGGCCATCCACCTTTCTCAGCTTCCTAAACCTGGGATTATAAACATGCACACCCATATCAGCTTTGCCTCAACATTTTCATTTTGACTTTATTGTCATAGAAGACCTATTTGTTTGAAGTGGAGCATTGAACCTCTAATGTGTCTGGTCAATGAAGTCAAAGTCAGTCCCTGGCTGAGGCTTTCAGGGAAACTTCTAGAAAGTCAGAAAAAACTGGTTGCCCTTTTCCCTTACTTTTCTTTGAATCAAGAGATGAATAGCATTTCCCCTTTGTAACTGTGACATAATAAATACATACTGCAGGTTACTAAGTATATTAGCTACTTTTTTGAGTTACTGCGATCAAATGCCTGGCAAGAAGCAATCTGAGGCAGGAAAGCTTTATTTTTTGCTCATAGTTTGAGAGGATATGATCCATAATGGTGGAAAGGGGATGGAACAGGTGTATACATGGCAGCAGGAGCCTACAACTGGGACTTTGTACATTCTTCTATCTTAATAGAATAAGTAGTAGCAATAGAGAAAGGGAGGAGGGTCTGGATGATCAACTGTAAGGCTACCCTACAACCAATGACCCACTTCTTCCTGTTGAACCTCACCTCCTAAAACATCCCCAAATAAGACTGCCAGCTAGAGTCAAAATGTCCAAACACAGGAGCTTATGGTAGAAATTTTATATCCAGACTATAGCATTCTACCTTGGCCTTCATAAGCTTACAGAGAACTCCCGATGCCAAATGGATTCAGCCCAACTTCAAAAGCTCCCTCAGTCTTGTAATTCCAATGGTGCTCAAATGTCCAAAGTACAGGGCTCAGTGGTAGAATACTTGCTTAATATGCTCAGGCTCCTGAGTTCAGTCTCTAGCAACACACACACACAGACCAAAGTTCAACTTATCTTTTGAGATTCAAGACAAAAATCTTCGTTATAAACCTTTGTTAAAAAAAAAAAAAAACAACAACAACAAATAAATAACCCAAAGCAACAATATACAAATACAACAAGAAGTCGTCATAGTCCAGGCTTGCTGAAGGCATCCACAGGCCTGCCCGGTACCACATGGCTCAGGCAGGTGGTGTTATTATGATGAGAAAACATAGGGTGGATGAATGGCAGAGAAACAGAAGCAGAATGGTTAAGGCAGAATTGAAGAAGCAAAGGTGGTAAGGAACAGGCTGATGTGGGTGGATCTGGGTGGCCTGCTTGTCACCTGGGGCCAGGGTGATGACCAGGTGAAGGCTGCATCAAAGTACGATGTCTGTGTCCTGGTCTTACTGCAACTGGGGTCTCTGTTGATGACAGCATGACCCATGTTGCCACCAAAGGCCACAAAGATGCCCAGGCTCTGAGCCACCACCTGTGGCCATGTTGGTGTCTGAGGGCTGTGCTGCCACTTGGTCCATGATGACATCCAGGCCTGAGATGCTAGCAAGGACCATGTCTGTGTCAGTGACCCTAGTGTTACCACAGGAAACCATAAAAACCATGCATGCTGAAATCTGAGGGTTGTGCTAAGCCCTCCCTGTCACTGGACACTGCAGCAGGAGAGTTGGTCTCAGTCCTCATGGGAGAGCTGGGCCTTGTACTTGGGAGAGATGGCCTTGATCCTCACCAAGTGTGTGAGAGAACTGGCCTTGATGGCATGACATAGCCACAGGATCCACATGACTTGGGGAAATAGCAGGATATTTGAGATGTTTTGGTTGAGGATTCAGTGATGATGGTATGCCAGAGGCCTTGAATCAGATCAATGACTCATAGCAGTGAACATTTGTGGGTGGAGATGATGGACAAAAGGGTGTACTGCATGACACTCTGCAGCTCCCAATGCTACTATTATAAATGAAGAATTGTTGGAGAGATAAGAAAAAAGGAAGAGAGAGGTGATTTTTTAAAAATTTTGTTTTGAATTAATTTGGAGCAAAGTTTCTTTCAGAGGGGATGCTGCAGATGTGAGGGGCAGATATGGAGAGAATAGGAGGTGAATGGCCTCAGGGTGCAGGATGTGAAATTCCCAAAGAATCAATAAAGAATTATGTTATATATGAAATAAACAAAACAAAACAAAGACCCAAACATTTCACACCAATCTCCCTAAGTGTTATACTGTTTTGCTTTTAGTATTGGATAAACTAAAATAAAATTAAAGATCCCTACAAACAAACAAACAACAAATCAAAGCAACACTAACCAAACAATAAGAAGTTACATACTTCAAACATACACACAAAGTAATATTTTCCATTAAAAAATGTGGGAACAGGAGCATAGCAAGGAAAGATAGGCCTTAATCAAAGAGAAACCCAGAAGGACAAATACCAAGCCTTGTAGTATCATGTGGCTTATGAGGCTCTTTGTGGCGTCGGCTGGGTTCCAGTAGGTGTTAGCAGCTCCCTCACTCCACTTGGACTTGTGTTCTGTTGCATGTGTGTACTTTGTTTTAGAGTGGCTCTACTCAGTGTCTGAAGCTTTTGCTGGTAAACACCCAATATTTCTGGCACCTTCAATATCTTGGGATCTCCACTGGAATATACGTTTTCCCTTTCCAGCTGAATGCACAGCCCATGCAGGAGCCTCCTGTAAGGAATCTGTCTCTGCTACACAGCACCCACCTTCAACCGCTGCCTCAAACATGGGTAAACACTTACATGACCCCCTTTGTCTTGAATACTTGTACAACTAGTACTGGATCAATATGCTAAGTTCCAAATGAACATGAATTAAAACTCTACTAATCTCCATGTGCCTTTATGGAAAGCTAAGAAAATATTTCTTTAGGTGGCCGTTTTCAAGAATCATACCACGAATGCTCCGTGTTTTTGAGACTTTTTTTTCAAACATATTTTTACTGTTAAATCCTAGAGCACTTGTAATGGGTGGGGTCTCATGTTCCTGCTAAAGTTACATTTCTTATTGTCAAATGCCAAGTCCAAGGTTTTACTTCAATGGCACTATGCTGCCGATTTCTGCCTGCAACTTTGATGTGTTCACGCACCAAGCTGCTCGAGTTTCATATTTTTGTTTACATTTCAGGCTCTCTTTCACCTTAAATCTGGACAAATGTAGTGAACAATAACAGTACTACAGTCTGGATGTTAGACTTTGTCCTCAAATTTCTTTGGCTATGTAAATTTACCAATGATTTTTAAATGTATTTGCTCAGCTTTTCATGACACAGCCAGAATGTTGCCAGTTTTTTTTTTATTTTGATAGAATTTAAAATAAATGACCTGTAATGAACTTCTTCCAAAAGACTTTTCCATCTGAAATCTAGTGAGCAGAATCTTTTTTGTCCATATTTCTTTCAGTATTCTGGCTTTCCTCATTCCCACGAGAGCTTCTTAGTAAGCTTTACTTTATAGTTACAGGCATTTCCTAGCCCAGAACTCCAAAATCTTCCAAAGACCTTCATATTACATGGTCAGATTCCTCATGTGAGCAGCAAGGACTTCTCATCACCAATTTTCTGTCTACTGCTTAATTTTTTTACACAGTTGTTACCAAATACCTGGTCAGAAACAACCTGAGGGAAGAAGAATCTATTTTGACTTGTGAGTTTAGAGAGTCTATTCTATTGTGGTGGGGAAGACATGGTGGCAAGTAACTCCACAGGGACAGGAGTGGTATAAGAGGGTCTTCTGTCTATGTGTTACTTTTATTGGTTAAATAAAGAAGTTGCCTTGGCCTTTTGATAGGTCAGTCCTTAGGTGGGTGGAGTAGACAGAACAGAAATCTGGGAGGAAGAAGGCAGTGTGGCAGACACCATGGCTCTCCTCTCCGAGACGGATGCTGGTTAGACTCATGCCGGTAAGCCACAGTCAAGTGGCAATACACATTAATAGAAATGGGTTAATTAAGATGGGATAGTTAGGAGCAGTGTGAAGAAGCAGCGAGAACGACCCCCGGACGGACCCGAGCCGCGCACCGCTGCATCCCCGCGTTCAGCGCCGACGTGTCCCCCCCCCCCCCCCCACCGCCGCCATGCCCAAAAGAAAGGCTGAAGGGGATACTAAAGGAGATAAAGCCAAGGTGAAGGACGAGCCACAGAGAAGATCGGCAAGGTTGTCCGCTAAACCTGCTCCTCCAAAGCCAGAGCCCAAACCTAAAAAGGCCCCTGCAAAGAAGGGAGAGAAGGTACCCAAGGGGAAGAAGGGGAAGGCCGATGCTGGTAAGGATGCCAATAATCCTGCAGAGAATGGAGACGCCAAAACAGACCAGGCACAAAAAGCTGAAGGTGCTGGAGACGCCAAGTGAAATGTGTGCGTTTTTGATAACTGTGTACTTCTGGTGACTGTACAGTTTGAAATACTATTTTTTATCAAGTTTTATAAAAATGCAGAATTTTGTTTTGCTTTCTTTTTTTTAAAAGCTATGTTGTTAGCACACAGAACACTTCATTGTTTTGGGTGGGGAGGAACATGTGTCCCTAGCAGTGTCTCCCAAGCTGGATGGATGATGGTTCATGATGGAAAACATCTTTCCCTGATAATTTTGAAAGACTCCTCTTGGCTCCCAGGAGAGACGTCCTGGGGACATGTTGACATATGTGGCCACCATGGCACAACATGCCTTGTGTGGGAAAACTCAGTTCATTTTTATATCCTCCTCCCCCTGTACCATCAACATAGACTTAACTCCCTTAAGACCAGAGACCTGTTGGAACCTGATCCCCAAAATTGGTTTTGCCAGTCTGTTGGGCAATCTGGACTTTGCAGTGATATTGAGTGTCCTCAAAAGTGCAGCGGTTCCTTTTATAGAAGATTATGGATCTGCAGATTGACAATTCTGCCATTTTCATTTCATTTCCTGAAAGTCAGGGTCGGCTTGTGAAAAGTTGTGAAACAACATCCTCGATGTGAAATGTCAGCCCTCACTCTAAACTCCTCCCCCTTTTCAGAGCATCCAATGAAGACTCACCGGGTTTTATAGTGACTTTCTGATTTTGGTAGTCGATACAAGAAGGGAGTTTGGAAGTTCTTGTATACTGTTACTGATTGTCTGCCCATGTTCTGCCTGGAAAACCATGATTGTTTATGGAAAGTGTCTTTAATAAAGCTGGATACAGTTTGGCTTGGAAAAAAAAAAGATGGGATAGTTAGCAGATAAGCGGCTAGAAATAATGGGTCAGGCAGTGTTTAAATGAATACAATTTGTGTGTTGTTATTTCAGGATATAAGCTAGTTGGGCGGCTGGGAGCTGGGCGGGCAGGACACAGCCTGCTGCACCTATTACAACACAGGAGCACATAGCTGGGATTTCTTGTTTCCTCATATCTCAAGGGCAAGAAAGAAACACACACACACACACAGAAGGAGAGAGAGAGAGAGAGAGAGAGAGAGAGAGAGAGAAAGAGAAAGAGAGAGAGTACCTAAAACAAAGTGTTCAAATACATTAGACTGTGGGGAATGTTTTATGACAAAACTCAAACACTGAGCACAAAGATGGAGTAAATTTGAGTTATGTTGGGGTTGAGATCTCTTCTCCCTGAGCTTTACATCAACTACCAATCCCTTATTGTGTGAGAAAAACAACTAATTTCTTTGAAGCGCTAACCATTGGAATTGAGCTAAATACAGTCTTAATAGATATGTGTAGTAAGGGAAAGATATCGGGAAGACCTTCTTGAAGTGACAATAAAATTTCTATAATAGTATATCCCAAATATTCAAGCACATGTGACTAGCAAGGGACCTTGTTAACAAAAATTCTGAGTTAGTCTGTGAGGGTTGATGCTTGTACTTTTGTATTCTTAATATTTCTTAGGTACTCTTGTGGTTGGTTTGTGAACCTTCAGTACTTTATCAGGGATCTAGACCATTACTAGGGCAATGCACCAACAAATAATATTGATTTCCTAATGATAAATGTACTTGATTTTCTTTTATCTCACCTACCTGAAAGTTAGCACTGACATCTGTTTCCTCCATCTTTCTGTCAAATTTAATCATAGCACAATAAAGCAGAATGGGTTGAAAGAGTTATCCACTAAAAAGGACATTTCCCCAGTGAACTACAAATCACTGGGGGTCAATTTCAAAGCAGAAGGATTAGCATCTCTCAGTGTGGGGCTAATGAAAAGGAAGCTTAAGTACCTCTTTGTAATACAGTTCTCTGCATAACCTCATTGGAAGTGTCCTCTTGAGGTATTAATAGCATCTTTTTGGATGTGGAGTTTTCATTGCTCTTCTGCCTTGAGAATACTGAAGTCTCCTTTGCTCAATTATATTTGGGACATGCTCTGAATGAACTGCCAAAGTAATTTCCACTTTTATGATTGCTGGCTGTTCTTTGAGTGCCGAGATTGGTCTTCTAGAAATGAGTGGCATTTCCGGAGAGCATAAAGGCCAGCAACTGCCTGACACATTACACCTAAAGAAATCTAGGTTTCTTTTCAATTCTTGTTCATGTCCTTTGATGAAATGTTTCATCCCGGCTCATCTTAACTGTGATTCTATATAATATAATGATGCATTCCCACTTCTGCATCCTTTTTTTGGCACACTTCCAGCAATTTATGTCCCTCCACCACCCAGTGTAAGACACTCATATTAATCAGGTTCTGGATTATATATGTTATCTGATTTAATTCTTGTGCAAGATTACATGGTAAGTGTTAAGGATTGTGTGATATGTCATCCTTTCTCCAAATTCAAATGGTGAAGCTCTATGGCTCCAGAGGATGGCCTGGAGAGGTAGAAACTTTGTGAAGTGGTTGGCTTAGGTGAGGTCATGAGGGTGGAGTCCAGCTTTGCCTTATGAAGTTCAATAGCAATGGAGTCTTTCCATCTTTAGGATCTCCTTTGAATTCTTTTGTTAAAATGCCATCTCATGCCAGTCAATACAAGATTTACTGTTGAAATGGAGAAAAATATAAATGTACATTTTAGATTCTTTACCTCTAAAGAACTAAAATTTCACGTCCTTTATCTCTTGGTGCCCAGTTTTACCATACATAATCTTTGATATTTTCAGAGTCAGTAGTACCAGGTTTGGTTCTCTGGGCAGTGGATGGGCATAAAACTTTCTCAGCTCAAGCATCTGTAGTGGTCAATGGTTGAGGGCACAGCTGGGTTTAAGTTTTAATTCTATGGAAGCTCTTAAACTTTGCAATGTTTATGTTCAGAGACTGAGTTTGATTAATGAAATTTGAAAGATAATTTATACATAGAATAACAGATGGTCCTAATGAGGCAGTGATATGTGTTTGATAAATGATAATGTTATTGATATTTTTCTTACCCAATAGCCACAAACATCCGAAGATTAGGAGATTTTGTCTTATTTTTTTCTTCAAATGAGAAGAGATTTTAATGTAATTTTCTAAAGTTTATGAAGTCATTTTTGTCTTGGTAAAGTAGATGATTTTTTGATGTTTATATGAAAGTACATAAACAAATGATTCATTTGTTAAAAGAGCCCTTCTCTGTAGATTGTTATTACTACATTTATGTTTCTTATCACTACATTTATAATCATGATCATAAAAGGAATGTCAGAAGACAAAGACCAGGAGAAAGGACCAAAAATTGACGACTTTTTGATCAAATGCTTTGGATATTACATTGCAATCTATTTTTATTTTTTATACTTTTATCCTTGTAAGAGAAAACATGTCATTATATGGGTGCACACTAGCTTAATTTATATTCTCTTTTTATTATTTATTGTTATTGCCAACTTTTGCTGTTGTGTATTGTGTCACAATGGCCAATTTTTATAGTTTCTGGGAGATTTTCTGCTCTCCCATACTTTCATAGGAGTGTTAATATTACAGATGTGCATTGCATGATTGCATCTGGCTTATGTGCCTTCTGGGATTCTAACTCAGATCCTCATGCTTGTGCAGCCAGCAGTTTACCCACTGGGACTTCTCCCAAGCCCTGGGGAGATGTTATAATATCATTTCTCCGATTACTCTTTGATATGCTGAAATTGGACAAATATTAATAGAGGGGATAGAGAGAAGCCAATCTCAAAAATATGGACAAAAATAATTGTCTTGGACCAAGCTGATATTAAATAATAAGCAGTCAGATCCTGGATATAGTTTGAAGATAAAAGGGTAAGATTTTAGTTTGTCCAAAAAATCAGGTGTTCATAGGTGTGTGGATTAATATCTGGGTCTTCAATTTCATTGGTCAACCTGTCTGTTTTTATGCCAATATCAAGCTGTTTTCATTACTGTAGCTCTATAGTAGAGCTTGATGTCAGGGATGGTGATACCTCCAGAAGTTCCTTTATTATACAGGAGTGTTTTGGCTATCCTAGTTTTTTTTTTATATATATATGAAGTTGAATATTGTTCTTTTGAGGTCTGTGAAGAATTGTGTTGGGATTTTGAAGGGGATTTACAATGGAAAAAAGAAAGCTTCAACAAATGGCACTAGCATAACTGGATGTCAACATGCAGAAGAATACAAATAGATTCATACCTATTCCCATGCACAAAACTCAAGTCCAGATGGATTAAAGACCTCAATACAAATCCTACCACACTAAATCTGATAGAAGAGAAAGTGGGAAGTAGATTTCCATGCATAGGCACAGGAGCCCACTTCCTAAATATAACACCACTAGCACAGACACTGAGAGCAACAATAAATAAATGGGACCTTCTGAAACTGAGAAGCTTCTGTAAATCCAAAAACACAGTTGATATAGAAAGGCAGCCTACTGAATGGGAAAAGATCTTCACCAACCCCACATCAGACAGAAGACTTGTCTCCAAAATATATAAAGAAATTAGACATCGAAATTCTAAATAATCCAATTAAATAATTTGATACAGATATAAACAGATAATTCTCAACAGAAGAATTTCAAATGGCTGAAAGACACTTAAGGAAATGTTCACCATCCTTAGCCATCAGGGAAATGCAAATCAAAACTATTCTGAGATACCATCTTCACCAGTCAGAATGGTTAAGATCAAAACTACCAATAATAGCTTATGCTGGAGAAGATGCAGAGCAAGGGGAATACTCCTCTGTTGTTGGGAATGCAAACATGGACAACCACTCTGGAAATCAGTATGGTGGTTTCTCAGAAAACTGGGAATCAACCTACTGCAAAACCTAGCAATACCACTCTTGGGCATATATCCCAACTACATACTACAAGGACATTAGCTCAACTATGTTCACAGCAGCATTATTCATAATAGTCAGAATGTGGAAACAACCTAGATGCCCGTCAACTAAAGAATGGATAAAGAAAATGTGGTAAATTTACACAACGGAGCATTACTCAGCTGTTAAAAAAATGACATCTTGGAGTTTGCATGTAACTAGAAAAAGCCATCCTGAGTGAGGTAACCCAGACACAGAAAGATGAGCATGGTATGTACCCACTCATAGGTGAATACTAGTCGTAGAGCAAATGATAAAAAGCGTATAGTCCATGACCCCAGAGAAGCTAAGTAACAAGGAGAGTCCTAAGAGAAACATACATAGATCCATCCCCTTGGGAAGGGGAAAGAGACAAGGTCTGCTGAGAAAATTGGAGCATGAGGGCATGGGGGGAGGTGGAAAGGTAGAAGGGAATGAGAAAGAGAGAAGGGGAGGGGGGAGGAGAACTAGAGGGAATGTGAATAATCGAGATGGGGGAAGGGCAGAGATAGAGAACAAAGAAAGAGATATCTTGATTGAAGGAGCCACTATGAGGCTAGCAAAAAACCTAGCACTAGAGAAATTCCCAGGAGTTCCCAGGATGACCCCAGCTATTATCCTAAGCAATAGTGGAGATGGTATCCTAACTGGCCTTGGTCTGTCAGCTTGATGGGTGTCTTAACTGACATTATTGAACCTACATCCAGCAACTGATGGAAGCAGACACACAGAACCACAGTAGAGCATTGGGCTGAGCTCCCAAAGTCCAGATGAAGAGTGGGAGGAGTGAGAATACAAGAGGTCAAGACCATGTTGGGAATACCCACTGAAACAGCTTACCTGAGCTAATGTAAGCCTTCCAACTCCTGTCTGACAGTAAGGGGACCAGCATAGGACCAAGCTAGGCCCTCTGAATGTGGACAACAGTTGTATGGCTGGGGCAGTCTGTGAGGCCACTGGCAGTGAGACCAGGATTTATCCCTACTGCTTGTTCTGGCTTTTTGGAACCTTTCTCCCTGGTGGGATACCTTACTCAGCCTAAATATAGTGGGGAGGGCCTTGGTCCTACCTCAAAACAATGTGCTAGACTTTCTTGACTCCCCATGGGAAGCCTTACCCTCTCTGAGGAGTGGATGGTGGGGATAAGAGGGGATGGGAGGGGGAAAGGTGGAGGGAGCAGAAAGAAGGGAGGGAGTGGGAAATGGATTTGACAAGTAAAATGAGAAAAGATAGTTTTTAAAAAATAAATTAAAATTAAAAAAGGATTTGTTGACAAATTCTATATATTGTGTAAGAGAAGGAAAGATGGTGAGGGTAATGTAATATCTAGGTTAACGTGTTTTATTACTCTGTTGCTGTGACAAAATATAGGAGGCAGCCAGTTTGAAGGGAGAAAGATTCTTTTGGCTCACAGTTTCAGAGACTTCCAGCTGTGGTCACTTGGATCCATTGTTTTGTTTCTAGACTGTTGTGAGTCAGAACGTTATGATAAGAGAATGTGTTGGAGCAAAGCTGCTCATCTCCTGGCAGGGTAAAAAGGAAGAGAAGGAGGGAGAGAGAGAGAGGGGAGCAGGGAGAGAGGGGAAGAGAGAAAGAGTATCTATTGCTGTGACCAGACACCATGACATGGCAACACTTATAAAGGCAAACATTTAATTGGGGCTGGCTTAGAGTTTCAGAGGTTTAGTCCTTTATCTTCATGAAGGGAAGCATGGTGGTGTGCAGGCAGACATGGTTCTGAGAAGGAGCTCAGGGTTCTACATCTTGACCTGCGAGCAGCAGTGGACTGACTTGAGCTTCTGAGACCTCAAAGTCTGCCTCCACAGTGACACACTTCTTCCAGAAAGGCCATATCAACTGCAGCAAGGCTTTACTTCCCAAAAGAACCACTCCCTATGGGCCAATCATTCAATCATGTCAGTCTATAGGGGAATTCCTATTCAAGCCACCACATTACACTCCCTGGCTCCATATGTGTATAGACATAACATAATGCAGAAATATATTCAGTCTAATTTCAAAAGTCCCCATATGGAAACAAAATAAAATAACCCCCCAAAACAACAACAAGCTGGGCAGTGGTGGTGCACACTTTTAATCCCAGCACCCAGGAGGCAGAGGCAGGTGGATCACTGTGATTCTGAGGCCGGCCTGATATACACAGAGTTTCAGGATAGCCAAGGCTACAATGAGAAACCCTGTCTTGAAAAACAAACAAACAAAAAGCAGTAACAAAAGTCCCCATAGTCTATAACAATCTCAAACTTGTTTAAAAGTCCAAAATTCTTCTATGAGTCATACAGTTTCTTAACTATAGTCCCCTATAAAATCAAAATTAAAAAGCATATTGTATACTTTCAACATACACATTATCATTCCAAAATGGAGGAAAGGGTGCATAGTGAGGAAATACTGGAACAAGGCAAGATCAAAAACCAGCTGGGCAAACTCCAAACTGATTTTTACATCTGATGTCAAAGCACTCTTCAGATCTTCAACTCCTTTAAACTTTGTTGACTGCAACACACTTGTTTCTCTTGGGCTGGTTCTATTCCCTGTTAATAGCCTTCCTTGGCAGGTATCCCTTGACCCTGGTATATCTAACATCTTGAGGTCTCTAAGACAATCTAGGTTTCACCTTCACAGCTTCATGCTATGTCCTCTCTAGGCCTCCATGTAGGGACACCCTTGACACATGACTGGCCTCAGTAGTTTTCCTTAGCTGTGGAGCAAGGTACCATGATGCTTTTCTTCTATCCTTGATTCTAAAGCCAGGACCACTTGGCATGATGACAAGTTCTACTGCTTTCTGGTGATGGGACACGGACTCCGTGATGCATTACATCTTCACCAACTTTCTGCTTTCAATGGTTTCCTTCACTGCCTAAGCTTGACTATCCTGAAGACAGACCAGGCTGGCCTCAACCCCATAGATCTGCCAGTCTCTGCTTTCTGAGTACTGGGATTAAAGGTGTCCATCACCAAGCCTGGACCTAATCTTTTCTTTAATTCCTTTTCACAGGGTGGAAGTTTAGCTTTGTGAAGTCTTGTCCTGAGGTCACCACTCCCTTAATTCCATTTTTAAATCTGTTTATCTCCTTGGACACAGGACTTTAGCTCCATTCACTTCCTGGTACCCTTTTTCTCCCCAATCTTTACATTTTGTATTTTTACTTAATCAGTTTGCTCCTTTTCATTATAAATCTCCATAATAGAGAGCACTAATAACCACATGACAGAGTCAATGCTAGGCTTTTTTGAGATTTCCGCTGTCAATGGAATTAATCCAAATCTCTTCACTTTTGCCTCAAGCAGACTCTTCAGACAAGGCCAGAAAAGCAGTGACATTCTTGACCAAATATTACAAGAACAGTCTCTAGCCCACATATTGACATTCTTCTCATCTGAAACCCCTTGATCCAGCCCTCCACATTTCTAATTATCCTCAGCACCACTGTCTTTCACATTCCTACTAGGATGGCCCCTTAAGCCCCCTTTAAAGCATTCATCTACTTTTCTAATCCACAATACTAAAGTCCATATTCCTCCAAACAAAAACATGATCCAGTCTATCACAGCAATACCCCAGTTCCTTGTACTAAGTTGTGTTTCTATTGCTGTGAAGAGACATTACGACCATGGCAACTCTTACAAAGGAAAACATTTAGTTGGGATTGGTGTTGTTGGAGGATGTTAGTTCATTTTCTGGCTGCCCAGACTCCCAAAGTAATCACACAGAACTCTGTATTAGTTGCAATACTATTTGGTGAATAGCTTAAGTGTATTTCTGGCTAACTTTTATATCTTAAATTAATCTGTGTATTGCCATGTGGCTGTGGCTTACCTGCAAGGTTCTGGTGGGCTCCAGTTGAGGTGTCTGTCTCCTGTGGGTAACTACATGGCTTTCCTCTGACTCTGTCTTCTCTCTCTCTCTCTCTCTCTCTCTCTCTCTCTCTCTCTCTCTCTCTCTCTCTCTTTCAGCCTGGCTGTACTCTGTTGAGCCATTGACCTAAAGCAGCTTCTTTATTAATCAATGGCAACAAAAATATTCACAGCATACATCACCTCCCATATCAGATTGGCTTATAGTTTCAGAGGTTTAGTCCATAATTTAGAGTTCTACATCTTGATCTGCAGGCAACAGAAAGAAACAGTGTGCTACAATGGGCATTGCTTGAGCATAGGAAACCTTAAAGTCACCCCCACAGTGACACACTTCATTCAACATCACCACACCTCTTAACAGTGCCACTCCCTATTGGCCAAGCATTGAAACACATGAGTCTATGGGGGCCAGTCCCATTCCAACCACCACAGAGGGGGAGAGAGAAAAGCTGTTTATACCCTTCAAGAAGTGACTTTGACCTCCAACTAGGCCTCACTTCCTAGAGTTTCTACCACCTTTCAGCAGCACCACCAGCTGGAGAGCAAACCTTCACCATGCAGAGCTCCTTCTCAGAGAGTGATTGGGATGGCATTGCCTTTTCTCTGGGATCAACACTTGGTCTCATATGATGGTTGGTGTCTGGGTGAGGATCATGCTTGTGTTAGTCATTGAGCCCTCAATTTGACATCACCTATAGTACAATGAGTCACTTTGGTTCTGTTACTCTGGTAATGTTCTATTATGGGCATAACAAAATTAGTTCATTGGTGGTGCTCAGGAACAGCACATGTTGACCTAGTTACTCTATGCATGACACTAAGATATAAACTGCAAAAATTTATTCGAATGTATATTTTAATGTAAAATGATGAAGATTGGAACTCAGAATTTCAGAAATTATAGGAAAAATGTGCCAATTCTAACTCATAAGGTCATAATTATGAATAAAAAGGTGGAGAGAATAATAGACTAAGCTTTTGCATTTTTGGATTTTTCCTCAATTTGTAGTCCAGGTTGGCCTAGAAATCACTGTGTAGATGAGGCTAAACTCAGACTTGTGGCAATTCTCCTGGCTCTGCCTCTGAAATTACAGCCACGTGCCCACCACAGCAATAATCATGCTAATTTTTATTTTAGTATATATGTTTATTTTTATACATCTTAAATTGAAATATTATAACTTCTGTTGTCAGAGGTTTTTGTCCAGCCTGGTCCTACAACCATTCATTCTCAACAAAACACATAGAGGCCTATATTACTTATAAATTGGTTGGCCTATTAACTCAGGCTTCTTATTAACTCTTTTTTTTTTTTTTTTTTTTTTTTGGTTTTTGGTTTTTTGAGACAGGGTTTCTCTGTGGCTTTGGAGCCTGTCCTAGAACTAGCTCTGTAGACCAGGCTGGTCTCGAACTCACAGAGATCCACCTGCCTCTGCCTCCTGAGTGCTGGGATTAAAGGCGTGCACCACCATTGCCTATTAACTAACTCTTACATCTTATATTAACCCATAATTTTTGTCTGTGTTGGCCATGTGGCTTGGTACCTTTATCTGAGGGATTCTCATCCTGCTTCCTCTGCATCTGGGTGATGACTGCAGACCAAACCTTTTCTCTTCCCAGAATTCTCCTATTCTGGTTGCCCTGCCTATACTTCCTTCTTGGCTGCTGGCCAATCAGTATTTTATTAAACCAATACAAGTGACAAATCTTTAGAGGGTACATAACCATTGTCCCACAGTAACCCCCCTGGTGTAGGAGGTCCTTTTTTCTAAGTGTTGCTTGTGTTGGTTAATGAATAAAGAAATTGCCTTGGCCTGATAGGGACAGAACTTAGGGGTAGGCGGGGAAGATGAAACTGAATTCTGGGAGGAAGAAAGGAGAGAGAGAGAGAGAGAGAGAGAGAGAGAGAGAGAGGTCATCGATCTACTAATTCACTAGAGACAGACATGCTGAATCTTTCCCGGTAAGCCACTGCTACATGGCAATACACAGATTAATAGAAATGGATTAACCTAATAGGTAGGAGTTAGCCAATAAGAGGCTAGAGCTAATGGGCCAAGCAGTGATTTAATTAATACAGTTTCTGTGTGGTTATTTTGGGGCTAAGCTAGCTGGGAAGCTGGGATGAACAAGCATCCCCTCCCTCCAACAATTGGTACTCCAGTGTGCTCAACTAAACCCATGTAAAACCTGAGAGGACTAAAAAAGGAATTGTACATAAAAGCAAAACAAAACAAAAACAAACAAAAACACTCCCTAGAGTTTGGCAGTTTTTTTTTTTTTGCTGTTTGCTGGCAGCTTGCCGCAGCTCCTTTAAGAGAGATTTTCCTGACTCAGCTGTAGCAAACAACAACAACAACAAAACCCAGCGGTTTTAAAATGCCAGTTTTCTGGGCTGTGCTGCCAGCATGACCCCTGGCTCTGGAGACAGAGCATTTGGATGGGTTTTGTGAGCAGAGTGTCATGGCTTGCTTAATGGTGGCATGGACTGGCTGTGTGCCTAAAAGTGGGGTGGTGTGATTGACTCTCAGAGGCACAAGTGGCTCCACCATGCTGTACCTTATTTGACCTAGTAATGTTGCAGCTTAGATTCTTAAACGCTTAACATTTTAAAAACACAAAGCAAAAGCACTCCTGGACAGTAAAGAATTACAGATAATACAATAAGGACAGATTCAGACATAAAAGAGCTCTAAACAAGTCACAGTGTTTGATAAATGTATGTAGGCTTGGAAGAGAAAAAGAAAGTATAGAAAGTTATAAAAAGAAGTAAATGGTTTTTTAAAAAATAAAACAAAGTCTTTAAAGGGACAGAGTACAGATAGTCATAGATTAAAAGGAGTAAACAAAATAAACCATGTAAAAATGGAAAATTCACAGAAAATCTGGATTATGTGTATTGTTGTGTTTTCTTTGAATTTTTTGACTGTAAAGATTTAAGTACAAAGAGACATTTCATTGTATGTATGGTATGGGCTGCTAAGCTAAACCAGCATGTATATTTCAAAGGTATCTTGAATTCAAAAATTTGAGTCTAAGAATATGTTGCTTTGAAAAAGAGGTTTTTCTTTTGTTTTCAAGAAATGAGAACCTGTGGAATACTTTCAGACAAATATGGTTTGATAGAACACACCTTCTGAAAGGTCACTGTGAACAGCCTCAAAAAATTACTTGGCTCAATTGCTGACTGAAATACCTAGCACAGAGGATACACCATGAAAGACATGATTACAGCACATCCAATCAGCTGGAAGCAGTGAGGACAAAACTATGCCCAAATTCCCAAATATTGCTTATAAATGTTCTTTTACATTTAAAGGGGATATGCTATAGTGATTTGCATTGGTATGGATCCTGCTTTATTGATAAATTTAAGGTCAATTTTGTTATACATATTTTTTTTTGAAACTAAAAACTGCACTTTAATGGGGAACAAGGAAGGATGTCCGGACGGAATGCGTGATGGTGTCAGAAGCGTAGCCCCCTGTCGGCTAAATCCACTTGGGCTTCCAGGATCTGGCGGCGTCCTCGCAGTCATGAAAGGTGGCCACGCGATAGCCCACAGTGCCCAGGGCGTAGCCGCCAGCGAACACCAGCAGGTAGGCAGGCAGTGGCCACAGGACTTCCTGGCAAGGGAAAGGTAGCTCCATGCCCAGAGCTCCCATGGTCAGGGCAGCCCAGGCAGTGCCCAGGAGCGCCAGTCCCCAAAGCCACTGGGTTAACTTTGTCATGGTCGCTCTGGGCGTTGCGTTAAGGTCTGCATCTATACGTATATTTTTTATCTTGACTAAGGTATTGTGCTTGTGTAGTTCACTTAAAAATACAATATATAATTAAGAAACATAGGTTAATGGATAATCCTCTATAATAGTCAAATTTGTTGTCATGTTAGTTAGATTTTCTAGATGTATAGAGATATATTTCAGTTAGTTAGGTATTCTTCAAATCTTTCAGAGACCTTCAGAATATAGCATTTAAATGTTTTAAAAATTTAGGACTTTTCATGACAGTGAGACACATCTGCTCCTGGCAGAACCAAGCTTCTTCGAGGGGAAGATGGGCTTCGAAGAGGTTACTTAGCCATTTGGTCAAGAAACTGCTCTTGCCTGGATTACTTCACTGGACATGCATGACCTGCAGAGAAATGACTGCTGAACTTGCCTAAAGGTGAGATGATCCTTCAGGGTTCCTGCTTCATGAAAGAGTCTGCAAGACATTCTGCAGGATACCGAAAAAAGTGACTGAACTGTCTTTGAATTTTCCTGCTTCATAAAAAAGTCTGCTGGATATGCCTGTTGGCTGAATATGGATGCCCCAATGGTCCAGAAGAACTTTGGGTGACTGTCCAGGCAGTGAGATGTCTCTGTCAATTCCAGAATTTTGGAAGTTGCTTACAATGCACTTCCTGTTTATCTTTTTAATATTATATCCTTCTGGAGTCTTTGATGGGATTGAAGAATAGATAGTAATAATATAGCTTTCCTTAATTATGATAAAAGATAAAGTAGATATGAATATTGTAACTGTAGTTCTCATTTGATACCTGTTTTGTTATATGTAATTTTACTGTGCTAAAGTTAAAACCTTTTTTGTTTAAACAGAAAAGGGGAAATGATGTAGGTGGGCCTTCTTTTTATGTGTTGCTTGTATTGGTAAATTAATAAGGAAACTGCCTTGGCCTGATAGGAGCAGAACTTAGGTAGGCAAGGAAGATGGAAATGAATTCTGGAAGGAAGAAAGCAGAGGGATGCCATGGATCTACCAGAGACAGATGTTCTGAATTTTTCCTGGTAAGCCACTGCTACATAGCAATACACAGATTAATAGAAATGGGTTAAACTAATATGTAAGAGTTAGCCAATAAGAGGCTACAGCTAATGGGCTAAGCAGTGATTAATTAATACAGTTTCTGTGTGGTTATTTCAGGGCTAAGCTAACTGGGCAGCTGGGACAAACAAGTGGCTTTTCATGTTATACCCTCTTTTCCCTTTCTATCCTCCAGTTCTTCCCACATCTTCTTCTTCCAATCCCTCCCATGTCCCCTCTCATCCTCAAAGCAATAGCCTCTTGTGTCTGATTGTTATTGTTACATATATGTGTACAACTACATAAATGTAACCTGTTGAGTCTACTTTTGTTGTTTTTATGTATGCAATTTTTTTCTTTCAACTTAAGGTTAATGTGATCAGGAATCCTTAGATGATTTTCTATCTTCTTAGCTGAGTTTTTGCCATAAGATAGATGATGTAAACTCAGTGATCACATTATTTGAAGTACTACCCCTTACTTCTTAGGAAGAATGATTTCCCTTGGACTTTGAAATAAAATTAAGACAGGGTTAAAGATTTGCAATTGTACCCATCTTTTGGAATAGTGTAGTAAGATTGGGTGAGGCCATACATGAGCATAGTATGTGACTGTTTGGCCACTAGTTCTGAAATCATTAGTATCATGGGAAGCTGAAAGTAGATCATAGTTGACCTTTTCAAGGCTGTCCTATTGCTGATGTTCCAAATTAGGGAGTTAAATTCAGGAGACTTTCTGAGTTTCTTAACACTGGATCTGGCTTTATCCCATTAGTCTGCTCAATTCTACTGTAACTGCTAGTTTTTTTTTTTAAATGTTTCTGTATTTGCTACTTCATTTACTTAAACCAGCAGACATGCCTTTTCCTTTTGTTCTGGTGTGTCAATTGCCTTTCCTTCTAATAACATTTGACATAACCCCGTTGTGGGGAAAGAAAACTTTTGTAAGGAAAATATCAGATCTTTCCAACTTCCTCAGGTTTCTACAGAGGGATGTAAAACTCAAACTGGGATCAGGATCAATCTGTACAATTAAATATTTCAGGTTATCAGCATTCTTCTCTTCGGATTTACATTCTGCCCCATCCCAGTCACATACTAGGTTGACAAATGTTTTATTTTAGGATCTGATATCCATCACTCTCAAATTCTCAGGGATATAATTATCCTCATACTTTGGTAGTAAGAGTGTGAGCTCCTCAATTTAATTTGGCAGAGAAAACTCAATGTCTATTAAAATTAAAACCACTCTATGTATAATGAATCAATTATTCATTATGCATTAATGAATCAATTCCAAGTTTTAAAACTCTAACATATTTAAAAAGTTGTACCGGATAAAGTACTTACCTAGACACAATGATACTTATAGCATTAATCACATTGTCAACAAACCAGAAGCAATGCTGAACATTCATCAGTGGGCAACAAGGTAAAGCATAGCATGTTTACATATACAGACACAGAATGGAGAAGGATATGGGTCTTCACAGACTCCACTAACCATTCATGTATGTATTCACTTATATGTATGAGTATTCGCAGTATGAAGTGAAATTTTTTGAAAAGATAATTCATAACAAAGAAAATATAATCTGCCCATACCATCAAACCCACTCCCCTACAATAGGCTACCTGATTGACTAGAGAGAAAATAGGGTTAAGCATGTATTCAGTTTTTTCCATGGGTTACCTATGGTCCTTTGGGATGATTTTAACTTCTACTCTTTCATTTATTGTAACAGAAAACACACAAAGGGGAAAGAAAGGTAAGAAATAGGTCACCCTCTTGAAAGATGCTGGGGAGAGGATGGCTGAACAACAGTATGATAGCTAGACTCACTATGGCTTCCTAAGTGGGAGTTTGGGGCTGCCTTGATTGAGCACATACATTTGGAAGAGGATGTTTGCTGATGCAGAAGAGAATGTGGCTAGAGCAGGCTCTGTACCTGGCATTACAAAAGCCCTATTTCATGTCTGGTGACCCTAAAGATGCTCAGGGGAGTGGTAACATAGCTACGTGAAAAATTTTAGCAGTATCCTGTCTCAGGAGATGTCTGCTCTTACCTATACATGTTCAAGCTCTTGCAGTGTGAAGGATGAGGAGAATTAAAGGCTGTTTATGGATGACTTACTCCTTGTATGAGAAGAGACTTTCACGTGAGTCATGGCATTTGCCAGATGTTCAGGTTTCTCTCCTCAGCTCACCTCCAGTTCCAGATGCAAGTTTGCAGGTGGTTGTGCAGTGGTTTAGTTGGAGTGGAGACTGGTGTAATGCTGGACTTAGTAATTCATGCCTTTCCTTCTCTTTATACATCTCTTTCTCTGTAGCAAATAGCATGCAGGTTACAGTTCTGGTTGTAAACTTCTGGCAGCCTAAGACTGAAAGAGAAGGCAAGTGAGACTGCAAGAACTAGAAAAATGAAGGATTTATACTCTGGACATGAGCTTTCTCAGCTAAGCAGAGATTCCCTGGGGATTAGAGGAGAGAAGTGAGGAAGAGAAGGAGGGATCAGTGGGTACAAGCAGGCCCAGTCACTGTCTTGACTTCCAGCTACAGAGAGAAGAGGGTGATCTTGGACACCTGCCATTGGGGCAAAGAAAATGTAGAAGACAGATTATCTTCTCCCAGTGGCAGACTGTAGGACCATAGAACATTCTATTGTTCTTGTCAAGAGGTTTTCTGGACTTTATGGAGAATTTTCTGGGTCATAAGCTTCAACATGTTAAATATTGAGAAACTGTTTTTCAAATTATATGAATTTGTTCTCTCAAAGTTATTTTATTTTTCTTCAGTGTTATACTATGCCTCACAGAGCAGAACATTAAGGTTCATTAATCATCAGTAATTAACATTAAGAATTTGAAAGTTTTGTATCCTCATTGTGACTTGTCACTGTCAGATTTTTGAAAACATTTCTAGTCTAGAAGACATGAAAGAGTATCCCATCTTAATTTGTATGTTTCTAAGTCACAGCTATGTTTTTCTTTATAGCTTTATTTTTTCTGTCTTTCAAGCTGGGAGATTTATAACCACATATTTACAAGGTTTGTCTTTTTGTTTATAGGTTGTTAAAATATATTTTGGATTGAATTTATTGTTCAAACATCCTGTAAATATTTTCCTTCCTTTCTCTCTAGCTTGCCTTTTAGTTTTGTTTACAGTGTTGAATGGGTAGACAGTAAAAGTGCTTATGTCATAAAACATATTCTAGGATTTAATTTTCATGTAATAGTTTGCTCTTTTATTTTTTCATAAGAAACTCTATTCTTAGAAAAGTTTAAGCTTCACAGTAAAATTAAAAACATAGAGATTTTCCATCTGTTTTTTGCTTATCCTCATCCACATACATTTTCTTTGTATTCCTCCTTTTTAATGTTTGAAAAGAGTCTTGCTGTGTGGTCTAGGCTGTCCTTGAGTGAGAGTGTGGCCCTCCTGCCTGGTCTCCGAAGGGCTGGTGTTACAGGTGCATACTACCATGACGGACCTAATAATTTATGGGTTTCAGTTCTCAAAGTCTGGGAGCTTCCAGTTACTCTAGGAAACAGAAGGAATTTTAATTTTTTCAATTAAATTAACACATTGAACTTTATTCCTTCATCATTTGGGGTCTGTCAATCTGACTCAGTATTTTTTTTTTTTTTTTTTTGTTTGTTTGTTTTTCGAGACAGGGTTTCTCTGTGGCTTTGGAGCCTGTCCTGGAACTAGCTCTTGTAGACCAGGCTGGTCTCGAACTCACAGAGATTCACCTGCCTCTGCCTCCCAAGTGCTGGGATTAAAGGCGTGCATCACCACCGTCCGGCTTGGGGTCTGTCAATCTGATTGAGAGAATTGTTTAAAAGATCCAGAATAATAAATTAATTGCTTACAAGTATCAGGACAGGATTTTGAGGTTAACCCATGAGTGAGCCTTAGAAGTCAAGGGGCAAATGGAGCTATTACAAGCACTGGTGTGTGGAGAGAGAGCTCTGGTTACTATTGAGTCAGGGACATTGATTCAAAAGGCACTAAAGACGTGCACTCATTGCAAAGGGTAAGAATAGCCTTGACTCACAAGTGGGTATATAAAACGTTACCTAAGCAACCACAAGACCAAGCTGCAAACAAAAGAGTCAGTTTGGCAAGGCTGATATTAACAGCACTTTCTTGGCAAATGTAGGGTTATTCATTGGGAAACATTTCTTCTTTATGATATGCGTTGGGTTTAACATATATTAAAGCCTGGACAGTTTCCAAAGAGCTTCATTGTAGTGGAAAGGAGAAAAACACCCCATTTCAATGTTTAGCTGAAAAAATTGTGATTTATATCTATTTCTGTCTTCCAAAGGGTGTAAAATAAAACCAATCAATTTCAGTAGCCTGGGCTGAGATTTTAGCTTTTTTCTATGCAATACTGTAAGCAAAATATGTCCTCAGGATTTTTTGATAGATGAAATTTAGATAAGTCAAGAAAATAAAAGGGAGTTTTACATTGTATTATCATTGTTAATTTGTTCTTATAAGTGAACCTTGGACTTTTGCTTGCTAAGTAAATGGTCCTATATTGCGTTAACTCCTTAGTCCTTGTATTTAGGAGATATGTTCTTACAGGGTAGCATAAGCTGGCCTTGAACTTGCTATGTAGCCCAGTCTGACCAAGAACTTGTTATTCTGGCTCAGCCTTCTGAATGAGTTACAGGTGGTGCATGTCTCTACCCTTTTCTTGGTGCTGTACTTTCTAAATCAGAATCGCAAAGTACATTGTGTCAGTTATAAGAATTAAAAGTAATTCAATGTGTCATTGTAATTTCTATGATAATTGTCAGTGTGAAGATTTGAAACTTAGATTGGTCTTTGTGAAAAACAATTTTTAATATAAAAATAATTAGCTGGGAATATCCCACTTTCTATCTAAATCCCCACATGGTCTGGGTAATTTCTCTCACTCTTCAGCAGCCCTGGCATTCTTTCTTTGAATGACATCAGTCTGGAAATACCCCATGGTTTTCTGAGTTATAAATGGGTCCCTGGCCGTACATTCCTGAGTGCATTATGATTCACACTTTCACTTCTGTTTTTTTCAATACTATCAGTTTGAAAAAGTGAAACTGAAAACGAGTCCCAGTGTGAACAGCTCATCATGCCGGGGAAAGAGTGGGTTTGATGGAATAACTTAGAAATATTCAAGGAGTGCTGATTGGCAACGGAGTAGGAACCATTGTTCAAGATAAAAAAAGAAGTAGTGTGACAAATCAAAGCCTCTCAGACAGCCGCGGGAGGGTTGGCTGCCATGCTGCACACTACAGTACTGGTTGAGATATTGTAGGGTGATTGTTTATTTTTTATGTATTGATGAATTCTTTAAAACACATTTTTCTTAGTGGAAATAGGGTATAAACTTCAACTCTAGCATTTATCTTCTTAATCACTGTATTATGATATCAGTTTATAGAGAGGAAGAGGAAGGGAGAAAGAGATAGAGAGGGAGTAAGGGAGAGAGACAGGAGGAAAGGAATAGAGGGAGACTGGGAAAGAGAGAGTGAAGTAGAGAAGGTAGGGGAGAGACTGCCTCTATAGGTTGGAGAAGCTGTATTCAGATTGCAACTTTGCAAGTTGTCTTTGGGTTAGTGTGGTGCCTGCACAAAGCAATGTCTTTGTGCCTCCCTTCCTATTCATAGCAACACTTGACAAGCACAAACAGCATCTGTAAAACAAATCCTTGTACTCTGTGGAAGTCTACAGGGAAAAATTTCCTCTGAGATTTTAGCATTCTAGCAAGTGTGAAGGAGCAGGAAATTTCTACAAAATTTTCCTATGAGACCATAGAGAAGTATCACCATCATAAAGTATGTGTCTTGTGCCCAATGTTTTAGTGGAATCTAGTTCTTTAACTGGACTTGTTGAGTGAGAATTTTATCAGGGCTTATAAGCCCCTAATAGAGTTTGACATCATTAAAGAATTTTTTTGGTGTTTAGTCTTTCCATTAAGAAGAAAACCACTGTCTCAGGCTGTCTATCACCCAAATGTTTCTACCAAAGAATTACATTGCTATGCTCTTTCCTATAATTGTATTAATTTCTCACCTCTACTGTTCCCCTCTCCAGATTAGAGAAATTTTTCTTTCTATTCTTCTTTGAATCTTATTTCATAGTACCAGCTTTTCTAACTGAAGATGTTTAAGAGAAGGCACCTAAGAGAAGAGGAACTTTTCAGTTATGTGAGATGGGATGAGGCTCAACTGCCTGCAGCTTGGTACCCTTTTGATTTCCAGAGTTGATTTGACTGATCTTAATCTCTCACAGCTTCATGTATATCCCCCTGAAACTTGGAGCTCAGCTCAAGAGGACAACATTCCCCAAATAGAGGAGAACGAGTCTTCTGTCAAAGGTATAAGAGTAACTACATTCCCCTACTAGAGCCTCCAAACAAGTTCTCATTCGTGTGAGATGAATTTTGAAAACTTAGTTAATTGGTACATAATAATTGTACATATGTATGGGTCATCGTGATAGTTCAATATATATTCAAAGTTATGATTAGTGTAGGGTAATTAACATTAAACATGGCCCACTTGCTTGTATTAAGGACAGTTTGGATCTTCTCGACCAGCTACTGACTATAACATTAATCCACTTTCCTTACTGCTCTTTCTGATTTAAACCATTGTACCAGTTCAGCCTGTCACTTGAGATCTGTAAGAGTCAGAACACAGAAGGAACAGGGATCTCTGTGTGGTAAGCAAGAGAATTGTCTATCAGGCATGATGTGCAGTGTGTAAAGAAAGTTTAGTAGAAACTATGCTACTTCTAAATTTTGTCAGGTGTGACCCAAAACATCATTTAAAAATATGAGAGTTTGGGCCAGTGAGAGGGCTTGGGGGTAAAAGTTGTTGCCTCCAAGCCTGATAATCTGAGTTTGATACCTGGGATCTTATGCTGGGATCAACTTACTCCTGAACATTGACCTCTGAGTTCCACATGAACACCTACTTATCCACACCTACTTATCCATACACCCACACCAGCACCCACCAATGATAAATAACAGATGTGATGCAAACAATTTAAAATGTCAGAATATTTTAGTGTTGGTCACACCGATAACCTGAGATGAACACACCACTAAATGTGACTAGAGAGCAAACGTTGTTGAAGAAAAGGTTAAATATACATCCCACTTGGTTGTTTTCCAGGAGAGCCATGTCTTGTACCCCAGGCATCTTCACATTATGGAATATTGCCAGAGAGTTCTACTTTTGCTAATGAATTAGTACTCCCTTTGTTGTTGTTTGTGGACTGAACCCGTACTTGATGGGTAAGCACTTTACCACTGAGCTGCACCCCCAACTCTGTATTAGTTCTCTGGTATACTTATTGGCAGGGGAACATGTTTTCAACTAAACTTGGCTTTTTGTGAATCAGGAAAAAATGGGTTTCTTGATGTTTTTTTCTTAATGGAGATACATCCTCATCTCATTAACACTTGTCAAATTTACCCGAAGTAATGGAAAATTGCACTTGTAAATGAATTATAATATCTGCTGTGCTCTCGGGTCAGAGATGTCTGTGGCACATCTTCCCTGGTTTGTTTTATTTCTGATGCTGCCTCAAATTTCCTATAATTTAACAGCCTGTTCCCTTGAGTATCCAAACTCCAGCTTTGGTCCATGGCTCTGCTGGACCACCCACCATACTGCCAATACCTCTACAGCTTGCAAGCCTTGCCAAAGTGTTTTAATGGTTGATTTATTAAAGGAAAATACAAATCGCAAGTGGGTATAGCCACAAAAGTCACACGAGACCATTAGTTCCACAAACATTTATTCTTTTATCTACCATTATACAAAGCTGGGCAAACAACGATGAAACCAGCATCCACTCTTTGAAGACAGAGGCAGAAAAACACCAGCGAAGACTCACTGGGAAAAACATTCTTGGTGCTTATGGACATCCATCTCCCCCTCGTTTCCACAACAGCTTTCCAAGGTAGGTCCTATCATTCCTCTTCTATGCGTGGAAAATCTAAGTCTCCCAGTGCTCCTCCAGGTAGGAGTGTGGACATTTTACCTAGTATCCACCACACCTCAGTGAGAGGATGGAGGTTAAACTCTGCTCTGTATGACTTCATACTTTCATCTTTCCATTTCACCTTGTTGCTGTGTCCTTGACTGATATGGTCCAATTCCATGGCCTCTCACCATGTGTAACACCCAATATTCTCTGCACTCAGTCCAAACTGCACTAAAAATCCAAACTTTAAAACCTTGTTATAAAGTAAAAAAAATCTCATTAATTGGCATAATATGGATTATATGTAGAAATTGTGACATTTAGCTATGTTGGTGGATTATTTAAGATTTATGTGAACATTGTCACTAAATGGAATTTAGATTGAAGGGATAAATACAAAAGGGAACTTCAATCATTGACAACCCTAAATTTGCCAGTCAACATTCTGTCACTGTGACAAACTACTAGGTTGTAGGGTTTATAGCTGGGTATCTTCATCAGCACCCTCATCCTAAGGCTCAGGAATTTATGAGGAAGAAGAGCCAAAGGTGGTAAGTAACTCCAAGAAAACAGTGTTCTCCAGACACAATACAACTGATACACATGTAAACATACAGAGCTTGTGACAGTATGAACGCATCCTATACACATCTAAGCCAGACAAGATCCCATATCCGAGAAGGGGAAGTGGATGCAAAGTTTTATCCCTTAGAAGCCATTTGCAATTGATAGCCTTCTGGGAAAGGAAACTTTTTTTTTTTTTTCCAATAGAGTGTCACTGAGTATATTAATCACACTTAAGTCCAGGTCCTGTGCCCCTTGTGTCAACACAAAAGCGATTTCAGATAATTTTTTTGGAGGTACATCTCTGTTTGGTACTATTATTATTACTATTGTGCCAATTTTCTTTTTAGTTTGTCTGTATTGATTTTTTTGAGAGAGGAAGAACATAAAGAGGAGTAGGTAGGGAGGGTCTTGGAGGAATAAAGATATAGGAAAGAATTTGATCAAATTACATTGTGTGAAAACAGTTATTTAAATAAAAATTTAAAAAACAAAATGAATGACTTTAAAGGAGCAAAAAGTTATTTGTTTTTGCTCATTGTTCTAGACTTATCAATCCATAGTCATTTGACTTCATGTTTTTGCTGGGCTATAGTGGGTCAATACATCATTGCAGGGAGAATGTACTGATATAACTTCCTGGGCATCATCTCCTAGTTACCCATTTAATTATGAGCTAAGTAATAAATTTGAGTAATGAGGTTAGCAGCTAGATATTCATGATTTAATCACCTAAGACTCTATCCCTGAGCACTGTCCCATCAAAAACCAAGCTTTTAATATATGAGATTTTAGGAGTCATTTCATACCCAAACTGTTACACAGAGGTATTAAAAAGACATTCATATAAAGTTTCCTTTCCCAGAAGGACATAATTCAGGCTCCTATTATACATGGTTAGTGAAAGACATTATCTGTGACCAAATATTAAACCTTAGTTACAAAACTATAAAGCCAATTACCTTACACCTTCGTTCTCATCTCTTGTGAAAAGCCTTCAACTTGTAGGTGTATGAATAGATATTTAAAAAATGTTTTTCTATTAAGACATAGAAAATACACTGGGGAATATTATGAATGTATTTATTATTATTTTTTTTACAAGTGGCTTCATTTTCCTTTACAGTTGAGCTGAGTTAAAGCAGCAAAGATCTGAAATCAGAATACTTTTCATTGTTCATAAGCAGCACTTCTGCCCAGAATTCTAACATCTTGCATTTTTTTTTTATGGATAAGAGAGCTGGGGTTGACCTACATTTTATTCTACAATGATTTTGGGGGCTTGGTTAGAATAGTTATCTTCATTTTTTAAATTTGTTTTCCTTAGTACCAGATGTCACTAGGATCCAGAATCATTCTGAAACTTGACAAAAGATAAAGGGTGAGTATAGAGATCACATCAAGTCTATACGGACACAGTGTCTGGCTTAGAGCCACTAGGACAATATGTCAGAGTTAAAAGCAAAGGCTGTATTTGAGGGATTGCGATTCTTATCCCTGGGAAGTACCAAGTTGCATTTGAAAGGATATAGATTTTTTTCTTCTTTAGCTGATTTCAGAGGTGCTGAGCTTGGAATGAACTATTATGGGATAAAAGCACAATTCTTTATCAGAATGTGTGCTTTAGAGCTGACCTTGGGACTTTGCATAGCTTCTAGTGGCTGCAGTCACTCAGCACTTCCACTGTCAGTAAAGTGCATTAGGATTGGGAACGTTCCAGTGCCTCTCTGTTTGCTTCCATTCTGTGACTTCATCAGACACTGCCAGCAACAATGGAGCAAGGGGAGCTAGTGCACATACATTTTAAAAGACCTGCTACATAAGAGGAAGTACACAATTGGCAAAATGGAGTGAAATCATCTCATCTGATCATATTTAAGGTAGTATTACTACATATTTTAATGCAAAAATATCCTAAATAGAAACTATAATTGAATATATTTTATAGATATTGAGACTAGAGCTCAAATGGATGATTTTGCCTAGCCTTCCATACATATAATGTGACTAACATGTTATTAATTTAAATCTACATTCATTTCATTCCAAATCTGATGCTCTTGAACAATATTCTTTAGTGTTTCCCTTTAAATCTCTAAGAGAATATTGGAACAGACACTCAAGCTAGACTATGGAACTGGATACGGTATCTTGGAGAAGGAAACTACTGTGTGATAATAACTGTTGGTCAATAGCTATGGAAGGAAACTGTATTTTAGGCACTGAAAGGGACATTAGCAAATGCTGGAAACAAAATGCTTTCTTTGTGAACCGGGGACTCAGACTAGAAACTGGAAAATGATTAAGAACTGGATTATAGAGGTATGCAGGAATCTTATATAGCATCACTGCATAGTATTTTTCCAGGATGGGCATTTCTCAAAGATCAGTAGGAAGACTTTGAGTATATCATGGATGAACAACATGGTAAAATTTAAATTTAGAAGTGAGACTCTAGGTAAGCAATACTGGAAGCAGAGAAACCAGACTTTTCCGTTAAAAAGTGCTCTATGTAAGAAACAACCCATCTCCCAGATAACACACATGAAGAGGGCAAAGAGGATGTGGGTGTCTGAGGAATATTTGGAAGCAGAATTTACTGAGTCCATTGATTGTCCCTTTAGGGACAGCAGGAAGGGGATAGACAGAGGAAGTCCCAGCATTTAAAGATGTATAGCAGGCAAAGCATCTGACAGAGAAAACAAAGCCAGGAAGCAGGGAGGTCATTCTAAATAGACTGTAAGTCAGTAAAACATAGGGAGGTGAGAACTTCAACTTCTCCACGGAGATGAGGAAACACTGAGTGACCATTGAATGAATACGCTCCTTTTCCATGTTTGCTCTTCTGGCTTCTCGCTGGGTTTGGGCTCAGAGGTAACTAGAGACAAAATAAAGAAAGGCTTACACACCACTCTGATATTCACGAGGTAGCATGGTGGAAGAGTTTTTTTTTTTTTTTTTTTTTTTTTTGTAATTTACTGAAACAAATTTTAAACACCAATTCTCCCCTTACTGTTTGGCTTGCCTTTCTAGAGTTCCAGTTACCTGAAATGAGCTGCAGCCCTAAATCCTGAAATGAGCCCATTTTAAAGATACCTTTGTACTATATTTGTGCAATTGTCTTAATTTTTAATGTTTTTGAGATAAGGTCTCTCGTATTGCCCAGTCTGAATTAGAATCTCCTAAGTAGTGGAGGGTAACTTTGACTCCTAATCATTCTGCCTCCATTTCCCAAGTGTGTTTGGTTTTCTATTAGTTATTGTTCCTAATCTATTACTATGTATAATTTAAAAGTTAAATTTTATCTTAAAGATGTATGAACAGGAGAACAGATGATATGTAGGGTTTGTACTATTTGCATTCTGACCATCCCTGGAAGCTACAGTGTTATTTCTCTGTTTGTGTATTCTGCCTGAGGAAACCATGAATGTCTCCTCATGGGAGACTGACATCAAGAAAAGCCAACTTAAAAGATTCAAACAATGCTACAGGGATTAAAGGAACCCTTATATACTGTTCATGGGTATGCGGAGTAGTGTAGCCACTTGGAAGTCAGTATGGGTGTTCCTTAAAAATCTGAAAAAAAAAAAAAGAAAATAATCCACTTATTTCTCTCCTGGGTACTTATCTGAGAAATCAAGGTCAGCACACATTAGAGATACCTGCATCTCCATGATTTTTGTGGCATTTTTTCAATAGTCAAATCATGGCATCTACTTGGGTCAACAAATGAATAGATAAATAAAATGTGGGGTAATAGAGGATATGCTGAGTGAATGTGACCAAAGTATGCCATGTGTGTGTGAACTCTCACAGCAAAACACACCAGTTCTGTGCAGTTAATATGTGCAAAGAGCTCTAGCTCCTTCCACCTTAATAACTCCCTCCCAACAATATATTCAGCAAATATTGTATGGAAGAGCTACCATTTCAGAATAAGATGCTGTGCACGTCCAACATATGTGCACCTGTTGACTACTTTTAAGTCCTTGTGTACTGGGTGGTTTTGTGTATCAACTTGACACATCCTAGAGTCATCAGAGAAGAAAGAGCCTCAGTTGACTAAATGTCTCCATGAGATCCAGATGTAAAGTATTTTCTCAATTAGTGAACAGTAAGGAAGGGCTTATCCCTGGGCTTGTGGTCCTGGGTTCTATAAGAAAGCAAGCTGACAAAGTGGGGGGAGGAGAAGAAGAATGGGGATAGGGGGAGGGGAGTGGGGGGAGGGGGCAATATGTGGGAGGAGGGGGAGGGAAATGGGGAATGGGGAGCAGGTGGAAATTTTAATTAAAAAAGAATAAAAATAAATAAATAAATAAACAAACAAACAAACAAATAAATAAATAAATAAATGCAAGCTGAGCAAGCTAGGGGAAGCAAGTCAGTAAGCAACTCCCTTCCGTGGCCTCTGCATCCTGGAATCCTGCCATGCTGAGCTCCTGCCCTGATTTCCTTCAGTGATGACCAGAAATGCCCAATAAACCCTTTCCTCCCCAACTTGCTTTTTGGTGTTTGGTTGCAGCAATAAAGATGCTAACCCTAAGAGACAGATATATGTGATTTTTAAGCCCTTGTGTAGAAGGAGCTGCGGGCTGTGGCCCAGCTCCTGGCTAGCTTTACCTGAAATAATTACATGGAAACTTTATTCTTTTAAACACTGCTTGGCCCATTAGCTCTAGCCTCTTACTGGCTAACTCTCACATCTTGATTAACTCATTTCTATTAATGTGTGTAGCACCACGAGGTGGTGGCTTACTGGGCAGATTCTAACCTGCTTCCATCTCGGAGAGGAGAGCTATAGCATCTGCCTCACTGCCTTCTTCCTCCCAGCATTCTGTTCTGTCTATTCCGCCTAAGTTCTGCCCTATCAGGCCAAGGAGTTTTCTTTATTAATTAACCAATGAAAGCAACAGATAGATAGAAGACCCACCTACATCACCCCTGAAAGTCAGAATTATATATATTTTGCCTTCTGCTTTCTTGTCTTGAACAATTTATAGTAAATAGGAATTTTTCTTTGGTTGAACTTGAAATTGGATGAGTCTGTGTTTGGACATAGTCTCATGCTTCCTAGGTGGTCTTGGTAATTTGGTGAATTTCTTTTGGTTCTAGTTTCTCATTGTTGAAGTGGGAATGAGGGAACCCACCTTGTAAGAGCTAAATAACAATGAGGGCAGGAATGTGCATGGAACATGTAGAAGAGTTCTTTGTACAAAATCAATTTATAGTGAGTGCTAACCGTCATTATTTCTATTGTGTTCTCTAAAGCTAACATTCCCTGGCATTGACCCATCCTTGGCCATGGCTTTTCAAACATTGTTCCCACATTACTGCACCCTTCCTTTTGGGGGGTTCGCAATCTATCATTTTGACCTTTTCTAACATTAACAACTCACAAGGGTCCCTTGAACAATCCAACTTTTCTCCTTTGGTTGCTTATGCTTGTTTAAGCAGCTTCGAATATATTTCCTTCCATTTCATGACTATGTCTTCTCTTGATGCCCATTGTTGTGTTTTTACTTTTTTACCATGTGTTCTGTTTGTAAACTTTGAAATTAAATCAGTCTCATAAAACGTAGGCTTCTGAAGCAGATCTTCAGTGATTTAGTGACATGTTTCCAGCAACAAACTATGGTCTTTTGGAAGCTTCCTCCTCTTGACTATTCAGCTCATATGATCTTGTTGAAACTCCTTCTTTGGAAACTCTGGTGTCTTTTATGGATCACCCCAGCATCTTCAGTCTCAGCCCTAGTATCTCTTTCTCTTCCCCCATTCTTGGCACTGTGGCTTCTCGAGAGTTAGTCTTCAGTTTGTTTTCTCCTTTCTGTAGTCCATCAATTTCTTAGCAGACTTGTTCTACTTAATGTTTTCATTGTGATCTTACCCATGAAAAGTATCAATCAACACCTACTCTGTGGGGTTTAAATACATACCCCACTTATTTGTTTCCCACTGTGGATGCTCTGGAATCTTGGGATTCTGCAACCCCCTCAGCTGTACAGGTGTGTGGGCTCAGCTCTCACCTCTGTCTTGAGTTTTATATTTAAAAAAAACCATATAATATTATGATTTATTCACTGTTATTTTGATTTTTTGAGGCAAAATGTTATGTATCCCTGACTGACTTCCAAGTAACCATTCTTCTTCCTCAGCTTCTTGAGTAGTGGGGTTATGGGCGTGAACAACCATATTCACAATAAGTGATGTGATAGCATGATTTTTAATGTTGTATATGAAGAAACAGATATCTGGGACAGGAACATTAATGAGAATTAGAGCAATGAAAGCATAGAGTTTTATTCTTTTCCTACCAACAATAATCCATTTCTTTCAGATTGAAGCATACAAAATTAGCAACTGCCTTAAACAGCATGAAAATACGGTCTTTCTGTAGGAACTCCTTTGAAGACAGTACCTAGATTCATATTTTTTGTATGAAACTCAAATATGTCATAATTGAAGACAGTGTCTACTTCCTTAAATTATCAGGGCTGTAGAAGAAAAATGAAGGATAAACATCAGAGTTGAAATTATATGTTTTAAACAGTAGAGTTGTGTAATACTGGGAAATTTATGTTGTCAGGTTGTTTATTTAATAATATTAATAAGACAATTAGAAGTTGAGATTTAAATGCATTAAGTATTAAGAGTCATAAAAACCAGAATAAGTCAATATTTTCTTCTCTTGTGTTAATCATTTAGCACTTAAACTTAATCTTATTTAATATATTTCCTCATAACTTTGGTTAAGAAATCAATGGGAAATATTTTTGTGGAACTATGAAATAGGATGTTTGGCAAATATTTTATGACTCACAGTTTAAAGAATGCTATTCATAATATAATCACTTTCATTAAAGTCTATGACAATCATATTTGTGTAATTAATTAGCTAATAATCTTTGGTTGTTGAATTTTGAAGAAATATTTGGTTTTGTTTGGCATTGAGTAAAGTTTCCCTAAACTTTCATATTGTTTTTGAATTTTTTTTTTAAAAAAAGGTTTAAACTAATTTCCAAATCAATGCTAGATTCAATAAAAACAAACAATTGCCCTGATATAGATCTACACAAAGGGAAATATTTTTTTTCTTTCTTTTTTAATGAAGAAGGAACTTCTAATATATTTTAACAGAAGGAACCCATTTTCCATATTCTTGCCTGTGTGCAGTCTGGTCTCAGAAAGAGCATTGGCGTGTTTGTGAATTATCTCATTAGGGACTAACTAAGATTCTATTCTGGTTAGCTGAGGTCATCTGGGAGACTTCTGAGGTATCATTATCCTCTGTGGGGCTCTATGTCTGGGTGTTGAAGGTGCAATTGAAACTCTTGCAAGCACCTATGTTTCTGCAGTGCTCTGAAAGTGGCTTTTAGCTTTACAGTACAACTTCTTTTTTTTAAAAAAATGTTTTTTATTTGACATACCAACCCCAGCTTCTCCTCTCTCCCTTTATCTCCTTCTCCCACCCCACTCCTCAGAGTGGGTAGGGCCTTCTCTGGGGAGTCAACAAAGTCTGGCATACCAAGTTGAGTCAGGACCAACCCACTCCCATCTCTATTGAGGCTGTACAGCTCAATTTCTTGATTATAAGTTAAATCAGAATTTTAATCAAAACATTAAAAATGTTTAATAATAAAAAGTTGCAAGTGAAGAAAAAGAAAAATTAAAAACTAAATGGGAGCTTTCAGAAAATTTTCAAGATGAGAGTTAGATGTGGTGGGTCACAACTGAAGTAAATTGGTGGCATCTATGTTTTTTGTCTCAGTTTACTTAAAAACTGTACCTGAGAGGTCATATTTCCAACCTAGACTGTTATTTGATGTGCCCTCACAGTGACTTCCTTTATGCTATTAAATGATGCACTTTAAATATCATCATTGTCACAAGTGCCAGTAGTTGGATGGTCACCAATAAGGTGTGTGATAGAGATTAGAGTCTATCTTTCACAACTTATCTTAAGATGGGTGTCGTCTTTAGAAAATACAAGATGAAGATTTTATGGTTCTTGAAATTGTTGATCTATGGATATTGTCTTGTGTGGAAATATTATTTCTGTCTCCTTTAATTTAATTTTATTACTATTATTTTTACTTCTGTGTTCTTAAGTCACTATGTATTCTCCGTCACCACTTCTCTATGCAGGAAACACCAAGCAAAAAGGAATTCAGGATACCATGGTAGAACAGGAAGTCCAACACTGAGTTTAAATAGTTCAAGTGTTTCTTGATGAGGGAAGTTGGTCACTTTTGATTTTTAATTTGATAGTTCCATTTAATGGTTCGTGAGGGCTGCTCAGTGGGGAAGGGCATACTGATGTGTGATGTCTGTTGAGATGGCAGCCGAGGCTCAAAATAAAGCAAGCATAGCTGCCTTTTTTTAAATAACAATTTTCCTATTTTCATGAATCGCAAGGGTTTGTCCCTTTCAATTAGTAGACTAATATTTATAGGAATGGTTTTTATAGGCAAGTCTATTATTTTTCAATTGGTATTTTCCTCAGTGTTTTTTATTTTGTTTTTAAAATTTCTCTTGCTCTCTTAAAAATTACATTCTGTATATCTTTAAGAGATTCTTTCTCCCTCTTTCTCTCTCTCTGCTCCCTTTCTTCCTTAGATGTCATACTTATTCTTGTTTTTTTTTTTTTTTGCAAAAGTTATAAATTTAGGTAGCTTATAAAAAAAGCTCCAAAATAAACAGCACAATGGTGTCTCCTTTTATAGTCAGATCATGAAAATCTGGAGGATCATAGGTTGGTTCTTTGAAACTTGGGATAGAAATGGCAGGAGAGAAAAGGATTTGTGTGTGCTGTCTGTGTGTGTGTGCACAAATCCAGGACAGAGATTGGCCTTAGGTATCCATCATGTGTTGTTTACCTTGAAAGTTTTGGGACAGGATTTTATACTGATGTGGTGGCACTCGCTGATTAGGTCTCAGGAATCTGCTGTCACTGTCTCCCCGGTGCTGGGAAGGCAGCACATTGCAGAATGCCCAACTGTGCTTTGTGAGCTGTAGTAATTGAACTCAGGCCCTTAAGCTTGAGAGGCAGGCACTTGATTGACAGATACTCTCCAGTACTGGCATACCATTTCTTAGGAAACAGAAAGTCCAAGTATCTCTTATGTAAGTGGTGACCTTTTAGAGTGTGTCCCCTGGGCATATTAATCCTAGTAGCTTTCCCTGACCCAGGATGTGTCACTGTTAGAGGGGAATTTCCTTGTCTCATCCTTCCAGTGACTTTGTAAATAGAAAGTGCAGAGGAACAGAGAAGTTGTGAGAAACAGTTCATTCTGTTAGTGACATGCTACTTACATCATCTGCATGAAAGAAGCTTGTTATCTCAGGAGCGAATTTGAAATGATATTGTGGAAGAAAGAAATTGCGTTAAATAAGTAGGAATTCCTACAGTTTCCCCACATATTCACATAATTGAGAAGAAAGCCTGCAGATGTGTTGGTTTCACAACTCCCCCTCTATATATGCTGGATGGAGGTGGAACAGAGAAGCTAGTGGTAGAAGGCCCACACATTTAGTTTTTTTTCTAAAAATGTCTATTATCGATAGTCATCTAGAAATTTTCTTAAAATTTCCATTGATTTTCTTATGTTGAAACAGATGTCATATTCTTTTTCTAAAAAGTAAAAAAAGGAAAGTGACTGAGAAGAAATGTTCCATGGTTCATTGATGATGGGACTCCGAAGAAGACTTTATGCCATGTGTTGCCTGAGAGAGAGACAGAGACAGACAGACACAGAGACCAGGGGAGGAGGAGAGGGAGAGAGAGAAAAGAAAGGGAAGGAGACAAGCTTGAGGGAGTTTGGCCTAAACTTAAAACATGAAATATAGTAAAAAATCATGTTTAAAAAAAGAGAAAAGAAGCTGCAAAGGAGTCCTTCTGAAAAAGGAATTCGCAGGACAGGATTTTGTCACAATTTGAACAGTCTACAGTTATGTTTTAAAAAAGATTTATATTGTTATTTGAAAATTTTATCTTCTATCTATCTATCTATCTATCTATCTATCTATCTATCTATCTATCTATCTATCTATCTATCATCTATTTCTGTCTATCCTATTTATCTATCCATCTATCTTTCTATCCATCTATCTATCTTACATCCAAGCTGCAGTTTCCCTCCCTTCTTTCCTTCCAAGCCCTCTTCCCAACCCCCTTTCTGTTCCCTCCCCCATTACACTCCTCCTCTGCTTCTGTTCAGGAAAGGGCAGGTCTCCTATGGATATCAACAAAACCTGGCATATCAAGGTGCAGTAAGATTAACCACCTACTCTTGCTGCATTAGGCAACTCAGTGTGAGGAGCAGGGACCCAAAATCCAGTAAAAGAGGCAGAGATAGCCCTTGCTCCCACTGTTAGGAGTCCTATAACAGGACCAAGCTACACAACTGTAACGTATATGCAGAATGCTAGGCCAGTCCTCTGAAGATTCCCTGGTTATAGGTTCAGTCTCTGTGAGCCCCTATGAGCCTAGGTTAGTTGATTCTGTGAGTTTCCTTAGTGTTTTTGATCCCTCTGGCTTTTACAATTCTGTCTTCCTCTCCTGCAGGAGTCCCTGAACTCTGCCTAATGTTTGCCTATGGGTCTGCAAGTGTGTGTGTGTGTGTGTGTGTGTGTGTGTGGTGTAGGAGGTCCTTTTGTCTTTGTGTTGCTTTTATTGGTTAATAAAGGAACTGCTTTGGGCCTGTTGATAGGGCAGAATTTAGGTAGGTGGGGAAAACTAAATGGCATGTTGGGAGAAAGGAGGCCGAGTCAGGGGGAGACTCTATGGAGCCACAGCCAGAGTAAGACATGCTGAATCTTTGCCGGTAAGCCACTGCCATGTGGCAATATACAGATTAATAGAAACGGTTTAAATCAAGATATGAGACTTAGCCAATAAGAAGTTAGAGATAATGGGCCAAATAGTAATTTAATTAGTACAATTTCTGTATGGTTATTTTGGGACTAAGCTAGTTGGGTGGCCGGGGCGAACAAGTAGCCTCTCCATGCAACGTGTGTGTGTGTGTGTGTGTGTGTGTATGTGTGTGTGTATGTGTTGTACATGAGTATAATGTCAAAGAGATAGGAAGAGGGCATTGGATCCCTGGTTCTATTATTACAAGCTGTTGTGATACATGTGACATGGGTGCTGGGAACTGACCTCCAGTCCTTTGCAAGAGTAGCAAGCACTCTTAACCACTGATTTATCTTTCCAATCTCCCATTGTTAATTTTTTTTAATTACACCTCTGCTCAAAGGTTATAGAGTTTGATCATAAACTTTTGGTCCAGTCAGCCCCTTGTTTAAGCTGGATTTATGTAGGAGGGGAAGGCTGCTTGTTCTTCCCAGCTTTCCAGCTAGCTTACACCCAAAATAATCATACAGAAACTGTATTAATTAAATCACTGCTTGGCCCATTAGCTCTAGCTTCTTATTGGCTAACTCTTATATTAATTTAACCCATTTCTATTAATCTGTGTAGTGCTATGTGGCAGTGGCTTACCAGGTAAAATTCCCAGCATCTGTCTCTGGCAGCTCCATGGTGTTCCTCTGACTCTGCCCCTCTTCCTCCCAGCATTCAGTTCCATATTCCCTGCCTACCTAAGATCTGTCCTATCAACAGGCCAAGGCAGTTTCCTTATTCATTAATGGTAATTATAGCACACAAAGGGGACTCCCACATCAGATTTAGGTGTTCTTTTCTTTAGTTAATGGTAAAGATTATCATACTGTTGTTAAAAAGGATTCCAAAAAAATAATGTAGCACTTATAATAATTTAGATCTTTGAATTTTCTAGAAATATTTAGCATAATTTAGCATATTTATATTTGAATATTTTGTCATAAAACAATAAAAAACAGGATAGCAAAGAATAAGTGTTGAGATAGTGCCCAATTTAAGACTGCTTCCTTCATATTGGAATTGTATTACTACCCTAGCTTTTTTATAGGAAAATAAATTTCCCACAACAGATCTCTTTGCATTTAAAAATTAAATTTATTTTCGAGATTGACTTGAAAGGACATATACACATTAATGGGGTACCCTGTGAAACTTTGGTTCATGTATTCATGTTATAGTAGAGTAAAACACATCTATCTCTTTAAAGAATGCTCATTTCTATGTGGTAAAAGCATTTAGACTACTCCCTTCAAGGATTTTGAAAGAAATGGTATTTGTTCTACTGGGTAGCACACAAATTCCTGACCGTCATCGCATGGAGGCTCCACATGTATGGGAGGGAGAGTCTTCTGTTGCTCTCTACTCTCTATTCCCTGCTCTCGAAGCCACAGGGAATCAACATTTTTCGATTTCCTATATGATTTAACACGAACAGAATTTGTCCTTTTGTGCTTTATTTTACTAAATGCAATTACCTGTATTTCCACTGTGCTGAATCTAGGTCTTGTTTCTTTTATGACTAAATAACTTTCTGTTGTGTGTAGTTGGCAGACCTTCATTAGGAGAGTATTGATGTTCGTTTGTTGGCTACTGTGAGTAGTGTTGAAATAAACATGAATATGCAAATATCACTCACACATTGATTACATTTTAGTGGAGGTCCAAAAAAATGTGAGCCTGTTTTCACCTTGACCAAAGGTCAGAGAGTTGGAACTTTCCTCTAGTTCCTTCAAGGTTATTATGCTTCTACTTCAAACAAAAGGTCCCACCTAAAAGTTGTCAGAGAGCTCTCTCAAGGTCAACAGCTGTGACTAATACCAAGCTCTTGTGCTCCAGGAATAGTTAGATTGTTCCTACCTCAAACAAAAGTCTAAGGATCCAACTAAGTTCCAGTTCCCTTTAGAGAGATAACTTGGGATTCCAACCAGGGAGTGGTATGCCTACAGTTTGTTTTGGTCTAGGGTGCAAGCACGACTTTTTGTTCTAGCAACAAAATGTTTAACTATGAAAGTAGCCTGTGACCTTCAGTGTCATGCTAATGCAGTCTTTTGTCTTACTGCTAACTTTGGGAGTCAGGGGTATTTTAAGTAGCTGGAAATTAAACAGGGGTGAATTTTCAGCACTCACTGAAATTCCCGTCCAATACTATCCTATTTGTTTCTCTGTTTTATTATTTTCATTTGTGTTTTCATATTCTTCATTATATTTCGAATCCCCCTGGCTTTACCCCAGTGAGAGGTATTTTTGTTGTGGCTTGTTCCCAACACATTTCTTCCAATGTATTCCCAGGTCCTGGAATGAGATCATTTGCACTGTGATTTAAATATGAAATGTCCTCCATGGGCTCATGTGTTTCACCTCTTATTCTCCAGCTGGTGGTGGTGTTTGGGACAGTTTTGAATACTTTAGGGTGTATATAGCCTTACTAGAGGGAGTATATTCTCGGGTGGGCTTTCAGACTTTGTAACCTTGTCCTGCTCTCTGTTCTCTTCCTGATTCTGGGCTCTTGATGAAATGTGCGGCATGGTCTCATGGCCCGCTGCCCACTGCCAGCATTCGGAGACCTGCAGCATTTTACTTAGACCATTACTGGAAGAGTATAAGAATCTCAATCTGTGTACATGGCCATTGTTGAACTGAGAATAAAAAGTTACTTTGCTATTAGATAATACTTAACAAGACTGGATTCAGCTGATAGCCAGTACCCATGAGCCATGCATCAAGAGTCCTGTTTCAATGGACACGCCCAAAACTCACCTCTAGAATATTGATAGTCAGTAGGATACATGTGGTTAAAGTGAGCTTTAGAGTGATGTGGGATTTCCCTCTGTATGATATAAATGTTTTATTACCATTGGTTATTTTATTTATTTATTTATTTATTTATTTATTTATTTATTTATTATGTATACAATATTCTGTCTGTATGTATGCCCGAAGGCCAGAAGAGGGCACCAGACCTCATTACAGGTGGTTGTGAGCCACCATGTGGTTGCTGGGAATTGAACTCAGGACCTTTGGAAGAGCAGGCAATGCTCTTAACCACTGAGCCATCTCTCCAGCCCTTACCATTGGTTATTAAAGAAGTTGTTTCAGCCAATGGCCTAGTAGAGTAAAGCCAGGTGGAAAATCCAGAGATATAGAGTGAAAGTAGGTGGAGTCAAGGTGACACCGTGTAGCCGCTGAAGGAGATAGATATTCCCTGACCCTTACCAGTAAGCCACAGTCTTCTGCTGATACACAGAATAATAGAAATGAGTTAATTTAAGATATAAAAGCTAGTTAATAAAAAGCCTGAGCTCATAGGCCAATCAGTGTTGCAATTAATATAGTTTCTGTTTGATTATTTGGATCTGAGCAGTCTGGAAATGAACGAGCAGTCTCTGCCTACATTAGAAGGTATCTCTTATGCCTACCTAATTTTGGATAATGAAGTTTGGGATGGATAAAGCCTGTATGTTCTGAAATATCAAAAATGTTCCAAGAATAATTAAGAATGTACACTTAGCAGCCTTGTTATCTAGCTGTATATTCTTAATGGCTGACCCAGAGAGGCTGGGTAACAAGGACAGCCCAGGGTGGGATGCATGGATCTCCCTGGGAAGGGGAAATAGATCTCCTAGGTGGGTTGGGGTTGGTTGGGGATGGGAACCTGAGGGATCAGGTCAGGAGGTAGATGGAGGGGGAAAGTACTGAAAGCGATGACTGAAAAGGGGGGCATTTTGGGGTCAGATAGAAACCTGATGCAAGGGAAACTCCCGTGAATCTTTAAGGATAACCCCAGCTAAGACTCCTAGCAATAGTGGACAGGGTGCTTGAACTGGCCATCTCCTGTGATTATATTGGTTACTACTCAAATTGTCATCAGAGAGCTTTCATCCAGGTACTAATGGAAACAGATGCAAAGACCCACAGCCAAACGTGTATGGTCAAATTTTGGGAATCTTGCTGAAGAGGGGGAGGAAGGATCATAGAAGCTAGAGGAAGCAAGGAAATCACAAGAAAACCCACAGAAACAAGAGTGCATTACCTGAAGAATTTCTTTTCTGTATGTTAAATTCTCCTAATAACCTATTCATATTATAGAAATGCCACTCAGTCATTCTTTAGATAATTCATCAGAAATTGAGAACCTTCTGGGTTTGTACAGGAGATGGAGGAGTAAAATAAACAGAGTGGCCTGGTTTTCTTAGATGAAGCATGAAGTATTACCATGCATAACAATTGTTATGAAGAAGACAGGTGTGGTGGTGCCTGGCTGTAGTCCCAGCTCTTGGGAGTCTGTGGCAGGGGTAGAATGAGTTTGAGGCATCTGGGTTTGCAAAGTGAGACCCTGTCTCATATAGTTTTATTGAGAAGGGGAAGTGCTTTTCAAGCATGATAGTTGGAAGGAACATTTCAGTTAGACAGGACAAAGAAGCTCAAAGGATCAACCGTATGGCATGGAGACTATAGTTAATGAAACTGTGATATTGTAGGGCTAGGGATGTGGCTCATCAGTAGAGCCCATGACTAATTATACTGATGTTGTGGGTTTGATCGCCAGTACTATTGATAAAAATATACTACTGTATACTTGAAAATCACTAAGAGTAGGTTTCAGTTGTTCTCAGCACAAAGCATATGATGTAATTTATTAATTATCTCAATTTAGACACTTCACAAGGAATACACATATCATCATTTTACAATGGATACCTATAATTCTTCATTAATATTTAATTAAATAAATCTAAGGAAAATGTAGAGAGCATAGCACACAATAGGTAGTGTTGTTGTCTTGTGCTAATATAACGTGATGCCTGATGTTGTGTAATATATAAGAATAAGAGCGTTTAAGCTCAAAATTCCAGTAGCTGGAAAGTCCAAATAACAGACTGCTATAGTCTGGAAGACATCACAACTGGAGCACATTGAAGTCACATGGCAAGACAAAAAGCAAGAGAAAAAGAGCCAAGAAATTTAAACTCACTATAAAAATATATTCTCATGAGACCTAACCCATTTCTAGAAGATCTTATCTACTTTCAAGAGACAACATTGATTCATTCTTAAGGATGAAATTCCTATATCTTAATTACACTGATTAGCCCCACCTCTCAACACCACTGTTTCTGGTTTTAGTGGCCATGTGACCATGAGCTTCAAGATCTTATCTCCTTGACTTCTTCCCCATGATGCACTGAACCCTTGAAATGTGCATCACAATAAACCTTTCCTTCTATTTTTTTCCTCCCGTATGCTTCTTTGTCACATATTTTATCACAGCGACAGGAAAAAGAAACTAAAAGAGCTTTTCATTCTACTTTTTGAGTCAGGGTATCTTTCTGAACCTGAAACTTGCTGATGGGCTAGCCCGGCAGGCCACTCAGCTCTAGTGATTTTCCTGCCTCTTCGTCATCTCTGCTGGTGTTACAGATGTGCACCACTGCACCCACTTTTGTGTGTGTTTAGCATTGAACCCAGGTCCCTAGGCTTTCATGCCAAATGCTGTTACCCACAGCCTCTTCCCAGAACTTTAAAAAAATGCTCTTTACAAACCATTATGCCTCTGAAGAAGACTTAACTAACCAAGGCCACACTATGCAGGCCGGATTAAAAGACAAACTCTCCCAGTGTTTCATGCCCAAGTGTGGATTTTCTTTTCTTTGAGCACACAAGATTATTAAAAACCTTATGTCCTTTGTCTGTTTTCCCAGCTCTCTTAAGGGCAGTGATAGACACAATACACCTGTGAGACAGTGGTTTGCTAAGGGTTGAATTCTTAGAGACAGCATGATTAAGAGGAAAGAAAGAGCCAGTCTTCCAAGGATCAAGAAGATCAGACTGTTCTCATAGAACAAACTAGCATGCTTGCGGGGAATGTAAAGAAGTATATCACATGAGTGCCGGACTGGACATTGTGCTGGGAAGATAACTTTGGTTTCCTACCCTCTTCCTCTCTGCGTACTTCTAATTTCAGGCATTGTGTTGGCGGACTTTCCCTGAGAGAACAGAGGGACATTTTGCTGATGGTGTCCTGTTTCCTTCAGAACTGTCTTAGGTAAGGGCAGACTAGATGTGGATAGGTTTCTGTTTCTGAAGCACCACTTACCCAAGAATCCTGGGACTCTCTTTTAAAAATGTCTCAGATTTCATGTCTTTTAAGGGGGTGGGGAGAAATTTTGAGAGGTGACTGGTTTACTTCTGAGAGGTTGCAGCAGAATCAAATGTTCACGCATGATTAAGCGTTGTATGTATGTTTTCCTCTTTTCCACTCTTTCACTTCCTCATTCTTGCTTCCCAAGCTCTTACTCCAAATAACCACCTGAACCCACATGCTAAGTCAAGCTCTGCTATCAGGGAGACACAAGCCAGGACAACACTGTCAATGGCAGAGGCCTTGAGTAGACATTTAATATGGCCAGTACCCTTCTGCTTTAGGAAGTGTATACAACACCCAGCATGATTTCCCTCACAGATTTCATGCACTCCTTATCACTGATTAGTTCTAGCTGAAAATATTTGTTTGATTGTTTGTGGTCTTAGCATATCTTTCCTCTGTTTTATAAGAGTTATATAATTTTCATTTTTGTCTCATTTGTCTTCAAGAACCCTGGGCAGGAAATAAGCACAGATTTATGTAGTATCTCGAAGAACAAGAGCACCCAGATCTTCGAAATCTTTTCAATGCTAGGTTATAGTTACCTTAAGTTGTAACATTTTAAGAACTGTCAGGAGAAAAAATGTGTGATTTGAGTATTTCCCCTGTCCTTTCAAAGAAAAATTCAGTATATAATCACCCTGCACAAATTCAACAAATCATTTAGTTCATTTAATATTTATTTAACAGTATATCTTAACTGGTTTTTTTGAGACTTTTATGCAATGAATCTTGACCGCTCTTTCCTACTCTCTCACTTTGTCCACCTCTTGTTTTTAGAGATTACCTTTTGATTATCTGGTCCTCTGACTCTTATTGTTCCCCCTCTCTTTCTACAGCATTCTCTGAGGCTTAAGAGTAGGGATTATGTTGAAAAGTATTATCTGGGGACAGGAACCAGAAAGATAGTTTATCTCTGCACTTTTGACATTTTGTGGATTTCTGTAATAACCTCCATCAGCTTCTAATGAATTTTCTTTTTTCTGTTTGTTTATTTTATTTTATTCTTTTTTAATTAAAATTTCTGCCTCTTCCCGGTTTCCCATTTCCCTCCCTCTCCTCCACATATTGTCCCCTCCCCCACTCCCCTCCCCCTATTCCCACTCCTCTTCTCCTCCCCCCACTCCATTCCCCCTCCCTCTCGATACTGAAGAGCAGTTCAAATTCTCTGCCCTGCGGGAAGACCAAGGTCCTCCCACTTCTATCTAGTTCCAGGAAGGTGAGCATCCAAACAGGCTAAGCTCCCACAAAGCCAGTTCATGTATTAGGAACGAAACCTAGTGCCATTGTCCTTGGCTTCTTATCAGTCTTCATTGTCCACCATGTTCAGAGAGTCCGGTTTCAACCCATGCTTATTCAGTCCCTCTAATGAATTTTCTTTGATGAAGGGCGAGAGCTGCATTTCTCTGTGTATGTAAGGAGAAGTATGTAGAATGATCCTGGAAACTGCAATGGTTAAAAAAGTTCCAGAGTCTGGTTGTGAAGAGGACTGCATTTAGGACTGTGCTTTTTAAAGCTTCCCAACATCTATTTCCTGGCTCCCACTCCTTAGATCTTAATCTGTCATCTCCTGGTACCTGTCCACACTGCCACACTGGTTCACTCATATCATCTACACCAGATCAGAGATATTATGAGATATGACTTTATTTAAAGACTTGGTGACAGTAGGAAGGAGTCTTCAAAGCACAAATCAAGAAGTAGTCTAATATAAGATTAAATTAATGAATCACAGCCATTTTTTTTATGGACTCTCATACATTTCTATCCATAGTTTAGGGTCTGGCTTGCTATTGTTTGGAGGTTTGTTTTCTTATACTATACCATTATTGTTTCTTTATCCCCTCTTTTCTCAAGTCATCAAATGTATCTCTCATAAATTCTAACCATTATGGCATGTGAAACTTATCAGTAATGTGTTAAATTAAATAGTTTAGCCTCCTTCATTTCAGCCTTTTAAGACTTGACCCCAAATGCTACTGTCAACCATAAAAGTGTCAATGATATGTCCTCACCAATCAAGTGTGTTGTGCAATTCATGATTGGGGAATTGTCAGAAACTTTGAAAATCACAGCCCTCTTCAACTATTTAAAGTCAAAATCCTTAAGAAATCTCATGATTGAAATATTGCTCAATATTGCTTCTTCCCCTAGGTGCCTTTGTTAAAAATGCAGTGTAATGGTCTGTTCCGTCCCTTTAAAGAGAAGCCATTCCCACCCCTTCCCCTTCCATAGAGGCAAGCTGATCTTCAGCTTCCAGCCTGAGCCCTTTCTTTCTGTCTCTCTCTCCCAAAGAGGTAGCTGTTCCTGTGACTCATCTCCTCTCCCCCTCTCTTCACTTCTTCTCTCTTTTTCTCTCTCTCTGCTTCTCTGCTTTTCTCCCTTATCACTTTCCCCCTTTTCCCTCCATAACCCACTAAATAAATATCCAACCTCACTCTGCATGGCATGCCTATCCATGTTTCTGTCTCTTACCCGCTGCCACCACGTGGCTCCCTGCTCCAGACCAACTGCCTTCGGAGACCTGTGGTGTTGTCTTGTGGCATGTCTCTCTGTCTCAGTCTCTCACCTACCATGCAGCTCCCTGCCTGGAACTGGCTGCTTTTGTGGTCTGCCATGGTGGTGTAGGATGGTCTTCTTTCCATGTGTTGTTTTTATTAGTCAAATAAAGAAACTGCCTTGGTTTTTTGATAGCATAGAATTTAGATTGATGGAGTAGACCGAACAGAATGCTGGGAGAAAGAAAGCAGAGTCAGGCAGATGCCATGGCTCTCCTCTCCAAGATGGACGCTGGTTAGACTCATGCCAGTAAGCCCCAGTCAAGTGGCAATACAGATTATTAGAAATGGATTAGATCAATATGTGAGAGTTAGCCAATAAGGGGCTGGAGATAATGGGCCAGGCAGCATTTTAATTAATACAGATCTTCGTGTAATTATTTCAGGTGTAGAGCTAGCCGGGAGCCTGGCAGTGGGAAAGCGGCCTGCTGCTCCTTTTACAACACCACGGTCTCATGGTCCGCTGCCCACTGCTACCACTTGGGGACCTGCAGTGTATTTGCCGCTGTGCCCTCAGGGAACCTGCAGTGTTTTACTTAAACCATAACAAGCAGTACCCAGGAGACTGCTTTACGCCTCCCAGAGTATAAAATCCCAAAGTCCTAATACTCCATTAACCACTTCTTTCCATCAGATCGAACTCAAGAGACTTTTTCCAGGGAGTGGTCCCCTCACTGGCCCCACTCCATTTCTTTCTTGTATCTCTCAGGTTCTTTCTGAGGTCAGGATCAAGAATACAAAATGGATTGGGGTTTTAACAGGGCAGTGGTGGCTCACGCTTTTAATCCCAGCACTCAGGAGGCAGTGGCAGGCAGATCTTTGTGAGTTCGAGGCCAGCCTGGTCTACAGGAGGTAGTCCTAGAACAGGCACCAAAGCTACAGAGAAACCTTGTCTCAAACCCCACCACCACCACCACCACCAAGAAGTTTTAACTTATGTTTCCTAAGTTATATATCAAATATTCAACTTTGAGTTGGTTTCAGGATGCTATGTTGATTGTCCTTCAGATGATGATGTACCAAGATGCCAATATAAATATCCTGAAGTAAATTGGATCTGATTTCAGCTTCTGAGGATGGTTGGAATGAGAAGCAAGGAACTGTTACCAGTAAGCCAATGCCATCATTCAGATCTCCATTGCTCTCTTGGACAACTGCTCCAGCCCTGCTCTGCATCTCCTTTGATCCTGGGATTAGTATGGCATGAAAGTCAAGAGCCCTATGTATCCCTGAAGGGATATTTATAGCCTTTTTCCTAATGTTTAACTCATTTACTCTCTGAAAATTAGGATGTTGCTGTTATTTTATCTTCAAATTCACTGGTTCTTTAATCAGCCCTTGTCATTCTGCTGTTGAGATAATGTTCTTTTATTTTAGTCATCTCTCCTCTTCCTCCATCCCTCCTTCCCTCCATCCCTCTTTCCTTCTCTCCATCCCTATCATATGTGTGTAAGACACATATACATACACACACACACCACATCTTTCAAGTCTCTGTTTGTTATATTTTTAAATTAAAAGTATCTTCACTTATTTTCAGCTTGATCTTCACCTCTTCTGTTGAGATTTCCTATTTTTGCTTGTTTCAATATATCTTGATTACATATTATTATATATTTATGCCTTCTGTAAAACCATGGTTTTGGTATTCATTATATTTGTCATTCATGTGGAGTATGATGAACAGTTTGATGAGTGATTTCTGTCTTTATTTTGTTTTGTTTTTCATTGTTGAGAATTGGACTCGGGGTCTTATGCATACTAGATAAACACTCTTCTACTAAGCTTTGTCTCCAACCTAAGATAAGTGTTTTTTCCATCCTCTCTGCATGTACATTTGTAATCTAAATTGCTCAGGTAGCTGAGTTGGGCAGATAGAATAAAGTTAATATGGTAAATGCAGTGACTTTATTTTAGGCAAGCAGAGTAGGTATCTTTGGACACCATTGGTTTTCTTCTTCATTAAAGCATTGTGTTTCTCCTTCAAAGAGGGGCAATGCTTGACTCCTGAAGCAAAGGATTTTGTACTTTCAAACAACAAGAAATAACCATATCCCTATCAGAACTCCCTATTGTGTGTTTACCTGGGTTCTAATCCCAGGAAAAAAAGGAGAAATAGAGTAGAAATGGAAATAGATGTCACTATGTTGTTTAATATTGTTGTTTAATAATTTCTTTCATTATTTTTAATCCTTTACTAGTCTTTTGTTTCTTTTATAAACAATGAAGTTTTAAGAACTTGTAATTAGTAGGTAGAATAGGAGAAAAGCACACCTTTTCCATTTGTGAATAAGTAAAAATAGCTGATAGTCTTTTTTAAGAAGAGGTGAATTTGGAGTCTTTGCACCCACACCCCATGTAGCCAACATTTTGGGGTCATGGAGTAAACTCTGATTGAGCTTACTAAGTACCTAAACCAAAGTGCATCTAGCTGTGTGAGGGCCATTCCTTCAGCCTCCCAGACTCATATATTCCCACCTACTTCTGCATCCATCTACCCTTTATCATAACATTATCTTTTCATAGATATTCTGAGTCTTTTCCACTGTCTAATCCACTTCTGGACTATGTACAAATTAAATAACATTTTTTTTTTATATTTTGGAAAGGAAATACTAGAAAAGATAAAATAATTTCCATTATACTATAAATCAGCACATTTCTTCATGACAAATCTAAACTTACAATTTAATGACTTTAGTTTTAAATAGATTTATTTTAATCTTACAAAATTACTATTTTCTCACAAGAAAAATTTTTGATTTGCTTTGTATTTTAATGATTTTTTTGGTTTGTGTTTGTGTGTGTAAATGGGAATACATATGTGCTATATTGCTGAATAGTAGAGAAAAGCTAAATAAAGTTGGCAATGGTAAAATACACGGAAAACAGCTTAAATTCTGCCTCTGTCTAGTTTAAATTGCTTATGCAATTATTTTTTTTTTAAGTCCAGAACTCTCAATAAGTACTCTCATAAGTACTGTTTTCCTTTAGTACTGAATCAAGAAAGGGCAAACAGAAAGAATACCAAATAGAATGTTAGCAATGCAGAGAGCATTCCTAACCCTAGACCCATAACACTAATTACAATAATATTATGGCATGATTTTCTTTCAAAAATAATTTCAATCCTCTAAATTGTCTTTAACAAGCTACATCTTGCTACCAGCCATGTCTCAACGGATGTGAACTGACTGGAAACTTTGAGCATCTATAAAATGTTTATTGAATTTTTGAATAATAAGAGTATTCATTAACAATAGGAAGCCATCATTTTCATGTTTGTTGAGCAACTGCTTCTACTAAACCACACACTGAGGCTAAGGAATTCGGGAGAAAGAGGCCAGTACAGTAAGTTTCTTCATGAATTATACATACTGGGATAGAAAACAAACAGCAGACAGAAGCCAGCCAACCAACCAGCCTCAACTAAAAACAAATTGAACACAAAACAAGTTGATTATATGGTAGAGTAAGTCCAATGTGCCTGGAGGGAAAAGAGTTCTGAGAGCAATGTGTGTTCAGCACAGTTCCTTCTGAGTGGGTTATTTCACCTATTCTTGTGCTGCGTAAACTAAGGATGGTTTGAGGGGAGCAAAAGATGTATTAGTTTCGGTGTTTTTTTTTCCGCTTACAAAGGAAACACTCTCTGTGCAGTAGGTCAGCTAAACCTATTTCTCCAATCTGATTTTTTATTTTTCTGATATTATGACACATTTCTTTTTTTCTTTCCATCTCTCCAAACCCTCCTACACATACTCCTTGCTCACTTTCAAACCCATGGCCTCTCTTTCATTAATTGTGATTACACATATTTCAGACAGATCCACAATGATGGGATCCTGATGTCATACTTCAGGCATCTAGAGCTGTGTTAAGCAAAGATATATCACCCAAGGAACCTAGACTGCGGTCCTTTGTCACAGATGCCAAACCGACTAAGATACCGCTTGTGTCACAAATGAATTGTGTTAATAAATTTTCCACTCAGTATAATTCAAATCAACATTTGGGGAGATAGTTATTAACCCCATCTTTATTAGGTGCTATTGTTATGTCAGTGAATGTGGCGAATGACCCCCGTCTGTCTGTCTGAGGATCTGCTCCCTTGTGGGCTGTCTTCTTTCTGTTTTTGGTTATGTGGTGTTCACACTGTTTCTTCCTCTTGTTCCCAACACTGCTTTATAGCAGCTTCCCTGGATATATGACTATGTCACCTTAATAATAAACATCTTTAGGCTTTCACTTTTGGGGAAAGTGTTCAAGAAGGGTACTTTCTCTCCTGACTAAACTGTGCCTTTTCTAATTGATCTTACTACAAGAAGTACTTACATTAGGGAAAAATGTGTTCAGTGGATTCAGAAACAACTATTTCATGGGAGAAGAGTTTTTAGTGGGTTAGGGTTTGGGATGCTAGATTGAAGAGGACTTGGGAGTATCTAGGAGGTGGGTTAATGAACATAGAGGCAACAGATTCTCTTTACTGGATAAGAGAAAAGACTGATAGGTTAGTTTCTAGAGGGAAAGAAAAGTTTAAACATTTCTGGAAGAGTGCTTGTGGAGGATTAAATGAGAATGGCCCCCTAGGCTTATGTGCTTGAATTCCTGAACCCCAGTTAGTGGTACTTGTAATGGGTCCCTCTTTGTACCACCAATTCATGCATAATGACATGGAAACTTCTTATTAAGTATGAAAGCTTGACCCTAGCTTAGGCTTGTTCAGAACTAGCACTTAAAACTAATTCATTTATATTAATCTACATTCTGCCATGTGGCTCATTACCTATTGTCAGTACCTTAAAACTGACTTTCTCCTCTGTGTCTTGCTGGTTAATCATATTCTCTGATTCCTTCCACCCCATGCCTCAGATTCTTCCCAGAGTTCCTATCTTTGCTCATAAGTTCTACCTTCTTCCCAGAATTTCTATCATCTATGCCCAGAAGTCCTACCTATCCTCTTCCTGCTTAGCTATTGGTCATTCAGCTCTTTATTAAACCAATCAGAAGGTGCCTTAGGTAGGTAAGGAAGGACAGAGAAATATCTTTACATAGAGTACAAGAAGATTATCCCAACAGGTACTGCTTAGGAATGATTCAACAGGTACTGCTTAGGAATGATTAGGAGATGTGGCCTTGTTAGAATAGGTGTGATCTTATTGAATGAAGTACGTCACTGGGGGTGGGCTTGGTGGTTTCAAAAGCCCAGGCCAGAGCCAGCTTGTATAATTTTCACTTCTGCCTGTGGCTCAGTCTCTGAGCTGCGACTCCAGTGCCATATCTGTCTGCCTGTCAACAAGCTTCCTACTATGATGATCGTGGACTCAACCTCTGAAACTGTAAGCCAGCCCCCAATTAAATGTCTCCTTTAATAAGTTGCTTTGGTCATGGTGTCTCATCACAGCAATGAAAGAGTAACTAAGACAGCCCACTGTTTAGAGAAAATCATAAAAAAAAATAGGAAAGACATTTTCCTCAAATGATATTGATAACATTTATTTTCCCCATGTTTCTTTCAAACATAAATTGATAACTAGATCAGGCAACTTATAAGAAGAATCTAGATGTATTACTAAAGTAATTTGCTTTGAGGTGACCACTGGGTATAGTGGAGAGTACATTCACAAGGTTGTGTCTAGAGGCCAATTTGGGCTGAAGGTTTAGAATGGGAAAAGATTCCAAAGCTGCCCCCCTCCTTTATGCCTTCAGTTATTTATTTATCCGGAGTCTGTGATTTCTGTTTGTACAAAAAGCATCGTGTTGAACTTCATTCTTTTTGTGTGTATTTGTAAAGAGAGCCCTATAAATCATTTAGTATTGTTGGCAAACAATAGATGATAGTTCATATGAAAGATTGGCCTTGATGGACAGAGAGACTACCCTACTGTCATTCTCCATAAATAGTAAATGCACTAAAAACTGGGAAGCAGAAATAAATGAGAGAAATACAGACTAACAAAAAAAACCCTGAAGTTGAAAGAGCATACAGGCCTACAGGTCATGAAATAACCATTCACTCCTAATTATAAGAAACAACCTATAAAGTATAAGTTATTATGTAAATATTAATTTTCTATTAAGCCAGGTACACATTTCAGTATCGAATGAAGTGTATAAGAAAAATAAATTATAACTTGTTTTTCTGTTCTTCAATTAACTTCTCTTTGACTTTTTCATTCCTCCAGATTATACTACAATGCAATTATATTTCTTTTTCCTGGTTGTACGGAAGCTCAAGAGGTTTATGGAATAGAAAGGTATAGTAAGCCATCCTGCCACTGAGTGTCCTGTGCATATGAATACCTGCTACTATCTATGAAATCCTCAGTCGTTGGTCACTGATCCATGGAGAAGAGCCCAGACGACTCCTATTCTCTGCCACTGAGAGCTTAACGTGTAATTAGTCTCTTTCTGCTCTCTCACCCCATTGCAAACAGGGTCATCTTTCTATTTCTCCTATATTATTTCCTGGCAAGGGACAGTCACTGGGATATAGCTCTGATTTGCCTTATCATTTCTTGTAGGTTAAGATTTCAGAGGAGGGGTACATATCTGTCTCTGTCTCCTATTCTCATCTAGGAAAAGCCACCATCTCTTCTCTAAATTGTCACACTTGGTCTTTCTTCTCATGTCCTCGAGCCAGGTAGAGTATTCTTTTCTAGTCTCCAGGGAAAATACCTGCTCTTTTGCATCTTGAATATTTCCCCACTCAGACAATTTTTGCCCCTTTAAGCTAGAGAACACATGAGCCGGAGACGTATAGGAAGTTTTGGTTTTCCACCCCACCCTGTAATACCCACATCCTCAGGAAACAACGCAGAATGGACCGATTGCCTGAAGTGGTTGCACAGACGGGAAAGAGAAAGTGGGAAACGTGGGGAAAGCTATCCATTTTAACAACTGGACGCGATCATACTAGACGGCCTTGGTTTACACCTTGTAAAATGAAGTGAACTTGAACGCTGACCTTCTCTGTGTGGACACTGTCCTCCAGCAGCCTGGGTATAGTTTCCTTCAGGTGCCTTCTCCATTGTCACTGGGGAGAAAGTTCTGTATACATTCTTCTAGCTCAGCGGATGAAAATTCAGATTCCTTGGCAGAAGCATCGACGCATGGCAGCCATAATCCTGAAATCACAGGGCCAGCGTCTGGAGATGGTCACGTGGATCTTGCAGCTCAGTTTTTACAAAAGAGATAGCCTCAATTTAGATTTTCCTTCCCTCGGAAAAGCGCACAAAATTCAATATTGATTCTTGCCCCAGGTTTCTTGGTCACTCACCAAGGACATGAAAATCATTTTCAGAAGGAGTGGTGTAATACAGACGATCTATCTTGACTTAAAAATCTTATTCGACAGAAAATGTAACAGGCTTAGAAGATTTCCACTTTTATTTAGTGCTTTCCTGGGACAAGTCTCTGGTCCGTGCTGCGTGAAATGAGCAACATAGCAGGATAATTCTGTGTGGAAGCAGATTTCCTAATCTGAAGACTATTCTGTATGATCGTAGTTGCTTTTATCCCCCCAGGAAGATCCACCGCGAGATAGCCACTCCACACTGGGTTTAAGATTAGCATCCTGTAGAGATGCTGAAGGATTTGTTACAGCACCAACTATATCAGTGATGCAGCCCAATAACTCGTGTTGACACTCCGAATGTGCATCTTCACTGCTGCTTTTGTAACTGTCTGTGAACTTATTTGACACTAGTCTGGATGCAAACTTCTAGAGCTATGTGGAGGGCTTTGTAACCAAGCGCAGCACAGCGCTTGGGGAAGGCCATCTAAACTGGTCTGTGGTCTGTGCCAGTTGTAAAATCACAAGCGTGAAGCAGTTACAGGACTTCTTGCTACCCCTGGTAGCAGCTGAGACATTATTGAGCAACACCCAGGCTCAGAGTATTCTTGAACAATTGATGCCTCCGAGCCATCTGGTGCTCTGTGGGTAGTCACTGCATCGGTGCCATGTGACGGTGTCAGGCACAGGAAACTGTGGTTTATTGCATTGTTTTCTGCTAAGCAAGTCTCAGAAGTCAGCAACTGCTGACAATCCTGAAAGTGTTTTTAAGTTGGATATCCCACACAGACTATACTGAGAGGACCCAGCTGTAAATGCTGTTGTACTGTACGTGTATGTGTGTATGTGTGTGCGTGTGTGAACGTGCGTATATGCGTCTCTCTCTCTCTCTGTGTGTGTGTGTGTGTGTGTGTGTGTGTGCATGTGTTTACTTGGAACCATCCCAGGGTAAATGTGAAGATCTAGCTTTGTTTTTGGAATTGATGAATCACAAAGAAGCAAGAGAGCTAGCGATCAGAGTATTTTAAGTAGATCAAGATTTCAAAAGGTTAGATTTTTTTTTATCTTTCTGTTTTCTTGCTGAAACAGACACATGACATATGCAATGAGGGAGACCACATGCACAAGCCTCTGCGTATGTCTGATCTTACTTCAGCAGTTAGTCACTCACTGAGGATTCCCAAGTGTCTGGACTTTCAGAAACTCTAGAAAATTTCAGGGAATGCAGAATTCTAAACTGATTCCCCCAGAGTGCCTCTCACAGGTGCTGAATGACAGCAACAACATCCATAGTGACCAAAATCTTAGCTACATTTGGGGCAGAACTGTGACCACAGGCTATCCCATACACTTGTATTTAAAGTCAGAAGGATACAGTGCAAACTGTAGACACAAGCATAGATTTGGATCACGACACTAAGTCTGAATGTGGGTAAATTACTAAGTCCATTTGGATATCACTTTCCTAGGCCAAGATAACATGTTCTTTAAATTATTATTTAAAAGATCAATTGATGACTTAAATATGCAATTACTTGATATAGATTTAGGATTCTATCATTGATACTTCAGTATCAGTGTGGCATTGGTTCTAGGATCTGCACAGCTAATAAGACCTTTAGACACTAAGGAATTTTACATAGAATGGTGTCGTATGTTCATTTAAGCTATGCAGTCCTCTCATAGACTTTAAATTATCTGTAAATAACTTATAATACCTAATCTGACCTAGAGATCATAGAGTTAGATATAATGTATTGTTTGGGATTAATGACAAAAATGTCTGTATGTATTCAGTGGAAATGTTAATGAAAAAAATCTCTTCTGGCTAAAGAAATGGCTTAGCAGTTAAGAGCACTGGCTACTTTTACAGAGGATCTAGGTTCTATTCTCAGTACCCAGATGGCAGCTCATAACTATCCGTGATTCCAGTTCCAGGGTTTGAGGATCCAATGCCCTTTTCTGACCTCCATGGGCACCAGGCTTGTGAGTGATATACAGACATACATGCAGGCAAAATACCCACACGTGTGAAACGAAATACAACAAAATAAAAATCTATAAACATGTCTGATCTTTGGTTGATTATGTGGACAGAAGACTGGATATATTTAGAAGTAAATCTTTCTACTACTCAAAATCAACATAAGCACACATTAGAGTTTATAGCACTTCTTTCAGGTGTGTGTGTGTGTGATTTATTTATTTATTTTTTTCAGTCTCTGAGATGCCTTATAGAAACATGTGAATTGCTTTTGGCTGATAGCAGCAACATCCTTTACCAACCAATACTCAATTGAATATTTGCCCCACATGACTATGACCTACCTAATGTTTCTAGAAACCTCTCCAAGTTTTCAGAACCTCTTTTCTTCACACAGGGAGGATATTTGATGACATTAACATTTTTATAAACTTGATCCTGAATGATTTCCATATCACAAACTTCTGATTTTAGAAACCATTTTGTCACTTATATCTCCAGTCATCCATTTGGTCATATATTCATCTTACTTATCCATATGATCACATCAACCAACCTTTTTTTCTTTAAAAAATTACTTTTAGTTTTTGAGTTATTTTATTGTAAGTGTATCATTTCCCTCTTCTCTTTCTGCCCTCCAAACTCCCTCTTATATTCACTTCTCTTTGATCTCTTTCAAATTCATGGCCTCTTTTTTCATTAAATGTGCTATATCTTTTTTAGAACCACAATGCACAAGAGAACATCTGTTTTACTTTATATATGTTGACAATAGAAATTCAAGCTTGCCCATGTGTAGGATTTCCACTGCAATGATTATCTTTATTTAGTTTTTCTAAAGTAGCTCCCATATTGAAAGAACAACCTTAGATTTTTTTTTAGTAATCTTGAACAAATTCATAAAAAAGTCCCCTTTACCCCTTTGTGGAGAAGATAATAATACGAATACTTAATATCACACACAGACCTCTGAGCCGAAAGAGAATGTCAAACATCCTGGTTTTACTCAGATATCATTGTCATTCTTCTTTTATTACTGTCACACGTAATCAGATTTAATCTGAGGTTTGCATTAAAGCTAATCCTTAACTCACTAGCTTGTTCTTTCCAGGGACCTTCTGGGTCTGCTGCTCTCGATGTTAAATCCAGGTCCTCACATGCGCTTCGACTGCAAGTCATGCTTAAATGATTCTGGAATTTAAAATCATTCTTCCTTAGAATATAACAGAGCCTTGTGATTGGATGAAATAACTGTGACTTTGGTGGAATAGAGCCTAAAATGAGACTTTGTGTTAGCCCATATGTTTTTTCACTAAATTGTCTACACTTATGATGTGCAATACAGGGTTGTGAAATATGTACCTTTTGTGGACTAGTTAAATGGAGAGAATTAGCATGTGCAGAAGTTCACATACTTTATTAAAGCTCATATACATATTATTTTTGTGACATGAGCACTTGAAATTGATCTTCTTTGCTACCTCTCCTTGCAGCTCTAAGCCCAGGGATCTGTGCACCTCTATTTAATTTTCTCTCTCTACTTGGATGTATTTTGGTGGCCTGACATTAACTTCTCCCTGTTAATGTTTTCATTATATATATACATATTTGAAAAGTTTTTATTTTATTTTAAATTTTATTTTGAAAATTATGAGGGCTTGGAGAAGTTTTCCTGCCATAATAAAAGATTGTAACATCTTATTTTGGAAAAGTAAAAATCAACCAAGCAAGCAAGCAACCAACCAAACAAACAAAGCAACAAAAATCCCAACCCCAATCAGCAACAAGCAAACAAAACCCCACAAAATTATTTATATTTTCAATTAACCAAAGTAAATTAATCATAAGTTATTATGAGAAAAGATCTTACATGGAAATTCAAGTTGCCCCACTATACTTCTGATTTAGTTGTTCAGGTGCTAGGATCATAGACTATGACACCACAGAAAGCATCTATTTATTTTAGGTCAAAACTTCAGCATCCCATACCTTTTCTCCTATTCTGTGTATCTCACCTTTTCCTTTCTTGAATTTATTATATTTATAACTTTAAAGAACCATATGTAGTCCCTGGATATTACTTGGCAAATGAAGAAAAGTACGTAGAAGTAAAAACATCCCTCAACAATAATACAGATGATCTTTGACCTAAGAAGAAGTTAAATCCCAAAACCCTATCACAAGTTGGAAATGCAGCAAATATATCAGGTATCATAGCTTACCAAGTATCATAGCTTATCCATACAGTGCACCGTATAGCTGTGGATGTTTCCCTTTTGATCACATGGATCGATAGTTGCAGCTGGCCATTGTGGGCCAGCATTTGGAGACAATATTTACTCTACATCAAGTCAAGGAAAAGATCAAAATTCAAAATTCAAATGATTGTTTTTACTACCACCATACAGTTTTATCATTGCTATGAATTCCATATGTCTCACAGTAACCATTATAAGTGGAGGGTTCTCTGCATTTCTATACATTTCCTTAAAATAAGTGCACAAATTCTCCAGGAAATAAAACTACTCATTAAAGTACTGAAGATAGTACAAAGGAAGGAGATATCACCTGGGAAATTATGGTGGATAGGGAACCTGATCAGCTATTGAAAGTGGAGGGTTTTTCTGATCAAGGCTTTCTGTGGTTCTTTCTTGTGATACTCAGTTCTTCATGTCCCTGACCAAAGGCTCTAGGAAAATGCCTGAAGGAAGGAAAAACTCATTCTGATGTTTGGTCCTAAAAGCCAACTCTGTGTCTAATAGGCAATGGAATGAAGCCACTCACAGCATGATAGCAGGGAAGGAGAGAGAGAGAGAGAGAGAGAGAGAGAGAGAGAGAGAGGTGGAGGGGTCAGCAACAAGGTTTAGTCTTCAAAACCATGCTTCCAATGATTTCAGTTATGTTGTTGTTATGTTGTTTATTTTTTAGTTGAAAATAGATTCTTCTTGCATACAATGCATCCTGACTACAGTTTCCCATCTGTTCATGCCTCCCTAACTCTCCACTACTTCTCCTTTTGTCATGATCTGATGTGGAAGTGCCATATCAATCTGTTGCTTTCATTGGTTAATTAATAAAGAAACTGCTTGGCCTGATAGGTTAGAACATAGGTGGGTGGAGAAACAGAATAGAATGCTGGGAGGAAGAAGGCAGTGAGTTAAGACGCCATGCCTCTCCTCTCCAGGACAGACACGATGAAGCAAGTCACCAGGTCAGACATGCTGAATCTTTCCCGGTAAGACTGGTGCTACACAGATTACTAAATATGGGCTAGGCAAGCTGTGAGAATTAGCCATTAAGAGGCTAGAACTAATGTGCCAAGCAGTGTTTAAAAGAATACAGTTTCTGTGTAATTATTTCGGGACATAAGCTAGCCAGGCGGCGGGAGCCAGGTGGCAGGAACACAGCCCACCGCTTCTTCTACAATGATCCAATTTTTTGAAAAAATAATGTCTCCAACATTATTTTCTGAGGAAATAAGGCATATGGACCATCTTTGAGAACCCTGTATCCTGGAGTGGCTTTAGTCTCATCTTTCCTCAGAAACATCTCCCACTGAAGTCATGCTTCTATGAGCATGCTTCTGTGACTCTTTAAACACTCTAAGGACAATGTTTGTCTCATCTTCTTTCTCATCAAATTTTTCTGCAAAAATAGGTTTATTGAGACATAGCCAAAGATTTCTACACCACAATGATAACTTGTACTCTTTTAGTTCTTCAACATACATGTTAATTGGCATTGCTTTTGCTTTCTTTACACCTTATGCCTTATCTATAGCTGATGAAGAGCATTCCAAAGTGGTGCGGGAGAATTGTCTGTATTCTGTCAATCATGTTTTAAATAAATGCTGATTGGCCAGGCAGGAAGTATAGGTGGGAAAACCAGATAGGAAGTAGAAATGATGCAATGAGAACAGGAGAATTCTGGGAAGGAGGAAGTTGATTCCTCCCAGTCCTGCGCAGATCACTGAAGCAGCAGGATGTGATCTGCCCCACTGAAAAAGGTACTGAGCCACATGGCTAACATAGCTCAGAATAATGGGTTAATATAAGCTACAAGAGCTAATAAGTAGTCTGAGCTAATGTACCAATCATCTTTATAACTTATAGAGATCTCTGTGTGATTTTCTTTGGGGCTTGCTGGCTGTGGGGTACTGGGCAGGACAGATACCCCAAGTCTGGCCCCTCAGTGTTACACAAAGCACAATTATTTTTCATATAATGAAGATATTGCTTAACTACTAGGGGCAAGGAATATAATAGACACATTTTCAGTTGTTACTAAGAAATAAGACTGGGTGAATGAATTGTGCTGTTATTATTTGTTAACAAATACCTTGAGCATCCCAGGTCTCCCTCTGTAGCAGAGTTTGAATTCAGAATGCAAACAACTCATGACTACTTCCATACACACATCTGTAAGACATTGAGAATGCAAAAATCCCTTCTTCTGGTTGTGTTTTGACAAAAATTAAGTTTCCAAATAAATCCAGATTTTCTCTGGACTTAATAATGTAAAATTACAAAATTAATGATGTTATCAGCTTAGAGAGTGTTCTAAGTGAGGATCAATTCACCTAATGTTCTTCCTGATTAGTAAGGCACCGTGAGTACTCAGGCAAAGGAATGTTTTTATCCTTTGTCTTCTGTCTCCTTTCTCTCCTCCTTCCCTCTCTTCTTCATTCCCACTTCTCTCTCTTCTCCTTTAGTGTTCTTTATCTCTTTTCCTTTTCCAATCTGGTTCCTTTCCCTTTCCTCTTTGTCCACTTACTTTCTGCCCCTACCCTCTTCTCTCCAATGTTCTTTTTGTCCTCTGTTGCCAGTTCTCTTCCTCCCTATTTCTTTCTTCCTCCATTCTGTATTTTTCTTATGATTATTTAAAGAGGACCTTGAAGGCAGACTATTAGTATGTGTCTAGAAGAGTTTCTCTTGATCTGGATGTTCAGAGTTATTTCATTTACCACTTTAAGTTTAGATTTAAAAGAGGGGATTTGTTTTAAAATAAACATGCCCCATGTCAAATGATGGAATACTGTTTTTAAACAGAATATTAGCTCCTAATTCACAAAGGATTTTGTGAGGCAACTATGAACCTTGCATTTCTTTCCCCAGGCTGTCTGTGAGTTCTATGACTTCTTAACATTGAACAGGAGATACTACAAGCAGTTTACTGGTCAAGTTAAAGAAAAACAGCAATGCAGAAAAACATACAGAAATGAAAAAGATGAAGGCATGTTTTGTTCAGAAACTATTGCAATAGTAGAAAATAGGCCTCAGTGTAGAATTTGGCTTAATTCTGAATACAGCAAAGAAAAGTGGGGGGGGGGAGCAGGAGAGTGTAGGACAGTTGTTGGAGGGTCTCCGGGAAGGAACACCAGAGAAAATGGGGACTTCTGACCAACTCCTTGAGAGGATCTTGCTGAAGGCAGGCCAGGATGCTCAGATATCTAATCTGGGGAGAAACAGGGGGTGAGAAATCCAAGCACACATTAACGGTGGGGGAGAGCTTCTCAGTAGAATGATTTGATAAGATTGTTACTAAAACTGGGCAATGTGGGTCCAACAACAGCAGATGCAATGGGGGAAGTGTGGAGGTCAAAGGCTCATCTAGAGTAGGTCAAGGAGAATATTTTTAAATACTAGAGGCTTGGGGGTTTTGCTCTCAGAAGATTGAGCCATAAATTATTTCTCTTAGCAGTGAGATTATTTTTTTTCCTAGACAGGCATTTTGACAAATTACACAGGCAGCTCAATGCCTTCAATATTCTCATGGGCTTGGTTCTGTTTTTGCCAGTGAGTAGCGATAAGGACTTTAATGATGTGCCAACAATTTGTCCTGTGATTAGTGAGCAGTGTGAGGGAGAAATAAATCTAACGCTTTTGGTTATAGGGCTGGTGTAAGACAGAGGATTTCACAGAGAGCGGCTGAAGGGCTTGATCTCAAACATACCAGCTGTGACATGTGGGCCACGGTGGAGGTTCACTCTGTCTATCCATAGCCTTGGGAAACATCAGCGTTTTCCAGGAAGCTTTGGTGAAGATGAGTGGATGGCAGAGTGTCCACACAGGACTTTGTATCAAGGCCAACATAGTGTCTACAGCTCATTTTGGTTTGGAGTACTTTTTCATTTCAGAATCTGGCCTAAGCTGTCGTGACATGCTACTTTACCTGCTCGAGCCTCACAGAAGGGAAAGCAGCTCTGACGAGGGCCATTGTAAACAAGCTTGTGAGTCTATTACAGCTTCTAAGGCCTGAAGAGTTCTGACAACTTGAGATATTTGAATAATTCACGACTGGTCCTGGAGGCTTCATTAACTTGCATTGCTCTAGCTCACTTATGTGGTTCAGAGGGAGCACTATTAATTTATTTAGTTTGGAAGTATTGGGCAATGAATATACAGAAATCGAGAGCTTTCATATTCTCCTTTTGGAGTGTTAGCTATGAGTAAAGAAATGGAGAACAATACAAAACTAGGTTTGAAAGGAGATTCCGCAGGTCCTTAAAGTCCGTGCTAGAGAGGTTTTGGGTTTATTTCTTGTCCATGAGACACTTGTAAGAATAATTAGTAAGGGCAGTGTTATTGTTCCCAAAGGGGAATGTTTAATTACACAGAAGCTTGCAGAAGGCAATTGAGAGTGACACCCAGAAGAGGGTGTTCAATTGAGGCTACTCTGCTTATCAAGGCTTTCGACTACAGGGCAGATCTAGAAACCGAGTAGCAGACCTGTGATCATCAGATGGACATTATCAGATGCTAGAAGGAAATCGTCCCTATGTAGACTATGAGCTCCCACCTGAACTGAGGGTACCATGAATGGTTCTATGTAAATGAGAACAAGTCTAATGGTATGGGTGATAGTAGAGCCTGGGAGGCCGGGACATCAATCAGGTGTGTGGGAAGAAAAGTCCTAGTGATACTTCTAAGAGGACTACAGTCAAATTCTTCGAGTACCAAAACCTTTAAGCAAAGGGCATCAGTGGTACCTTAAATATGATTTCTTCCTTGGCTTGGCCATCACTCTAGTGCCAGCTCATATCTCCATGGCTTGACTCTGTTTCCTAATTCCTTCAGCTTATCTAATTTTGCTATGAGCATTCATGCATGACCAGCCTGTATCACCATTCCTCTGATTGAAAGACTCCCTAGCTACCACTGCCCTCCTATCCAGATGTAGTGGGAAGTAAGAAATAGCTTTGAAGTAGCAATATCAGGAAGGCTGCCTAGACAGGATTTTGTGACATATCAGATGCAGCCATTCAGGGTATGGAAGAAGCAGGGCTGATTGGAGCCATAGTCCTTAAACTCTCTGGTTTAAAGGGTTTAAGAGCAGGTCCTGCTCTTCTGGTGTCCTCCATCCTCTCTGGTTCCTACAATCTTTCCTCCCTCTCTTCCAATGACTCTTTTCCACCTATTGGGTTGCCTTGTCCAGTCTCAAGGCTGTGAGGGACTTTTGCCTTGTCTTATTGTGTCTTGCTTTGTTGTGTTCAGTTGCTGTCTCTTGGAAACCTTCTCTATTTGAAGGGAAAAAGAGGGGGAGTTGGTTTGGGAGAGCTGGGACAGTGGAGGGAGGTGAAACTGTGGTTGGAATGTATTGTATGAGAGAAGAATGTATTTTCCATGATACAAAAGCTTGTTTAAACTTCTAGAGACACCCTCATGAATGAATCTATGTACTGTTTCAGGAGACTGCTTCATCATGCAATTTAAAGTTAAGAATACTTCTGTGGACAAAATGCCTAAGAATTGGACAGGATGGCAGGAAGATCTTTCTGATTCCTCAACAGTAGACTAGTTACAGAGCCTAAGTAAATGCATATTTGTGAGCTGACAGTAGTGACAAAGAAGTCAGAAAAAGAAACTGAGATGTACGTGAGACACTAAAGAACATAGGGAACAGTAGATTTTGTTTATGGAACTGGTCAACCTGAAGCACCTGTAGGACATTTACAGGTACATATTAAACAGATGGTTCCGGACCCATTTTGAGGCAGGTGATTCTACTTAGCAGACAAGTATTAGCCTCATGAACCTGATGCCCAGGGTTTGAGCAACAGCACTGAAAAACAAAACAAAACCAAAAAACCAAACCAACCAAACAAAAGCCAACAATGACACATTTGGAGAAAGTGTTTAGTGTGTTAGACCCACACTGCCTAATGCGGTGGTCACATGGTCATAGAGGGCTTTAAAAAGGTTGGCCAATCTTGTCTAATATGTGTGGTTTCAGGTACACACTCAATTTTAAAGACACTCAACTTTAAATACCTTTTCAATATCGGTGGCATCTTAAAACCTTGATATTTGAGATACTGTAGATTACAGTAGTCCATTGATTTTGTTTGTTGTTTCTAATTTTCAAAAGCTATTTATTTTATTTGAAATTATGTCTATGCATGTGTGTCTGTGTATGTGAATCTGCATGTGCCTGCAGATTCTCACAGGGCCAGAGGTGTCAGATTCCCTGGATCTAGAGTTAGAGATGGTTGTTAGATACAACAAAGGTTCTGGGAACGGAACTCGAGTTGTCCGAAAGAGTAGTATGTACTCTTAACCATGGTGTCATCTCTCTAGCTGTTTCTTATTTTTAAAATTCAGCTACCAGAAATTAAAACTTATGTATGCTGCTCATATTTGCAGCTGTTACTGTTTTTCTACTGGGAAGTTCTACTCTACAGAGTGCTTAAGGGCAGATATCAAAGAGACGTTGGGGATGAGGCTGTAATTGTAGAACATGCAAAATACACAGATGTAAGAGGAGGATGAGGCCAAAGAGAATTAAATGACAAAGACAGAGAAAGTGATGCTAGTGTCTTGGGTGGACCGGGAATCTGGAGTTTTAGAAAGTCATGCCAGTGAATATGATTTTGGTAATTAATTGAGCTTTATTCTATTGGAAAATATGAAAAGAATCATATGCCATCTTCTCTCAGAAAGGCATATGACCAACTTAAGATTCTAAGAATAAAATAACAAAGGATACATTGGGTTGAGAGAAAAGCTAATGTCTAAAGTGCCGACTTAGTAAATCAAGAAGAAAGAAACATCTCTTACTATCTACAAAGCTGAATTGAAAAGAAACATTTTTACTTTGAAAAGAAACTTTTTACCTTATTTTCTTGCAGTGAAAAATGAGGTGTTTTGAACAGCGAGAGTCTGGTAATTTAAGCCATGTGTCTCCTGTTTATAGAGTCTAGGAAAATGGGTTGCAGTAAAAATCACTGTCACAGATGATTAAAGATGCATTGTGAGAGAAAAAGGAAGATGCTCAAAAATGAAGGACACAAAAATTATAGGATTTGTAAGAAACAAAGGTTGTCTCTTTGTACAATTGTCCTATGCAAGGAAAAAAGAAAAGAACATTATTCTCACCTCTGAGTACATGACAGTTGGAAAGAATGGTTTCTAAAAGGAGTTTTCCTTAAGGCTCCTGGCAGCATACCTTGTGACTGTTTTGGGGACTTCTAAGTGTTTACCAATCAAGCATATTATATCCTACAATGTCCTCCTGGCAGAAACTTGGGTACTTAAAGTGATTTCTTTAGAGAAGGCTTTGGGGAAAAGAACAAATTGAAGTTCTACCAAGTCTCTTCAGGGTATCAGTGCTTTGAAGATATTTGGATCCTGTTTGAACTTAGAAAATCTCTGGTTTCAAGGAGAAGAAGAAAATGATGCAAAGAGATAAATCAGGGGAGGTAAGCATGCGCGTACAAGGTCCTAGCGAAAAGAGCAAGCTGCTAATGAAAGGGTTTGGAGAACTGACCTAGATGGAGCATTCAGCGAGTGAGATGCTGCTGGAGACTACAGGCACACAAGTGTAGATTCCAGGTGTGCCGTGCTGTGAAATAATAGCGATATGTAACAACATTTATTAACTGTATGTTACATGGAGTGTGGGGTGCCTGTGTTTCCAAGTTTTCACTCACTTATCTCGTGCACCTCATGGTAGGCTTGTGCCTGTGCCACCAATGGACACTGTGAGATCAGGTGACTTGTTCAAGAGCATGGAGTGTCAGTGTATCAGAGCACTAGTATATACACACCACCGTATTGCAGAATAAAAGCAATAAAAGTATCACAGCATTTACCTGAACTAGGCACTGCTAGTTGGCATATGTTAGTGTGGTTTTCTTATTTCCTTACAGGATCCTTGCTCTGCCTCATTTCTGGATTTAGGATAAAGAAGCAAATGTCATCTAAGACACTGTTAGATTTTTGGAGATGCAATAAAAAGCAAGAGGAGAATCATATGAAAGGTGTATTGCTGGTATATTGCATTGTCTTTGTCTAGGGGAAGTCATGTGACAAGCCTGTCAGTGGGATAAGGTGTGTGGTGCCATTGCATGGAGGGACTTTGGGTGTGAAAGAACAAGAGAACCCACAGAGAGGGACTTCTGTAGTTTTTGTTTTGTTTTGTTTTAGTCTTTTTTGAGTGCGGGGTGGTGGTGCTGGTGGGATGAGCAGTCATACGAATCTTCAGCTTTACAAGGAAGAAAATCAACAAATGTTCTTGAATTTGTTCCACAACAAGAGTTAATGTTGTGTATGATGAAGTAATTCCTGGGCTGTTGGTACAGAATGGGAAAGATTAAAGAAACAGACTCTTGCAAATTGGTGTGTGTGTGTGTGTGTGTTTCTCAGAATGACCTCTGGGGCAGAACTGGGTGAGAGCAAACAACCAGACATTGAAAAACAAATATGGTCAAGTTCTATTGTGTGGATCCCAAACCCATACTTGCAAAATCTTTGCTAAGCAAAGCAGAGGGCAGGAGAGCAATCTCAGCAATGTTTAATTCATAGAAACTGAGGACTAGCTTGACTGAGAACAGGGAGTCAGGAACCATGGATATGATGAAGACTTATGGCCATTTCAGTTATCAAATGCAGGAGTGGGTTTGATATCTAAATGGAGAGAATCCAGCCCCTGATGTCTTCAGTCTAGATCCTTTGCCTACCATGAATTCCTGAAAAATATGCTATGAAGTAAGGTAAAGGAGGAATGGTTATAGACACTCTGTTTATTAAAGCATGCTAGGGGCCTGTAAGTATGTCTGCAGAAATTTAGTGATTATTAGGTAAATCAGCACAGGAAGTTAGGTAGAACAAATGTGTTTTTAAAGCAAGAGCATACTTGAGTTCTTTGGTAATGTCAAATTCAGCTTTAATTTATTGAATAAAGTTTTCAATTTATGGACGTGAATCTAAGGACTCTAAGTCTAACAATTTTAACTGAGGACATTTTAAAAGGAGCATGTATTGTTCTTGAACATGGTGAAAGCCAGTAATAATCACTTTCTGGAAATGAGAGTGAAACGCATCAAGTGTAGCTTAAACACTTAAGGAACAAGTGGTTGCTTTTTCTTTCGAATATTAAAATCTATAGCAACTATAAGTTGGAATACTTATGCAGTGGGAAACCAAAAAAAAAAAAGGCTTACTACATTACCTATGCACAATAATTCTAAATCTTGTACTTTGCCTATAATTTTTTCCTATGTTGGTGTCATGGCAGAATTTTAAACCTCTAAAATATCTTGAGTTTTTGTGTAATCTGTAATTTTCCACACTGTCTTCCAGGCTGCAGCAAGCCCTTATGGCTTTTGTAGCAGCAGAGCGTGTCATTGCATATCAACATCATCTAGTCCACTATCTTTTTCTTTAGAATTTAGCTTCTTCCTCACTTGGCCATTATTAATATCACTGCAGCTAGCTTCTATGGGATCTATATAGTTTTATATCTGTGTTGTATCCCATGTAGTTGCTGGGCTAAGGATTATAAAGCTGTTGACTGTGCAAACTGAGTTATAATTTCCCATCTCCCAGGGATGTGGCGGTACACAGTTCACTGCATCGTCATTAGTTTAGGAATTAGAGTGTGAGTACATACAGTATAAATTGACTAGTGTGATGGTCGGCTCAGCTTTACACAATGAAGAGCCGCCTGGATAGGGAGTTCCATGGAGGAATCTAAATGGCGCTGGCCCGTGACAGGCCTATGAGGGATTTTCTCTGCGGTGTTTGAGGTGGGCAGACCCACCTTGAGTGTGGGTGGGTGGCACCATTTCCCAGGCTGGGTGTTGGGCTGTAGTAGTGGAGAACGTGTCCTTAGGATGAGCATACATACATTCGTTCTCTCTCGACTGTGGATGTGACCAAGGCTTCAAGTTTGTGAGACCCTGATATTCCCACAATGATGGACTGTAACCTTGACCTGTGAGTTGAGACCAATCAACCCTTTAGCCCTTAATTGCTTTGGTTAGAGTATCCTTATCACAGGAATTGAACTAGACACTGGGAACAGCTAGTTAATACAATCATATTCTGTATGAATGTGTCTGCCGGAGTACCTGTGCGTCTGACTGTGGCCCCGTGTACTTATTTACTGAGTGGAATGGCTCATAATTTATTCATTCAGTTATTTTTCTATTTAGTCACCCAGCTGACAGCGTGCCAGACACTGTTTTTTGGGGGGAGGGGTGCATGACAGTGAGGTAAAGAAAAATCTTTGTGCTCATGGGTTTTACACAGCATGGCAGAAAAGAAACAAATAGAAAATGTATTTAAAATTGTGTAGCTTATATAGACTGCTATAACCGCTATGGAAAAAATCTAGCAAGAGGAGAAGAATCAGGAATTTATTAGAAGTAACATTGCAAAATACGGTATATGGTGAGGAAAACCGGTGAACAAAGGCTTGAAAGAAGAGGGCCAGAGACTGTGCGAGTGTCAGAGGGTCATGTGCTCTCTCCACAGCGTTCAGGGTGTACAAGGCTGTCTTAGAATGTGTATGCCGTGGTAAGCTGCCTTGGCTAGAGAGGAGAGGGATGTGAGACTTACTGAGGGTGTTTATTCTGTAGGAACAGAACAAAGGCCGAAAATCTAATTGTAGAAAAGATTTGAAGAAAGACGTTGTCATCAGTCCCGAAGATTAGCTACAGAAAGGGAGAAGAAAATGGAACCCGAACGATCACAAAGCCGGGGCCTGGATTCCATTAGTCCCAAACTCAGGCATGTGGTCAAACACTGTTGAAGAACAGCACAATAAAAATCCAGTTGCGAGCCCAGAAAGAAGAGGCCGCTGATGGTAAAACTTTTACACTTTGAGGCATCCAATCTAGAGTTAACTAACGCAACCCTGCAAACAAGCGGCATTGTTTCCCAGTCCTTTTCCACACACACATAGGGATAAAAATATGGAGGGATGGGTCCCATGGTGGTTTTAAGGGTAGCCGTACTGGACAGCTATATTTGGAAAGCACGAGGGAGTAGTCTGTCTTTTGAGAACAAATATATATTAGCAAATTTCTTTAAAAACAAAACATCAAAAATCGTTTAAATTTTTTTTTAAAAAAATAACTGTTGCTATAACACAGAATGGCCACCAGGTGGCAGAAGAACTCCATCTCAGCCTCTGTGGAGCATCCTTGTTTGATCTTTAGTCCTCCGCCCAACTTTCCTTGAATTTTTACCATTTTGTTGGTTTGAAAACGTATATAGCTTAGGTCCTTTAAAAAAAATCCAGTATTAATATTTTTTAAAGTCTGCAATATTAAAAGTTTACAGGAAATAAATCAGTAAGCTATCTAGAATTAATCTAATTCAATAAACTATATATTTTTGAGATTGATAGCTTTTTTGATGTATTTTAAATGCCACTAAACATTATGAGGTAGACATGTTTTAGCAGTAAGAAGCACATGTAAAAACACAGATTTTATATAGAGATATTATTAATATGTATTTCGTATTTTTAATTTAGTCTTTAAAAATTAATTACTTTTTCTTCCAGGAAGTTAAAATCTCCGTTAATTCTATACATCAGAATGAATAAAAAGCTGTGTGCTGGAGTTTGAGGAGCCTAAAGCGAAAGAATTCAAATAGATCTTGTATGGATTCTGCCTTCACCTCCTCATGGTTGACGGTGGATAAGTCCCTAATACCTCTCAGCTTGCCCTGTGATGCGGAGGTAATAATAATCTCTATTCCACAAGGCTGCGGCAGATTCAGTGACATCACAAGTATGCATGGCTAATTTAAAAGACAGTGCAAAATGACAGAATCGCTTCCTTTATTTCAAAGTTTCATGTTGCTAATTACTTCGTGTGTTTTAATGCAAGTGAGAACGTTAAAATCTACATGTAGCTAGCAGAGTAGAAATCTCCATACACTTGCTCAAAAGGAGCAGGCTCAAAGGTCTCCAACTCTAAACCCTGTGTTCACTGTTCTGAAACATCTTCCCATTTGTTGTTAGGAAACAGGGTATTCTCTGCGGCTTGTGTGTTTGGGCTTTGTTCCTTATAATTATCTATTTGAAATGTAAAGTATGTACTGTGCTGTTCGCTGCATTGTAGGAAAAGGAGAATGGAGAACATGGCTCACTGACAGGCGATGCTGCCTGCCCTCTTTACCTCAGACGTGATTTACCAAGAGCTGACAAAGTCAGAGCGCAGGCGGCAACTCATCACCCCACACTGCAGGAAGCTGAGAGACTGACATGGCGCCTCTGCGCTCTAACCTGGGTCCGTGTAAGAAATCTGATGAGGCTATAGTTCATGTTTTTCATGTCTACACTGTGAAGGAATGGGGTTGCTTGCAAGAAAGAGGCGTAGAGCTGTGTCCTCTGAACAAGGCTACCGGCAAAGGTGCCATGAGGATTCTTAGCAACGCAGTGTGTAACTTGGAGAGGGTTTTAGATCTGTCTTATATATTTGGTCCTGGGCAAGAAAGATATTAAAGCACATTTTCAAAAGAATGTCTGAGAAAGTGAAATGGGACACCAGGGAACAATGCAGAAAGCTTTTATCCCCACAAAGGGCTGCTCATCTGAAATACGGGTAGGAATATTTGGGTATGTCTGCATGTTCTTTAATTACGACTGTGCTTTGGAACGCATGTCTTCGAGGATCGAAAGTCTTCAGAGGATTTAAACTATAGATCTAGTTTTTCTCCAATATCCTGATGAACTTGGACTTTCTGGCTTTCCTAGGTCCATTTGATGAGCTTGAAAACCAGAAGCTTGTTCTCAGAAGTGCTTGTGCGCACCTGGGCGTCTTCTTTCTAATGTAATTGTTCCCCGCTTCTGTTTGCTCTGCCAGCAATCCTGCAAAGGGACATGGCCCTGTTAGTTGCCCAGAGTTCCGCTCAAATATAAATGGATAAAAATCTCCATATTCCTAAGAGAGACAGCAGCTTTGCTCTTGCAGCCGGGAAGCCTGGAGTAAGCTCCCATTGGGGAAATTGTTCCTGTCCTCGAGATGTGTATTAGCTACTTGTTATGTTGCTGTAATGAAATATCAATGAAAGCAACTTGAAAAAGGAAGGACTGCTAGTTCTAAAGAAGTCCAGCATGGCAAGGAAGGCGGGGCGGTAGGAGTTTGAGGGCCCTGCTAAGACTGCCTAGGGCAAAGAAGTGAAGAGAAGGAACGCCTATGTTTAGCTAGCTTTCCCCATTTTATGCAATCCAGGACCCATGCCTTGTCAATGGTGCCATCCACTTTTAGAATGGGTCGTTCCTCCTCAACTGATTTAATCAAGATCATCCTTTGTAAGCCCAGAGGCCGTTTCCATGGTGATTCTAGATCCTGTCAAGTTGACAATCAATATCAGCCGTCACAAGGACCTCGTCAGTTAAAATCACTGCTGTGTTGCTCCTTATTCTCTGAGTTAATATGCTTCCCTCCATTTCTGTACTCATGCTGCCAATTGTCCACCAGCTGGCACCCTCCAATTGTTTGTTGAGCCACATGTGGTCTTATGACTTTTGACATTGACTTCAGCTCACTGACATGACATTGTTTTTCTATACTCCTCCCAGTAAGGAAAATGAAAAATGTCTTTTCTTCTTTATTTTGGTTTAGTAAAAGACAAAGGCTGAAATACACATACCACTGACAAGTTATTATTATGCAATTATAGTAAATGTGTGACTAATAAATTACATGATACAATAATTCACATGTAATGGAGACAGACACATTGTAAAACTTACCATTGAAACCAATTTTTAGTTCATGATTCAGTAATGATAGCCACATCCACATTTAATAGCACTATCTCCGCTTTACAGTTTTTTCTTTTTGTGCTTGAAGTCTACGGGGTTTTTTTTGGATTAAAAAAATCCTATCATTTGTGACTAGTTAGAAATTTAACTATTTCTTCTCAATTTGCATGCCTTTTATTTCCTCCCTTGCCTAGAATGTCCAACACTGTGTTGAACAGAAACTGAATGAGGAGTTCCCAGTGTTGCCTGACTCTGCGTGATGTAGCTAGAAGAGTCATGTGCCTAGAGACAGAAGAACAGCATTTAGCAAGGGTTTTGGAGAAGAGGTAATGACAACTGTCAGTTTGAAATTATGAAAATATTTTGAGCAAGTTTAATGAGCTTCTGCTAAGTTCTGCTTTCACAGAAAAACAGTCAATCTTGTATACGATGCTTCTTCTGTCTATGAGTAGAAAACAGTGGTCTGCTTAAGCAGTAGGTAGAGAGGTAGAATTGGCCGAGGCATTTGCTGTTTTCCTGGGTGTAATACATTAATTGAGACTCAGGAAGGATTCTATTGAATGAAGCTTCACTCTGTTGACTCACTCCTGGGTCCAACAGACAGGGAGAGGGGAAATCTTTGTGGTGGGGAAGTTGAGTCCCACTTTTACCGTTGGAGATACCCCTACTGCTATCTAATGGACACAGGGAGAAATGGTTATTTGTATTTGCACATTTAGCATTCAGTGATGGTGTCTTCTGTTTTTACACTATTATGACCAGCGACAACTTTGAACAGGCATGGAGTAATGTTAGCCTAACCAGGTCAAGATAAATGAAGACCAAGCTTTCTAGAGGACAGAATTCTAGGTCAAACAGAAAGCCACCTTGAACTGCCAAAACGCTGTCCAAGGGAAAGTGAAAATAGATGATAAAGGAGATGAATGGATGGGAGATGCCAATCACACACCTCAGCAGCAGCAAGCACTGGTTCATTGATGTTTAGCGGCTGGTCTCTGGCTTGAGCAGCACGAAATGTCCCCTGGAACTGTGTAATCTAGAAGAGGCTGTTGGACATAGTGTTATCTTCTAGCTCATCTATCTCTGTGATAGGCAGCTTGATGCAGGCTTTAAGCTTTAACTAGGTGCACATATCCAGCCTGACAGAGCTCCTAGGTAGTATTGTCATTATGGACCTCTAACTCTCTGCCTTGGTCTTTTCTGAGGTGTTGACACTGAGTGTCCCTAGAATGCTCAGTTCACATAAGTCTGAGCATCCAGGGGAGATGAGGCCCTGGTAACACTCCTACCCACAGGAGGATGAGAGCCAACTGATAAATGCTTTCTGTTTCCTTTTCCCAGAGAGGGAGACTGGTGAGGAGAGAGATTGATTCAGAAATGTTTGATAAAATTCCTTAGATGTTTCAAGCAGATCCAGCAGCAAACACCAAGTTGATAAAACACCCCTGTATTGACTTTTCCTTCTGCTTCCCATGAGACTCACTTCCCAAATAAAGCACTGCCTTTAAGACTTTGATGAAGGAGCGCCTCTCAGGGATCACGATATAAGACAGAACTGGAACATCCTGCCAGCCAGTAAACTGACAAAAACTAAAACAAAATTTGGAGAGAAGATGGGAGAGGTAATTCGCAGCGTGGTGGGTTTAATTACATGAATGTGGCAATGCTGAGATTAAAAGGCCATTTTCAAGACACAGATAAATTGTCTGTCAGTATCCCCATGATGCATCTGGTCTTCTCTCTTTTTGGGTTTCACTATTTGCAGTTGATCAGTAGAGTAGAGTTAAGAACATCCAGTAGAGTAAACAAGAGACATTTCCGCATACTCTGAAGGTATTAGTTGGAGATGCAAGAATGCATGGGGACAGCTTTGTTATTATGTCTCCCAGATGACTATACAAGAAGGAAATAAACACAGGGGTGTGGAGCAGGGAAGGGGGGAGGCGCCAGACCAGCAGACAAGCTGTCAGCTTGCTAATCTCTTCCCATTCAGGCTCATTGGCTAAACCAATAGAGAGATTCCTCTCTAGACATCCTTCCACACACACCCGGGCAGTAGGCGAGGCAAGCTGAGGTGTATCTCTGTGGACACAGGTGGAGTGGGAGGACAGGTGAGGGTGCAGAGTGTGTGTCCACGAAATTGCGGGCATCGGATGGTTTCCCCTACATGTTTGAATTCCATCTAGATCTCAAAGCAATGGCTCCAACTCAAGCTCCTCATATATGGCATGCGTAGCAATATTCTGAATCTGGAAATGTAAATAAAACACCAATCAAAAGTTCAATAATATTGTCCTAGCCGAGGGCACAGAAGAAATCAGAGTGCATAATCCTTCAAGTGACCATGTTCCCATGTCGGCACAGGCGTATCATTTTCATGAACTACAATAAAAAATGAATTCTTTAGGTTCTTTTTTTGTGTGTGAGGGAAAATACTGTTCATCAAACACTTTATCTTCAGAACACTAGAAATTACGCGGCATATACTTAGATGCTGTAATGTACAGTGTGAAATCTCTGTCATGTGCAGTGCTTCCCTGGAGTATAGCTGGGGCACACCAGTGAAGTTTGGAGCATTCTGTTCCAAAAGAATCCAACCGAGTAGGACAGCAAAACGTTCAAATGAGTCCGCATTCTTGCAACATTGTTTTAAAAAAAGTGGAGCATCTCTGTGGTTAGTCTCCAGCAGAACATGATAAACAGAATGGGATAACAGGAGTAGACGCGAATTCCTTAGTGCATTTGCCCTATCCACGTCTCCCTGTCCCCATTCAAGCTGCTAAAACCCTGGAGCCTTGTCTGAATATAGAGAAAGTCAGCTTTGGGAGGACTCTGTGAGAAACGCTATGATTTCTGTTATTTCCAGTTCCTGCTATGCAAGAAGCCAACTGTGGGACCTTGATTTACATAACCCTTTGTGCTTCTATTTCCTCATCTCTAAAATAAGGCCTATTATAATTCCTGTGCCATAGCGTAGAATATCAAATAGTATGTGTGAAATTATTTATAAATAGAAAAGTGCCATCCATTTCCAATTTATGCAGTTTCTTCTCTTCCGGGGGAAACTTGGACTCTCCACTGTGACTGGAGATGGATGTCACAGATTGGGAAATTTACCTTTCTTGCTGCCCGCCCTTTTGTCTGCATTATTCATCTTTGTCCCATTTGGAGGGCATGATGCCATCCAACTGTGCATGGTTCTACACCTCAATAACAACTCCAGAGAAATTGAACTTAATGTATGCTGCAACACGTGTCGGAGAATAAATAGGCTGTGAGACGGGAAATGCCGGTTCTGCCTCGCTCCTGGGGAAGTCAGGACAAGACAGCTGCACCTATAAATGAAGCCATTTGAGGAGTTAACATGGAAGAAGGCGCCACATAATCACCAAGTTCTGTGGAGCTATGCACGGACCATACTTTAGAAATTAATAAAACCACCGAAGAAGATGGGAAAGATACACAAAATGAAAGCCAAATGAATGGATTCGCTTTCTTGTGTGGTTCAGCAAGTGTGATCCAAAGGCTGCCAGGCTCTGCTGGGCCGTGGTTTAAATGGCCTTTCTGAGTGATTTACACCACCGTCATGTAAGAAATCAAAGTCAAGCAGGGTAAAAATAAGGAACGATCACACTTGTGATTCTAGTGGGTAGAAAGCACTTTGGAGGTGGGAAAGAAGTTGGTAAATAAAAACAGTTTTTTGTCATTGTTGCTGATTTAAACGTTAGTAACTTGTGTCTCTTAATATTTTCAGCATTAATTTAATTTCAAAAACCTTCTTGTTCACTTAGAGTCTCATTTATTCATCCAACCAGCCCAAAACATTACAGAGCTTTTTCTGTGTATCTGGAACCCTCAGGGCTTGTAATATGCACCTGATCTACTCCTCACAACAACAATTGCCCACAGTTGTTATTAATCTGAATTTTCAGTCAAAAGAATCGAGATGCCTGGGCTGTGAACAACATGCCATTCTGATAAAGTTATTCAGCCAGAGAACTGGGCTTTTCTTCAGGTTTTTCTCCTTTTACTGTACAATAACCTTTCCCACTATAATATGTGTACGTGCATAAGTGTTCATGTGGGCGTGCTCACCTGCTGAACCTAGTTGGACCTAGTGTCTGCCTCTAGTGCTTTGTCTCCTTATTTTATTGTGAGGTAGCTGTCGGGGTGCAGCCTTGAGAGGGTTCACAAGCTTCATGGTAGGAGCATGCAGATTAGAAATATGAGATGGGGGAACTGAGATACAAAAGAAATACAGAGACAGGATAGAACCAGGAGGGCTGTCCAGTGAACACTGAATATGCCCATGTTTATTTTCCATATGCTTATACATCCCAATCTAAAAAGGGAGGAGGAAGGCAAAAGACTGCTTCAACGTGACATAAAGAGCAAACAGAGCAATTGCTTCAGTACTTGAAACTTCAAGTCACTATATCATTCTGTTTTTTAGGCAGGACAATGCTGTGACTATACCTTAGACCAAGTATCCTGTAGGCAGCCACTCCCTGGCTCAAACTGCCTGTCATAGCTTTGAAGGGGCAGGAATAGGCTTGAATTCTCTGACCTTTGATTAGGGTGGAATGGATCCGTCTCTGGGGGCCATCTCAATAAAACACTGAGTAACCACGCCCTAGGTCAAGATACCTTGTTTACAGCCACACCTTAAGTCAAACCTCTTGTCAATAATCTTGAAAGAACAAGGAGGATTAACACTCTCTGACTTTCAGTCAGGGTGAAGTGGACCCACTTCCGTTGGCTCCCATATACTTGGTCAGGGTGGAGGGGACCCACTTCTGTGGGTTCCTACAGGTAAGGTCTCTCATATTGAGCTTGGCATTTTGGCTACACTGACTGGTCACCAACTCCCAGGGCATCAACCTCTTTTCCCTCGGGTTGCCTTGCAGGTGGTATGGACATATTTGGCTTTCATGTGGGTGCTGGGGCCTGAGGGCCTTGTGTTTCTGCATCTAGTACTTTACCCACTGAGCCATCTCTACAATCCCTGATTTTGTTTTTATTATTTGTATTCTTAGCAAGTTTTATAGCCACTGAAAACTGGTGGTAGCATAATGACATCGTAACAGAGAGTACCAGACTTAGAGGTGGTAGAAGAGGTACAATTAGGCCTTCGAGACATTAGGCAACTATTTATTATATTCCACTCTGTAAAGTAAAATATAACTTATTTATCTTACTTCATAATTCGTTTTGTATTCATGCTATGTGCTTTCTCATTGGAATGCTGCCTAGGAATTGCAAGGTGAATTTTCGAAGGGCAGATCTCTGAGTTGCATACCTGCCTACTGTATGGGAGCTGATGGGGTTACTTCAGGAAAGAAAGATTTTCAACCAGCAGACCATTTCCTTCTGACATGTGATAAAATAGGAGAAGCAACCATCCCAGACCGTGCTGGATACTATGTGGATGGGAGCAAGGCCATCCATTTGAAAGTTGGCTGCTGTTGACAACTCCTTGCCCCATGTCAAAGTCCACCTGTGCTAGGAGACCTTTCCCAACATCGCATGGGTCTGTGCCCCAGCACAGGCTCTCTGTACAGCTCTTATTCTGTGATAACTACATTTTTACCCATGTCCAGCTTAGAGCTCTGGATACTGTGTGAAAGTGAAAATGGACACTTGCTATGTGGCTGGCTTGTGTGTGTGTGTGGTCTATATATGTATACACATACATACACACACATATATATATATATACACACATACACACACACGAACATCTGTGTGCATGTGTGTAGAGGTCAAAGGTCAACATTGGGTATCGTTCTCAATATGCTTTCCATCTTAATTTTTGACAGGGTCTCTCACTGAATATGAAGCTTGTTGATTGGCTAGACTGACCTGTTATCAAACAGATGCTTGGGATCTGAGCCCAAATGAGCCATCCCCCTAACACGTGGCTGGCTTCTCATTAGAACCTTGTTTAGGCTAAAGTATTTTTCCCGCCGTCAGTATGTATGCCAGTCTCCTGTCCTCATACCTGAATTATTTTCTCTGGTCAACACCGGCTTTTAGTTTTTGAAGCAATCTCTCCTGCCCTAGTGAATAAACTAATTTCTTTCTGGTTGATTTAGGTACTGAAATTAAGAGATGTAAAAATATTTATTTACTCAGTTAATGATGAATTAGTGCCTTGCAGGAGTCGTGATTAATCATGCCCCACCTGGAAACCAGTGCCAAAACATCTCTGCTAATAAAATCCATCAACTGCTGAAGTAACTGATTACAGTGAAGATTGCTTTATTATGAGTTTCTTAATTTCACATTCTAGTTACTCATCATTCCCTAATAAAAATGGTTCTGATTCCTTCCTGCAACATTTGGGGTGCGTCTGGAGGAGATAATTTACATTAGCTAAGCATGGAATCATGAAGCTGTTTCCATTATTCTGGCAAGGTAAAACATTTTTATTTTATGAGATTTATATAATCGCTTAAAATTAGCATTTTTAAAACAGCAAACTTAATAATTAAAAAAAGATTTATTTTTTAACTATGTATATGTATGTGTGTTTCTTCATGGGTATGTATACATAAATACAGGTTCTTGTAAAAGCAGAAGAAGGTATTAGATCATCTGGAACTGGAGTAAGAGGCAGTTGTTAGCTTCCTGCCCAGGATGGCTGCTGAGAACTGGACTTTCTTCCTCTGAAAGCAGGGCAAGTACTCTTAGTCACTGAGCCATCTATCTTTCCAGCTGCAAAGGAATAATTGTTAAATGCTTAGTATTGTATAAAAACACACTGAGTTATAAAGCAGAACATTTCTTTGATGCTTGATTCACAGACAGAGTGGCGTGTAGTGTGAGCAATGGCATGCACATGGCAAGGGTGATGTTTCCATAGTCTTTACTATCAGTGACTTTCTAACCCAGAAAGTATTTTTGCTGCCTGTTACCCATCAAGGGAGCTTCAGTATTCAGAAAAGACCTTTACTGCTCTGTGCTTCTGTGGTAGCTTTTGTACAGCATTAGACAAGCAGCCTGTTCCTCATGTTACACCTAATGGCAAAAAGAACAAGAGACCCATGCCCTGGGAAGTAAGAGACATGGGAATTGACTCTACATATGTTTGATGGAGGGGAATTTTTAGGTATATCTGCTTTCGTTGTCAGTTCTACGTTTAGCAGAATTGGAACAAACGCAGTCGTTAGAGTTGAAGTTGATGCTGAATCCTGGTCTTAGCTTTCTGAACACAGCAGACAATGAGGGCTGATGAGAAGCCAAGGACAATGGCACTGGGTTTTGATTCTACTTCATGTTCTGGCTTTGTGGGAGCCTAGCCAGTTTGGATGCTCACTTTCCTTGACCTAGATGGACAGGGGAGGACCTTGGACTTTCTACAGGGTAGGGAACCCTGACTGCTCTTTGGACTGGAGAGGGAGGGAAAAGGAGTGGGGGAGGGGGAGAGGAGTGGGAGGAGGGGGAGAGGAGTGGGAGGAGGGGGAGGGAAATGGGAGGCTGGGAGGAGATGGAAATTTTTTTTTCAATAAAAAATAAATAAAAAAAAAGAACTTATGACATGACCTTTTCACTCCTCTCGCGTTAATATCTTGAGTTTCTCAATCTCCCAAGTTCTTTTTGGTCCCCGTTAGGCTTAACTCTTGGTGAATCCATCTAAGCTACAATTCTGCTCAAATGTTCATTGTTCTTAGAAGTCTGCTCTCAGTTTTGTTGTGAGAAAGTTGACACCTTTCTCTCTATTTCATGACCCTCATCAAATTCTCATTGCTTATCTGCTTAGGAAACTTTGTGACACAGCAAAAGAAAATGGAAATAGTATTTGTAAAAAGTTTGATGGACTCAATGTAGATATAGGAATATCAGTTTCAAATGTTGATTTAGGTACTGAAATTAAGAGATGTAAAAATATTTATTTACTCAGTTAATGATGAATTAGTGCCTTGCAGGAGTCGTGATTAATCATGCCCTTCTTCTTAGAAGAAGGTGATGATAGTGATCACAGTGTTCCTGGGACAGAAGACACACTTCATAAGTTCTAAAATGCAGTTTCCTCTTGGCCATAGCAAGGCAAGAGAGAGACCCTAGAGACTGTCCTTTTTTCGTTGCTCACTCTGACAGTTTTTTTTAGCCATCCCTGCATGACCTCTCTCAGCCTGACCTTGCTGTCATAGGCTCTATTCCATGCAGCAGCCTTTGTTTCAGGTTGAGTTGCCAGAAAGCAGAAGCTGAGACTATGTTTGAAGAACTGCTTAGGGTAGTGATGCATGCTGGTACTGTTAGTCCTCTAGAGACTGAGATGGGAGGGTGTGGAGTCCAAGGTCACCCTGGACTACCCAATGAAATTCTGTCTCTAAAAATCCAATCCAAATTCCTAACTTAAAACCTCTCAAAACAAAACAAAACAGCAAAACCCCTAGGGAACAAAAGATTTAATGAACAAAATGCCTGTCAAAGAAAGAGGAGGAAGCACGGACTGAGAAATCTTGTCATCCCAATGGGGAGCCCTGGAACAATGATTGATCTATGGGTATGTGTGGGGTCAATGGTAGAAGGCACTGAGGTCCATTATAGATAGGCATAATCTATGCCTTATTATGGGCAAGGCACGCTCTGACAAATGCCCAACTGTGGCTGTCTTCAACTGGCGCTGTTTGATTTCTCCTCAAATTCTGAAGCAGAATGGGAAGAAATGGGTACTCCTTACTGTCAAGTAGCATGGCCTCTGTTGCTGCATCTGGTGCCACATCGCTGGATCTGCTGCAGTTTAATGAATGTTTTAAGGGTAAAGTTCTTTTAATAGTGCTGCAGTTTTGTAGGATTCTCTCAAAGACCGGGAAGACCCACAAGTCATACAACTGGGACACTGAGACACAGGTTGATATCTGGGCTGGAAGCTTCTGTGCACTTTTCAGAAGCTCCTTTAACCCTGCTGTTGCCAAGATTCGAAATATAGCTGTAACATCTGGCATTCATCTTTCGAAGTCCCCTCTCCTGAGAGCTGACTCAGTCCAAACCTTGACCCCTTCTCAGGGATGGCCAAGGAAGCCCGCCAAACCTTGTCCTCTCCAGGAAAAGTCAAGACCGCTTCCACAGGCTATTTAAACTGCTCCCCAGAAAATAAACATGTGGTCTTTCCTCTTTTCCTTCCCTGGTTGTGTAAGCTCTTTGTTTCCTCCTCAGGGCCACCCGAGAGCTCAGACGTCCAATTAAACCTGGATATCTTTTAATTTGGTCTTGGTCTGATTAGGATTATTTGCGTTGGCGAAGAGGCTTGTTTTAGGAAATATTCCTAACATTAGCCATATATGTTCTATATGTGAGTGATTCCTTTTCCCTCCGTCATGACTCCTGAGGCTGCTAAGTATCGGGTCTAATTGATTCATGTTGCCTAAACCTGTTGTAAGGAGGAAAGATACATGACCAAACTCGTTTGTGGTTATAAAACCCATGTTCTTTCACTGAGAGCAATTAGGAGCCTTCAGTATAAAAGACAAATATTTTAACATTCAAGTGTGTTTTGTGAAAAAAAATTCTTTTTGTTTTATTAATACTCAGGGATGGTTATCCAAGTGAGACAAAAAGTTGAGACTCCAGTGTCTCTGGTAAGCACGTTACTAGAAACTGCAGAGTAACTGGGATTGGGGAAAAGAGATACAGGTCTGGATACAGAAGAGAAGCTCAAGGCTCAACAGCGCACAGCATACAGCTCAATATAGACCTATGAGAGGACTCTGCTCTCAACACAGAGAAATGTTGACGGCTTCAGGTGATGAGTGAGCTCTTGTGGACACAACCAAATCAAAACACACACTGTATCTCCCAAGTGTACCCAAGCAGTATGTGTCACTCCAAGATTTAAAAAAGACAATTCTTATTCTTGATGAAAATGAATTGCCTCCTAGTTTGCAGTTTTTGTAACAGTTTGCTACACATTTTAGATTGCTAAAATAAATATGACATTATAGATAAATCTGAAGTGCCCTGAAGCTACCATCGCTAATTTATTCTTTTGCTTCTTCTCTTGACAAAGCTTTAATGACAAAATTAACATTTATCTTACCAGTGTATTTTCCCATATTTTTTGTGTACAGCATATTTGTGTGCAGCATAAAATATATCCTAAATATAATTTAAAACTTTATGCAAATGGAAGTGCATTTCAGCATTCCCTGTGGTGTGCTCCTTTCTTATTGTGGGCTTAAATCTATGCTGATCTATTTAGATGTATTTTAATTGTCCTTAGAATACCCATCATATGTTCATATCAGCAATGGTGAAACATTAAAAAAAATAAAGAGTTCTACTTCTTGTAGTCAGCATTTATTTAATTTTTTTCTGTACAGAACCATAGTAATTTGTTGAGTGTATTGCATAATTGGAATTTCCAAGAGTGGGTTTTTGAATGGCTGCACCACAAAAACACATTGTGATGTCACTGATGCATTAATTGCCATGATCCAGTCATTTTACAATGTATACGTACATCAAAATATGATGTGTCTCATAAATGTATACATTGGTTCCCAATATGGCTGAGCTGGACCTCTTTAGAGGTGGGGACCTAAGTGAAAGGTAGGTAAGTCATGGGGACACTGTTTCCAGAGGGATTAATGCTGGTGTTATGAAGATAGTTTTTGTGATAGTGTATATACACATTATTTATTTACTTATTTATTTTTGTTTTTTTGAGTCAGGGTTCTCTTTGTTACAGTTCTGGATGTCTTATAACTCTCTTCTTAGACCAGGATGACCATGAAATCACAGGGATCCACCTGTCTCTGCCTCCCAAGTGCTGGGATTAAAGGCACATGTCACCACCACCACCCAGCATGCCTGTAGACTTTTTTTTTTTTTTTTTTTTTTTGGTTTTTTGAGACAGGGTTTCTCTGTGGTTTTGGAGCCTGTCCTGGAACTAGCTCTTGTAGACCAGGCTGGTCTCGAACTCACAGAGATCCGCCTGCCTCTGCCTCCCGAGTGCTGGGATTAAAGGCGTGCGCCACCACTGCCCGGCTGCCTGTAGACTTTTATAGTGCTAGGCCATTCAGCATACTTGGTTCCCATCACAGACAGTTTGTCTATTGCCTCTAATAACATAAGAACGAAGACGTTATCAGAATAACAATACGATTCCGGCTGGATTCTCTAGCCATCAAAGTGTGAGCTAAGTAAACCTTTTTACAAATTATTCAGCTTCAGGTATTTTGTTATAGGAACACAGGATTGGCTATATATATAAAACATAGATGCTATATAACATGATATATTATATATAATCTTGAAATGTTTACTTGCTATATTTCTATTTTATTACATCTCCAATGACTTAAAGCAGTTGTAAAATATTATGGCACACTTGTGCTTGAGGAAGAAAATAGTCTTCAGGGTGGTAAGTACTAATTCTGGTAATTGGTTAATGTTTTGCACAGTCTTTTGCTAAAATACATCAGAGCAATAGATGCTAGGGTGGTACAGGGAGATGGTATAATACTAACTTACAAAAACTCAAAATATGAGATAGTGTAAGTGGGTTGGCTCTAAAGCTAACATTAGAAGCTTCCTAATACTCGCTCACTGGCTTCCCATACCCACATGCCCCAGGTAGTTTTAATTCCAAAGAAAAGTTTGTATTTCTTTCCTTTCTGTAGCTCTGCATTCTCATTTATGGAAACTATGAGAGGTTAGGTTTGAAGACTCATGGATTAAGAAAATATATCCACAGAGCAAGCTGTGCAGTTACTGACTGCAGAACCATGTTAGCCAACCACAGACAGAATATGCCATGTGTCCAGGTTGAAATTTATCAGGTATAGTGTTTTGTGGTATGGTATGGATTGGCTATATTATTCAGTAATAGACTTTTATGACCAGGCTGGTTCGATATCTAACCCGCAGGCATCTGTACTTTGTAGAGATGGTGTTGATGAAAGTTTAAACTTAGAATCCCCAGTATCCTAACAACACTAGATAGAGTGATATCTTCCAAAATATATAATTTTATAAAGGTTGTTGCAGATGTGACTATAAAGACATTTCTAGTAATTATTTTAGAGTTTCAGAAATGTTCCTGGCAGGAACTTACATTAGATAAAAAGTTAATATTCTTTTAGCACATAATGCATTTGCAAAGTGTGGAAGCACTTTCCATTATCTTGATACACGGGGGACCTACGGAATGACATTAGGTAGACAATTTTACTCCAACAGAAACAGTATAACTGTAGACACCAATGATAAGAAAGACTCAAGAGGTACTTCGGCCCATTAGTATAAAAAATTGCTATGTATTTTAAACTTCTTATATCAGTTCTAATTTGGATGACTTAATAGCTCCACTTTTAACACTTTCTGAGGAAAAAGTTTTGAATTTTTAGATGAGATATTTTTCCTTTTACCTCAGGTAATAACTAGAAATTATGTGCCCCGAATTAGAAGCAATATAAACTTTGGAGTAATGTTTGGTGGCTGGTTCCAGGATTTTTTTCTTTCCTTTAAAAAAATTTCATCTCACTAAGTAATGGGGACACAATGGCAGCGAGGTACCTAGGTGGACTTTTGTGCATGTTGACAGCTTCCTACTGAAAGATTACAATTCCTAGCTTCCCTTGAGGACTGTGGAAGTCATATTTCCACTCCTGTGAGGGGCCACATCTCATCTTCTTCTCTATGCATTTTGGTCATCTGCACATGTGGGTGGAAAAATTGGCTCCTGGTTGTGAATAAAATGGTCCAGCCTAAGGTCAGGTCAAATCTCCTATTTTTTTTTTCTGTCTTCTTTCTCTATTGGGCCACTCTTTAATAATCTAATATATGGTGCCTGTTGTGGGAGCTCCTTCAGCCAATAGCCTTTTAGATACCGGCCCACTTTGGACGTGGTCTCATATACTATAAATGCAGAAGAAAAGCGTGCATGGCCCCCATGTTTGCTGCTGGATTCGGCTCCAGTTCCCAGTGCATGCAGAGGACTGCGGATCGCTACCCTTACTGTGAGTTTATCCTTACATAAATAAACCTTGGTTATACTGCATTCCGGGCTGTTGTGAAACTCTTTGGTACTACTCCAGGTGCTGAAGACCTGGGATGGGAAATGTGAGCCCATTAGCGGCTCAACTCCACCCCTGGTTCTCGGATGCTCTCTGGCTCAGACCTAACGAGGCCCATTTCTCTCAGGCAACCTTTCTTTGCACTCTGTTTCTGCCTTTTCCCGTTCACCTTACTGTCTCTCCTGACAGTGTGATCAAAAGTCATACTGCTTTTGACCTGAGCATACATGCAACATAACAAAACACCTGGGCAAGGTAATTCAATGGATCTAACTCAGGGGAGCCCTTGCTGGGTTTGGTAGCTCACTGGAGCTTTCTTCCATCTGTCCTAAGACCCACTCTATTGAATGCCAGTGGCTAAGATCAGACAAAAACTCTGAGAATCTTCCTCTGGCCCTGTGGATTCTTAACCCTGGAATTGTGTAGGTTGGGGACACCTCCTTACTTTTCAGGCACATTTGATCATTTCAAGACTTAGAGGATGCTCTAAGTGACTGCCTATTGTCTCCTAATGTGGTGGTTTGAAAGAAAATGGTCCCCAAAGGGAGTGGCACTATTAGGAGGTGTGGTCCTGTTGGAGGAACTGTGCCATTGTAGGGGCGGATTCTGGGGTCTCTTTTGCTCAAGCTTCCCTCAGTGTGACTGTCAGTAGACTTCCTGCAGATGTGACCCACATCACATCTACCTGCACACTGCTGTGCTCCCCACATCACATCTGCCTACACACTGCTTTGCTCCCCACATCACATCTACCTGCACACTGCTTTGCTCCCCACATCACATCTACCTGCACACATCACATCTACCCGCACACTGCTGTGCTCCCCACATCCCATCTGTCTGCACATGGCTGTGCTCCCCACATCACATCTGCCTGCACACTGCTGTGCTCCCCACATTACATCTGCCTGCACATGGCTGTGCTCCCCACATCACATCTGCCTGCACATGGCTGTGCTCTCCACATCACATTTACCTGCACAGCACTGTGCTCCCCACACCACATCTGCCTGCACACTACTGTGCTCCCCACATCACATCTGCCTGCGCACCACTGTGCTCTCTGTCATGATGATAATGGAGTGAACTTTTGAAACTGTAAGCTGCCACCTCAATTATGTTTTCTTTGAAAGAAATGCCTTGGCTATGGTGCATCCTCACAGCAATAAAAAAAGCCCTATGATATCCATTTTTACCTTGATCCTGGGCCTTACTATAGGTTCCAAAATCTGTATTCAATCGTTGACACCCTCAGTCTGACTGCATGTTTATGTAAAAACTCTACTTGAGAGAACTCTACTGAGTTTATTCAGCTCTCCATCCAAATCTGGTCTCAGTACATATTGGACAATGGCCACATGCTGGCCCATATTTGAAAGTTTTGATTTTTAGTATCTAAATTAGTTTAGGTAACTCTGCAGGATGGAATACTAGTGTGGTCTGAGCTTCCTTTCCCATGTAACTCACAGTTCAGTTTAAACTTTCTCATAGTTCTGACTTACGAACACACCCAGAGAGTTACTAACTGATTTAATCTGTCAAAGATAATCAAGATATACAAGTTAATACTAACAGTTATGTTAAATGCAAATGTAGTTTATTTCCAGAGACAGGTTTGGAGGGAGAGGGCAATTTCTATTTTCTTCCATCATATAGTGTCCTCTTGTCTCCCATCATATAGTATTCTGTATATGTTTTTAAAATTAAGTTTAAAGCAAGTAAAACTAAGCAAACTTAAAGTAAACTTAAAGTTTGTTTAGTATAAAATGATATTCAATATCAGGTATATCAAAATTGATTCTATGAAAATCAATTATAAAAAATTGAGTGTTTGAACAAAATGTGTTAAATTTACAACATACTTCAGTGGGAGGAAGCCTCCAAGCTCAAGCAGTTCCCTCAGATGCAGCACAAACGTCCTTGAATGGAATACCATCCTACCAGAGTAGGTGGTGTGCTTGCTTCCTTACAGGACTAGGATTCATGGGAAACAAGACCTGCCAGAGGTCTACCACGGAGTACTGACCACCTCTGACTGCAAGTCCTGACCACCTCTGACTGCAAGTCCTGACCACCTCTAACTGCAAGGCCTGACCACCTGGCTGCAAAGACATAACCAGCTCTGGCTGAATAGGCCGGACAAAAAAATCAATCCAAAACAACAACAGCAAGCCCTCCTTATCTAAAGATGAATTATTTCTTATGTCTCACGCTTCGCATGACAGGAGGATGGGTTCTCTTGCCCCGTGGAGCATCTCAGAGTCTGTACCCACATCTCAGAAGTCTCAAACAACAATGCAGCAAATCTTAATTAGTATTCTGCCCTCAGTGTTTCTTGAACTGACATGCAAATGATTCTGTGAAGAGGGTAACATTGTTCATAAACCCACCACCCAACTGTTATGGGACCTATATGCTAGTCCAATGGGTTATGCCCTTTCTCCTGATATTCAGCTCTTTCTCTTAGCAAACGCTAATTCCAGGTTCTATACCCTAAAACCACCCATGTTCCTCCATTAAAGGAGAATATCAGATACTTTGTCTTCAAGCTCAGAGCTGTAGAAAGTTATTCAGAATATCCAAGCAGTGTTTTTGATAATTGACATACCTGTTGAGTCACCAAAGGATTCTATGGTGAGATATATCAACCTTCAGGTTCTTCAAGAGGAGATGACTTGAATGAAGAGTCTCTCACCTGAGCTCAACTGTGGTGCTTTGAGAAGATAATCGAGTCTCTACCCAGATAGAGAGGTCCAGGTGCAGCACCTTTGCTCTTGCCTCCAGGTCTACAAGGAGTACACAGGCTTTAGCGGGGATGCTTGTAGGTGCTTTCTAAGAAATCTCAAAAGCCAATATTGTTAAAACTCATTTAATTCGGTTATCTTGCTTTCCAAATTATGCTTCTAAACAACCGATCTATTTTTACGTAGAATGGCAGTAAGAAACACGCTTACTGTGATATGTGGCAAGCTATGGATTTGACCTCCAAGGAGTGGAGTCAGTTTTAAGCCTTCATTGTTAATTCAGTTCACGTTACATGTAAATTATTTATTACAGATTTGACATGACTGACGTTTCTCATCTTTCATCTGGTGGTTGAGTGTATGGAATGAAAATGTAGAGATTTTTTTAAAGGTTTCGTTAATGGGGTTAATTTTAGAAAAAGCATTCTGGTTGTTCAGTGTAAACTTTGTAAAATGAATGATTTGCTCTTGACAAGGCGTACACTATCTCTGGGAATATGCTTTTCGTATTGGAAATTGGAAATAATTTCTTTTTGGGGAACATGACTTCGAATTAGCATTTTATTTTAGGTAACTTGACAATTTAAAATTTATTTACTGTGTAAGTTTGGAATATAGGTATAACAATCTAATGTTTAAAATATATTGCCAGTTTTAGAATACTAGATATGGTCATTTAAGGTAATGTTCCCCATGTTTTCTTTTGTTATTACTTTTTAATAAGAAAGTATTTTTATTTTTTTGTTTTTACATTCCAACCAAAGTTTCCCCTCCTTTCTCTCCTCCAGGTCCCTCCCCCACCTTCCCTTTCCCTCATCTACTTCTTCTTCTCTGGTTCTCTGCAGAAGGTGGGACTTCTAGGATATCAGCCAGCCATAACATATAAATATCAAAGGCACTCCTTTCTTATTATGGCCGAATGAGGCAATCCGATAGGAGAAAAGGGCTCCAAAAGCAGACAACAGGGTCAGAGACAGCCCTTGCTCCCACTGTTAGGATTCCCACAAGAAGAATGATCTCATTGTTTAGAATTTCACCTTATCAAATTGTTTCTAAGAAAGAAAATGTGTTTTACTTTACTCTACTTGTTCATTAGACAATAGCTAATATTGTTAATATTTGAAACAAATATACAAAGTTCATTCATTGTATGTAAAAGCAATGAATATCACTTAGACACTTCCTGTCCCAATTCATTCCTTGGGTGCTGACTTTAGCTGACTTCTTTTACAAAGCTTCCAGGAGCTTCTTTCTTGTTCAGGAATCTGTGGTAAACAAATAGCTAATTGCAGTTACTTTATTTTTCTACAGACCTCTGATGCATCATCCAGCCAGTTGTACAATTGCATGTTAGTCTCTATATAAAAGTTTTCCTCATGTAACTTTGTTTTGTAATTTTCCCCACAAAGCTGTGCAGTTATTGCTTTCTGACATGTTCAGGATCTCTGCCCACTGTTGTTTTATCATGGGCCCTTGAGTGGACCCTCCTCTGAGGCACCCTAACCATCTTACCTGTCAGCCTTGAAGCAGTTACCAAGCAATCAATGGCCCCAAACCCTGAAGGGCAGTTAACGTGACCTCTATTAAAGAACTAATGAGTAATAGGCCTTACAAGTCATCACACTTCTTGCCAATCTGGACATTATTTTGGGGACTAAGAACTAAAACATCTGAACTGAAGTGTCCTTTGCATTGCTTCTCCTCTCTGTCTCACCAACTCAAATCAACTTAACATCCTTCGGGACCAGCTGGATTCCTTGACTGCTTATGTACTCCAAAGTTAACAAAGACTTGGTTACCACAAAGACTACTGCGCAGGATGGGATTTGTACCCTCCTTGAGCAGCACTGCTTCCCTGCCAACATTTGAAATGGGACTTAAGCAAATGGGACCAAAAATTCCTCCTGATTCCCTCTCAGCCTTGCTCTTCCCTTTGATCACCCTTTCTTCTTTATCAGCCCCGTGTCTGTGTTTTCACTCCGTCTTTTAAATGTGCTACTTACTGGACTTCATCCTGTACGCAGACAAAATGTTCCTCTTAAGCTCTCACCCTACAACAGTCCCATGTGTTCCTGACACATTTGTAAAAGGACCTCTGAGATGCGATGAAGAAACTCTGGGGACCTTCATCCCCACAATTCTTTGCATTAGTTTAGTCCTCTATTTTCTCCTGTCCCCTTCCTTGAATGAGTCCTAGCTCAGTTTGGTGCAACAGTCCTGGCAATGAGACCAGTGGCTGTCACCCTGACTCAACTCTATGCCCACTTTCTCTCAGGGACCCACTTCATCTTCCCTACTCTGCCCCTCACCTGCCCATCCGCCCCAGAAAATCTCTCGGTTCTACTGTGTAACCAAATCCACTGCTTACTGCCCTTTAGTAATTATTTTCCACGTTTCTTCAGGAACACAGGACATTAGTTGCCTGGCCCATCACAGCAGATCAAGTTAAGCTTCTCTCCTTGCTACTGACCAGAGGATCTCCTCATCAATGGACCAACTACTCCCTCCACAAAATCCCTCTTTAGCTGCCTGCTTTTTTTTTTTTTTTTTTTTTTTTACATTCTCTCAGAATTAGGAATGATAGTTTTCTCCAAAAGCCTACACTTGGCCGCTTTCTTTGCAGACCACATAGGTCATTTCCACTCCTATAAGGGGCCACATCTCATCTTCTGTAGGCATTTTGGCCATCAGTACATGTGAGAGCCTCATTACCATGCATAAACACGGTCCCAATTGAGATCAAACCAACCTCTTTTTCTTTCGGCCTTCGATCCTTGCATAGCTGCTCTTAATAATCTAACATTTGTAATTTGCTTCCTAGTCCCTTGAAGGGATTGGGCCATACTGCTTGCATGTTTCACACCTCATGTGACATCTCTGCGTTAAATTAAAAGCATATTTGGTTCCCACACGTTATTCAACCAGTAGCTTTATGAAAAGCCCCTAGTGCTTACTTCCTTTTTAAAAGAAAAAAAAAAACAATGTTTGGTTTTAAGACACTTAGAGATTTAAAGGAAGCTGCAAAGACACCATATAAAGGTTCCCTCCAACCTTCATCCAGCTTACCTGGTGACTTTGGACTGTAGCACTTATAGCTATAGTGCACACCAAACTGAGAAATTTGACATCAGTGCAGTTCGTGTGGGCAGTGAGATGCCAGTTTAGCACACACACTGAAGGGCTTCCTAGTAGGCCTGAGCATGGCAAACATGGTGCCAATTGGTCTTGTCCTTCCCTCTCCCCTTTTCTAAAAACCATTAGATTACATCCTAAAGCTAGCCATCAAGGTCTATTCCCTTATCTGGCCACCGACTCATTCCTGAGGCAAAAATCAAGGTCCAAGAATTAAAATTCATTATTTGACTAGCATGTCCAATAAGGATTTTACCAACTCACCCTAGCTCAGACTGCCCCCTTTGTCTCCTTAAAACCCAGTCCATCAGAAGCAACTGCTCTTGTTTGCTTGCTGCTGCTGCTGCTGCCTTTGCAGTCGGGTCCTCCCTCCCTTTCTGGGGGAAAAATCTCCTTTGTGCCAAGAACTTGGTGTCTGGGGGTGTCCTGTACCAACCCCGAAGGGTTGTCCTGCCTCACATTGGTGGTGCAACACAGATCTTTACTCAACTAGGTCTACAGGACCCCCAACCTAGTTCTCGCACGTTCTGAACCAGCCAAGGCCTGTTCAATTTTTTCTAACAGCAGCTATTTGGTGAGTTTCCCTTACTACCCAACCTAAACATTCCCCAAGTTGTCTGGTGATGACAGTTGAGTGTCTGGTACCCCCGCTCTGTCTTGTTGAGGTGAGGAGAATGCAACCTTCCAGGGCCTTCAGCAGCCATGATAGATTCCCTTAGATGGCCAGTAGGCACATTCCTTTCGGCTGGGGCTTGGTTGGTAGTTTTCTGTTTGTTATTTTTTTTTGCTGAAATCTGGTGTCCATTCTTAACTGTACAAAAACCCTGTCGACAGGTCCCAGATTTCTCCTTGGACCTACTGTGTCCCCGCTCTGCATGATAGAGCTTGGGTGATGACCCTTTCCTCACAGAGACCTTACCAACCACTGGAAACTCAGGGCTTCTGACCCTGGATCCTGTCACTAGCAAAGGGGATCTGTTCTCTTCATCCCGACTGAAAACTCCAACACACAGACATCCACCACTGATGCATTCTAGTACTCAAAAATAGACCTGCACCATAGGAAATCAAAAAAATGACAATCTTTGCAATTTTATGGGCAAAAGCATGGAAGGAAAGAGATGCATTCCTTTCCCTCTCCACTTCCCTTCTCTGAGATGCACTGTGCCTCCGTCTGTCCTAGGCTGCTTCTCAGCTCTGCCTGTCTTTCCTGTTTCTCTGTTGCTAGTTTCTTTGTTGCTCCAAGATTTTCTCATACATTTGGAGAAAGGATAGAAGAGAATTAGTATTGGAATGAAATATTTGATGTAAGTAGTGAATAGTGTCCTGCATCCTCCCTTACACATGTGGGCTTAAATAAAGCTTGTCATGATGAAGGCACATGACCAGTATCACTGTGGAGGTCACTTCTTTGCTATCTCTTAGTAATGGGCCTCCCTCCCATCATCCTATCCCCACTATCACTAAGACCAAGGAACCACAATTTTTTTCCGTTTGTATAATTTTGTCATTTCAAGAACATTTTCTGAATAGATTCACACAGTATGTGACCAACTTGCTGTGGCAGTTTAATGGGAAGTCCCAATTCCTGCTCTGTTGTTTTAAAAGCTTCCTCTCATGTCCTTTCTATGTGACCTGGGTATATTATTTTCAGTCGTGACATCTTATAATATTAACCACAGAATGAAATGTGAAAGCATAAAGTGACTTTTATTAATTGATATGAAACCTTGAAGTCTTTAAAATTTTACAGGAAACCTATCCTAAATGCGCATGTGACTGCCGTGTTTCATTGCTGTGGAGGAGACATTACCTTCACCAAGAACATATTTCAGCTTTGATTTATCTTCAGCACCGAGTACAATGTTTGACAAGTAGCAAGTCCTTTGCACGTTTTGAGGGGCAAATAAGTAAACATAGATCTTTTTATTTCTGGGAGTTTGTAAGATTTGCAGTTGCGTGAATGGAAAAGTGTTAACCAATCACTGAGGGGAAACATGGCTGATGAACTTTATACTGCTGAGACTTAATGTGTTTCTTCAGAGATTGCTTCCTTTCTATGTCCCAGGTGGGTGGGGGTGACTCCTAAGTCAGATAGAGGCACCTGGTTCATAGATCAGAGTTCCTACGTGTTGAAACATAGGTTCTCAGTTCTCTTCCTAAAGGGATAACTTAGCTCCAGTCTTTGACCACAGGAGGTTCTGAGGTCTCATCTCCTGTTTCCACATTGGCCATTTATCTAACTTAATTCACACTGGTTGGCAATGTTAAAATATTGCCTTAAATTGGTAATTTTCAAATTGACAATATACTATGTGTTGTAAGAATAATGAAGTCTTAGAGTATTTTATTTATTGCTCTTAGATATTTCATCAGAGTCTAGGGACATTTTCCTAAGTCTACCTACACTCTGTTTTAAAAGAAAGATAACCAGCAAAGGATAAGGAAAAGCCATCAAAACAGATAAATTATTAATTCAGAAAATACCTGCTTGTAAAAGTGGCCATCTCCAGCCCTTTTTAGTTGACACTCATGACCACCTCTGTCCCTAGCTTCAAGGTGTCTCTCAGCAACGAAGTACATGAGAGTGGAGCTATGTGAGGGTCTGGCTTAGACTTTAGGGTTCCAGCTCATGTGAACTTCCATAGCAGAGCGTCACAGAAAGTTTTGCATGTGTGAGAGATGAGGTGATTGAAGTCATGCTTTCGGGAAGGCAAATGAATTGGGAAACATGGAGAGAAGAATATCAGTGCCATATCTGTATTAATAACAATATCTAGTAAGACCCTCTTATAAAAGTGGTCAAACAACTAGAGATAGGAAATGCAGATTGATCACAACACAAAATTTTCTGTTTGTTGCATGCTTTGCCATATGTCATTTCAGTAATCTATTAAGTACTCACAAAGTTTCAGTGATGCAGGATAGGCTTTATTGTTGATGAAGTAAGAGAATATGTGACACATTCAAGGCCATACATCTAGTAAGAATGTAGAAGAGCTTCTAGGGCGCAGGATGTAGCTAACCACAGTTATTGATCAGTCTTACTTCTGTTACTAAGCCTTGACCAGTGAGCAACAGCTGGCGTACAAGGTTGATCACTGCAGACTGTGGCCTAGTGCCTTCATTAAGGATTGTATCATATTAAAAATAGAATATGCATGAAAGTTAGAAGAGCGTCTTAGTGTCTCTGGGCTGCCAGAACAAAATGACATAGATATGGTGGTTTGTAAATGATAGACATTTCTTGCTCAGAGCTCTGGAGGATGAACAAAGATCAAAGTAAAAGCAGTGGCAGATTCAGTGGTTGGTGAGGACCAGTTGCAGGTAGACAATGTTTCTACATGTGCCCTTGACTGTGAAAGTGTTGATGAAACCCCCTTGATTCCCTGTTAATAAATATATTACAATAGTCCTATTAGTAAGAATTCTTATCTGTTAACCTTCTAGAGGGTCTGCCTCTTAATACCATTACTGTAGGGTGTTACAAAATATATGTTTTGGGAGGGTGCAAATATTTGGACTATGTCATAGATTGTTTATTCATGGATATATTTGACCACAAACATATTTAGAACATTTGAAGAAATTCAGATAAAATAGTATCAAGTAACATATATTTCTCAAGTTGCTGAATGCTTCTTTTTATGTTTTATTTTGTACTGAGTCAGGTGAATAGGCATGCTACATAACATAGTACAAAGTAGTGACTGAGTCTATGGATACACAAGTCAGGTATATTTTGAAGGCCTAGCTGCTATCTATACAAATTTGTCCTTTGAAGATCTACTCAGAATATGCAAACCATAAAAACCTCATTTCAATTTGTGCCCTATCTGTGTTAATAACAGTATCTAGTAAGACCCTCTTATAGGAGGCTGCAATGTTAATTTAGCAAAATGATTCCATTTGACCCATATGAGACATTTTCCTGTCTGTTATATGCGCACTGGCACCATAATAGATGTCTTAATTTAATGAGCATATTATACTAATTGAAATAAAGACCTAGGGGTGGAAAGAAGCAGAGTAACACTTGCAACTCACCACTGAAATATTAAATTCCTGACAGAGGATCACCTAAACTATTATAGAATTAAAGAAAACCATTCATTCTGAGAGTAAAAATACTTTATGACAAGCAAATGGAATTGATTCAAGTATAATTTTCCAGCAATGCATAATAAAATACTTGAAAAATTGGACATCACTGAGATAAAACTAAAGCCCAAATAAAGGTGAAGTATATTAAATTCAGGGGGAATAGTGTCCCAAAGGCTGGGGTCTATTGTGGGGATGCAAGCCTGTAATGCTAACATTTGGGAGGTGGGATCGGGGAGATTTGAGTTCAAGGCCAGACCACAGAGGCTTCATAAAGAGGTCCTGTCTGAAAAAAAAATAAACATGGGTGGATATAGTTCAGTAGTAAAGCACTTTCTCTAAAATGTGCAAGGCCCTGAGTTTGATTCTTAGCAGTAAAACAAGTAAATGATGGTTTCCTGGAATCAGCTGTTTGATGGGATTGGGGTCTTTGGAAGTCATTTGGTTCCACACATTTGGAAAATTTCTGCACACCAGGAACTCTGCTGGTAATTGGGAATGAAAAATAAAACCAGGCATTTCCCCAGAAATTATGACTGTTAGAGTTTAGAAATAATAAAGAAAATTATCATATAAAGTATGAATAAGAAATCATGTTTTGTTAATATAAAGTATTTAATAAAATGTAAATATACAATTTCAGTTTGAAAAGACAGGCACATATTGCAGGGATGCTCTGGTTTAGTGGGGAGAGGATGACGCAGGAAGAGAGCATCAAATGTGAGGAGGAGGAAGAGGGTGAGTTAGGAGGACACCGATAGTACTCGAGGCAGAGAACCAGACTATGGCAAGAAGCCTTTATTGAACAACCAAGTACTAGTTGTGGACCTGGATGCCAAGGTGAGCTTTGAGGCTGTTTCTCTAGAGTCATGGAGCATATAGATTGAATTTCTCTATATATAGAAAGGGAATTTATTGGGATGACTCTGGGGATGTGATCCAGCTAATCCAACAATGACTGACTATGAATGGAAGATTGAGGAATCCAGCAACTGCTCAATGCATGTGTTTGGATGTCTCAGTTGGTCCTCAGTACATGTTAGGAATCTGAAGAAATAGGCTTGACTGCCAGTGAAGGAATGGATTTGCTAGGGAGGGCAAGAGCAAGCAGGCAAAGAGCAACAGCTTCCTTTCTCTATGTCCGTATATAAGCTTCCAGCAGAAGGTGTCTCTTCCCACCTCAGAGATCAGGATTAGGAGTGGATCTTTTTATTTCAAGTTAAGCAAAATTCCCTCTAATTTTGGATTTTAGTTAATTCCAAATGTAGTTGACATGAAAGAATAGCTATCATAAATACTATCACCCTGTTTTTAAAATTAGGCCATAAATTGTTTTAATTTTGAAGGCTTTGGCAGTCTTATTAAGCATTAACTATACACCTGAATCAGTGTGTTTGGAATAGAAATGTAGGTTCTCAAGATTCTTCCTGTTTTATCTTCAATTTTTAAATTCTTTGGCAGTTCCATGCACATATAGAATTTTAGAAATTTTCACACATTCTTATCCTTCATCTTGTCCCCTGCCCATTGATTGCATGAGTTACCTTTTTGCTACTGTGATGAAAAGCAACCCAAGGAAGAAAGAGTTTATTTAGACTTATGACTCTGAGGGGGAGAGTCCATCCTGGTGGAGGCATCTTGTCTGTGAAACAGCACCAGGAGCAGGAAGAGGGATGCTCACATTTCATCCACATACAATAGAAGAGAGGGGAAACAGGAAGTGGGGCAAGGTAATAAACTTCCAGAATTTGCTGCCTCTGATTTACTTCTTCTGGCAAGGTTCCAACTTCCAAAATTTCCATGTTCCTTTCCCCATAAAATAACACCACTGGTGACCTAGTATTCAAATACTTGAGCCTGTGGGGGATTTGTCATTCAAACCACCACATCCATTGAAATCCTTCTTCATATGGACAAGTTTCCCTTCTACTTTGATGGTGCTGTGTGTGTGTCCCACTAAGTTTAATTTTCAAGTTGATTGCCTGAGTGTGGGTAGGAGGTTATTTATTGAAACATGAGCAACTTGTCAGTGGCTAAACCACTGAAGAAAATTACATTACTCCTTCAGTGATAATACATCATTAGGGATGGGGTGGAGGGCTCACAGACCCCTCAACTAATGCATCATGAAATGTTGACAGGCACAATCATGTATAGGTATTGTACAGACAGCCACATCTGAAGTCAATTTGTGAGTGTAGTGTGCATGCCATGTCCATCAGATCTCTTTATTGCATAGATCTCTCTCCTCTGACTTTTTATGTTCTTTTGGCTCCTTCTTCTGCGATATTCCCTGAACCTTGGAGGAGATAAGATTGAATAAGATAATATTAATTCAAGGCCAAGAATGCCACTGATAGTTATTTTTCGAAACTTTGTATAGTTATAAGGTTCTATATTAACCACCATCTGCTGTAATAAGAAACTTTTCTGACCAAGGTTGAGCTCAACACTGGTCTATGTATACAAACATTAGTATTTAGCAGGTATTTGACAAGATTAACATTTAGCAAAACAGTTGTAGTAAGGTTCTTCCTAGGATTTATAACCATTTAAGCCATGGGCTCTTGACCATGCTTATAGTACCAGATGTGAATTTTCTTCTATGGTGTGGACCTGAAATTCTAGTAGAAAGCAGTTGGCTACTTATATAACAGTCATGTCAATGCACCAGAGGGCCCATCTTTTCTGGAAGATTATTATTGTAGTGCACGGGAGTCACAGGTGCGTAAGAATGTTGGTAGATCTTCCCAGCACCTTCTGGCATTGTGACATCTCTCCAGTAGAGATGATGCTTCTAGTATGATTCCAGTTTGAGTTAGCTATGTACCACGACCAAGGTGTGAGGCATCTTAAACAATAGGGTGCTATCATCCAATTCTTATGTGAAACAATGAACAATGGTTATAGTCGTTGTTATTCTTGGGGCCTCTGTACTACTTGATGAACACATTTTAAGAAGGTGTTGTATATGTCCCACCTAGAACTGGGATTTTTTTTTTTTATTGAAAACTCATTGCTTCTGGGAGGACAATTATCCACCCATGGGGTACTTCTGAGCAAAGTGGATGCTATCAAATCTCTTTCCATTGAAATAGGCCATGAAGTTAGAAACCAAAACAAACTATTATCTGAAATGGATTCACAATTTGATTCTACAACTGGATTTCTAGGTAAAACCATGGGAAGACTGAAGATTTTGTCCAGAGGAAGCCAAACAAAATTACTATGCTATATGATGTTGTTTTCATTGTTTGTCTTTTTTGTCATTTATTGGATTATTAAACTGAGGTGATAAAAAAAAAACAAACTTTTTAAATAATTGTAATATAGACAGGCTCCAAAACCACAGAGAAACCCTGTCTCGAAAACAAACAAACAAAAAAATAATTGTAATATAGGGACTAGAGAGATTGCTCAGTGGTTAAGGGCACTTATTTCTTTTACACAGAATCTAGGTTCAAGTCCTAGCACCCACATAGGGACTTACAACTGTCTATAACTCCAGGTCCATAGGATCTAGTGTTTTTTTCTGGCCTTCAGAATTATCAGGCATGGAAGCTGTGTACAGACATACATTCAGATGAAACACTCATATTTAAAATTAAATTAAAATAAAAAGAAAACTTTTTAAAAAATAAGTTTATAAATCAGCAAATTTCCACAAGGTCTTTTCATTGCTAGTTTTATCCCATCTCCTTCTGTCCTCCGATGCTTTTATCCTCCCTGCTTGGCCCTTTCTACCGCTTCCTATACTAAAGCATCTTCAAAACATTGAAAGCAATTGTCTCTTATCTGAAGATTCTTTTTTTGGTTCAGTTTTCTGGCTACCGTGGGAAGAAGAAACAAGCAGAGAAAGTAAGCTTTGGCTTTTCTTTGATCTCCACTTGAAAAGTTTCATCACTCTTTATAACAGAGCCATTGTGAGCCTCTGAATTTTGCTCATATACAAGTTTAACATTGTGTGCCATTTAAGTATGGAGCATCAGCGGAGACCCAAGTAAGTGTGTAGGACCTTGAACTTCAGCACTTGTTAGCCATCCACATGTGTATTTGTTACTTTGAGAAACAGGCTTTTCAGTGAATTAGACATATTAACATAGTTTCAGAAAGCAAAGTTAAAATTGATTTCTTTTTGTGAATTTTATAGTTGATTAGTGAAATTCTAGTTTTGTTTCTCAGCATTGTTTTGGGGACACACATAGTCCTCCTTCCTCCCTTTTCTGAAGTTTATCACTCACTATGTATCTTAAGTAGACACACTGAACTGAGAGGCCATGTTTAAAGTGAAGTCATAGATCTAGCCTTCAGATGATGTTTCCACTTTATTTTGACTTATGAGGAAGATTAAATGTTCATGCTGTTACTTCACAAATTCAGGCGTGACCGCCATTGTATGATATCAGTGAGTGGTTTCATGTCTTATTATTTATGTTATACTATTTCAGTCAGCTTTACTTTTGTTCTTTTCAATACTGGATGGCTTTAGCTGTGTGGTGGACAGAGTACAGGGATATGCCATGTGTCTGTACACCTATACTTCTGCACACAGTGTCAGCGGTAGGCTGCAACATAAGATGCCTGGATATATTTGCCCATGGATCATATACACATAGTCTTATGGAGACTTGATCCATCCCTGCCCTTTCTTGCAGTGACAGGATGATTTAATCTTCATGAATCTCTTCTTCACAGAGTGGGAACGGTTAGACCATCGTCCTTCATTTTTTTGAAGCTATTAAGTGAGGAGTGAGTGGGGTGTCTGAGACACACAGTGCCTGCTGTATATTTGATGTTCAGCAGACGTCCCTTTTCATCTTGTGGCAATGTATCAAAAAGCCTGTAAGAAACAACTCTTTTTTGAGGACGCTGACAAAGGAAACACTTGCGTCTTCTTAATATTGTAACAGACAGAGGCTTTGTGCTAATTCTATTCTGTTCACTCATATTCTCCAATATCAGAACCATTTATCTCAGCAAGATTCTTCTAAAGCACTCTTCATTACAATTTTTATGATTGTGTATCTGAAGATATACAGAATTTTTATTGAGCAAAGTTAATTATTTCTCTAGTAATATTAAAAAGGAAAATATTTAGGAGGCAATCTTACTACTTAAAGTGCATATCTTTTTTTTTTTTACTTATTTATTTATTTTTATTCTTTTTTAATTAAAATTTCCACCTGCTCCCCATTTCCCATTTCCCTCCCCTCCTCCCAAATATTGCCCTCCCCCCACTTCCCTCCCCCTATCCCCACTCCTCTTCTCCTCCCCCCACTCCATTCCCCCTCCCTCTCGATACTGAAGAGCAGTCCAAATTCCCTGCCCTGCGGGAAGACCAAGGTCCTTCTATCTACGTCCAGAAAGGTGAGCGTCCAAACAGGCTAAGCTCCCACAAAGCCAATTCATGTATTAGGATCGAAACCTAGTGCCAGTGCATATCTTTTTGCAAGATGAAAGAACATGCATGTTTAGATGTTTGTGTTTTTATATGTACCAGATCATTTGCACAGACCTCAGAGATGAATGTTTTTAAAAGTTCCTTTGGAAATGGAACAAATATTTAAATATCTTCTAAAAACCTTCTTCCTTCCTTCCATCCTTCCTTCCTTCTTTCCTTCCTTCCTTCCTTCCTTCCTTCCTTCCTTCCTTTCTTTTTTTCTTCCTTTTCTCTATCTCTTCCTTCTTCCCCCTCCTTTCCTTTCTCCCTCCCACTTCCCCTTTTTCCCTCCCTCCTTTTCTTACTCCCTTTCTCCTTCTATGCCTCCATCCCTCCCTCTCTTTTTTCTTTTCTTCCTTTTCTGTTGTATTCTTTGCCTGGCTTTGAAAACTTGACCTGACTGGTAACAAAGGAGTGAAGAAAAGACAAACACAGGATATAACCTGGGATATGGTGGTCGGGGTTCTGGGATGGAGAAGCTCAGCGTGTTTATTACATACAGTTGAGTAGGAAGGTGTGCTTAGAGCTGAGTTAAAGAAACAGGGTTAGCTAAACTCTGTAGGATCAGACTCTGTAGGAGATCAGTCTTCATATCCGGGGCAGGGGAGAAAGGTAAGGTGGGCATTTTCTATACCCACTCTCAATATCCACACGCAGACCAGAGGAAGGCTCCACCATCTCTCTGAGCCTCATTGGGGAAGGCTTTGCCACAGCCATTGGGCAGGACGTTGCCCATGAAAATAATCACACTCACTCAGGACTTCTTTCACTTTTCTTTCTTTGTTCATTGCTAGCTCCCCTCCCCTTAGCTTTCCTTTTCAGAGCAAATGATAAAACAATCTGTTTGAGGTTTTATTCAAAACACCATTTGAAAACCTTGTCCTTAGGAAATTTGGACTAACAGAGTTGTGAGAAGACTCAGTTGATTGAATGTTTAGAGTTTGGCTGTTTGTACACAACATAATCCTGAAATTATCATTTTTCGGGGTGGGTAAGCAAGATCTGAAGTGCTCTGTGTGTTTGAAGACTCTCAGAAGCACATTTTTATTCCTTGTCTGTTTCTCCCCTAGGCTGATACCATCTTTCACAATAAAACTGCCTTGTTAATTGTTAGGGCTATGTTTTCTTTTAAAGTATTCTTCGTAAACATTTGCAGTTCTTCTGCAAAGCTGCTTATGCTTTCTTCAAGGACACCGAATTCAGAAGTGGCCATGACCCTTGCGCTATAAGCAAGCAGGCTGTTTCTGTCTCACTTTACTATTCTCTGCAACACTTAGGCATTATTTACTGCCGTAATTCATACAAATTTATACTAAGATATTCTACAGTCCTTCTGAGGCAAAGTAAAGTGTTAGAGATCTAGACATTAAAGGACATAAATGGAAGAGTTCTAACCCTGAGACCTAACAGTTCTCTCGGGATGGGTAGGGAGGGTTCACACTTGGTATCACACTGGTTGGATAAGGACCACCATCACTTCATTGATAAAAACCAGAAAGCCAGGACTATGTAGCCACCAAGGCTGTGAAGTCATTACTGCTGTTGAACTGTACCTTGAGAAACTGTAGAGAACACATGATACCTGGTTTCTTCTCAGATCGTCATATAAAACCTGCACCAAGGTCCATGACGTGGTGCACTGCAGCTCTGTTCTGGGAAAATTTTGGTTAGTATAAAAAATTGTCTTGTTTCTTGTCTTCTCCCATTTCCTTCCCTTCCAGGTTATACAGACAGATCTCATGTTGTGTGGAGTGGAGGTGGGGCTGCGTCCCGCCACCCGGCTAGCTTTACCTGAAATAATTACTGGGAAACTATTTTTTTAAACATTGTTTGGCCCATTAGTTTTAACCTCTTATTGGATAGCTCTTACATATTGATCTAACCCATTTTTGATATTCTGTGTAGCCCCATGAGGTGGCTTACCAGGGAGATCTTAACCCGCATCTGTCTGGAGTGAGAGAATCATGGCGAGTACTGACTTGGCTTCTTTCTCCCAGCATTTTATTCTGTTTACTCCGCCCACCTAAGGGTTGGCCTATCAAATGGGCCAAGGCAGTTTTCTTTATTAATTAACCAATGAAAGCGACAGATTAGAAATAAATCATTCCCACATCAATCTCAGACTAAGGTCTTGTTCCCGGCAAGTCTGCACATATTTGTGAACCTGGAGCTCAATGGGTAAGGGGATTCTATTTTAAATTCCTACTATGAGTCATGAGACCACTGAACAACAGAGTGGGTGACACCTGCAACCTCGCAAGGTCTAAGGTTCCAATGCCAGACTTAGTCAACTGGAAACTCCAAAGTACTGCCCTCAAGCCTGGTAAAGCTGTATGCATCCAGAGAGGTGCAACGTGTCCCCGTGGCACAGTTTAAACTTTCCTTATTTTTCTTTAAAGCATATGGAAAAGGATTTGTGTGTGTTCGCGTGTGTGCACACGCTCAAGCACACACACACAGACATAGACACACACACAGACAGACACACACTCAGACAGAGACACACAGACAGACAGACACACACACATTTTGGCCCCCCCCCCAGTGGTAGGACTGGATGTAACCAGGACAAGTGAGGTATCCTGAGAAAGGTGTAAAAACTGGGAAATAGTTGTAGTGTAGGAGTGATGGGAGGTGTCGGGGAGGTGAGGAGCAGTGAGAGTGAGAGTTGGGGCTACAGAAGCCACAGAGATGCTTCCATGTGTTCATGTGACTGAGGTATATAGCAATAAAATGCAATTTTTTCCTGTGCCTCTTTTTATCTTAGTGAATCTTTTTTTCAAATGGATGAACAAAATAAGGACCATACTAAGATGCACATTCAGGTTGAGAATGGACTTTCTTTCTTTTCTGACCTCTCCCCCACTCTCCCCACTGTTCTGCCAGTCTATAGGCCAGTACTGCAGAGGCTGGGCTGAAAGATTGCTGGTAGCAGTTTGGGAAGCCAGCACCAGCGGCAGAGTTGGGGTTTGTTTGAAAATTTCCCCCAGTTTTAGAAGGTCTTCATAAACCCTACAGTCATACTATGTGCCTAGAGTCAAACTCACGCAGTCATCAATTGGACCTTACAGTAAATCAGTTCAACTTAGGAGTTATCACAATTGATCTATGGGCATGCACCTATAACTATTAGCAGTGAGCATCTCCTAAGTGTTTGTGTATGGTGCATGCGAGGCTCAGCCTTGCCAGTTTGACAGGGTTTAGAATTGCCATGGAGACAAATCTCTCAACCTGTCTGTGAGAAATTTTTTAGATTAGGCTAACTGAGAAAGGAAGTCCCATCCTAAATGTGGGCAATAAGGTTTTCTGGACAGAACGCGAAGAAGAAAGTAACTTGGGCATCAGCATTTGTCAATTCCCTGACTGTGAATGCAATATGACAGACAGCTGCTTCAAACTCCTGCAGCCACGTTTTCTCCACCCTGATAGACTACTTCTCCTGTAATTACCATGTGCAACAAACCCTCCTTTCAGTGTTTTGTCAGTTATTTGGTCACAGAAAATAATTAATACAATGCAATGGTAATTTCATAAGCCGTTCTCTCAATTTTTAACACATATTACACATTGAGTTATCTTTCCAGCCACTTCTAATAGTATTTAGGTTAAAAGAAAAAAAAAAAACAAGGCCAAGTAAATAATTATGAATCTGAAAATACATCATAAAAGCATGCTTAGCTCTATGCCATTTCAAAATGTTTCTCTATTTTTATCAAATATTAGTTCTGACTGTGTAAAAAAATCCCTGCAAGTTCGGAGACAACATTCTCAGTATGTTGTTAAAGATGAGAAAGTGGAATTTACAGAAGTTAGCACTTAATACCATGATTCAGAGACGTGCATGCAGGCCCTAAGTGCCCCATTTCCTTTTCTCTATTTTAAATCACATTTGCTCATACGTAGGTGGTGCTGCCTGGAGGTCATCAGATTAGAGTCATGGAATTTATTGCAACTTGTCTTCTCAAACTAATGTCTTTCTGATGGGATATCAAAATGATTTTCTGCAATTATTGCAAAATACCACCCTGCATCATTCTTAGTCCAACTTTCGTTTGATGTGTTCAGATATTTTCTCAACAATTCAGTTTGCAGGGATTGCTACTTAAACATATTTTTGTGTGTTTGTGATGAATATTATACACACCCTCTTACTTTCATTATCTGGTGTGTACCGAATCTCTTCTTCTTTTCCTTGGCACTCAGTAGTCTGCCTCCTCCAACTCCTGCATCTAGTGGGATGCTGTGGCTGAGCTAGTGGTACCTTGCCTCAATCAAGTGAGCTAATAGCAACTGTCACTGAGTTCTTGATGGAGTAAGAGTGGAAAACCTTTGCACCCAAGCCAACCGAGCTCATCTCAGTGAACATGCTTCCTCCTTGTCTTGCCCCTTGTACAGCTCGGTCCTGGGCATGCCAGTAGTTTATGTAACTAGGATGTATCAGACACCTTTCTATTGCTGTGACAAAAAAAAAATCCCAGAAAAGCAATTGAGAGGAGGAAGTTTCTTTCAGTTCACAGTCTCAGTCTGTAACTGTGGGTCCATTGCTTTAATGCTTGTTGTGAGGCAGAAAAGTCAAGGTGGAAGGATGAGGTGAGCGAACATGGGTCAACTTATGACAACCAGGAAGGAGGGAGACAGAGACAGGATCAGGCCAAGGATAGCAAGAATAAGGGAAGAGGGAAGAGACAGTAGGGAGAGAGAAGTAGAGGGAGGAAGAGGAAAGGAGACTAGAGATTGGGTACAATCCTGAGGACCGTGCTTGCAAGGACCCCTTTGCTCTTAATGGTTTGATCTCAACCGTTTCTGCAGCCTTCTAGTAATCTGGTCAGCTATGACTCTCTCAGTGATGAAGGAAGAACCCTTATGATCCAGCCACCTTTAAAACTACTACACTGGAGACCAAGTAGCAGTTGGTCTTCACCATATGGGCCGGTGGGGGATACTTCATATCAAAACGCTAACAAGACACACAGACAATTCCCTGGACTTCAGTGTCTTCTATGAAAGCAGCTTAAATTCCCTGCCCAGAAGAGCTTCCTGCCATCCATGAACACCTGCATAGGCTATTATTGAGCAAGAGGCAAATCCTCTCCATGGGTTTATTTGCTATAGTGGTTTATCTCACAATGACACTGAACTTGAGAATAGTGTTTAATGTAGAATGCTTAACGCAATACGTTTTAGTTTGAATTCTTTAGAACAAACCCTTCCACCTCTGACTGTCACTTAGGCATCTCTGTTGACCTTGTTTTGTGGTGTTTTTTTTTTCTTATTCTGTATCTGGGCTGCTTTTGCTTCATAGACTGGTAGGCAAACCGATATTTAAATCTTATTTCCTATCACATTTAATAGGGAAGCCTCTCACAGCTTTTCTGCTTGCCTACTTATGGTTTTCTGCTAGGCTTGCTTAATGTACTGATTTGCACAGTGGGATAAGCTAGAAAACATATTTTAAATCTGAAAGCTTATATTTTGCTGAACATAGCAAACATTGTAAAAAGGCACTAAAACGTGCAAAATCTGTCAGTTCTCCACACCCCTGCATCGTAAGCCTCCTGTTAAAAAAAAAACCTCAAAAAATGGCAGAATGCAGATCGTGTTGACAGTCGTCTCATTGTGTACTGCAGGCAATATGCTTGTTACTTCTACACAGAGCTAGTATATGTTGGGCATCTAGGAAATAGTCAGATACATTTGACCACATTCACATTTTGTATATGGGCTGGAAGTCACTGACTATTATGGATTTGTGTGAGTGAACACATATATAGAAATTATACACAAGTATATGTTCTGAAATACCTATGGTTCTGTCAACTTCGCACTCTGGGATATGATTCACAGCCCATTTTCAAGGTTGAGAATGTCTCCCTGCATGAAGCATAGCTTTACTAGGCGGGCAAATTTTTGGGAGTATATGATGCTGATCTCAGGTTTACATGGGTCAAAGTAAATTCTTCAAAATTCCTTGGTTAATTCTTTCTGTACTTTAAATCTTTTTATATAAATTTCATGAGGATAAGAGAGTAACAGAGAGAATGATGTGTGTGTGAGAGAGAGACACATACAGAGAAAGACAGAGACAGAAAAGACAGACAGATAGACAGAGAATATGTTAGCACAAAGTCAAATGTTGGAGATCAATGTTTCCAAAAAAGTAGACGTATATATTATACCAAAAATTGTTTTTATTGTATTGCATTGGGCCTTTAAAAATCTTGTATTCTAAATAAATTCGAAGAGCAATTATGTACTTTGCTTTGAAGTAACACTAGGAAAAAAAAGGGGGCTAAAATCTGGGTGTCTTTGGTCTTCTGCCATGTCCCCTTGCAACATGCTACTTCTCCCAGATGACAGTTTTCTTCTTTTCCAAGCCTTCCTCATTAGGGAACCAGAGCACAGTAGGAACATTTTTTGCCAGACACACGTCTCCTTAAAAATATCAGTTTCTGTAAGTTCAGCCATCTTGGGATCACTTATTAAGTGGAAAGAAAGGGGTCTAATCCAGAGAAGTGTGGAGTCTGGTGACGAGCCTTTCCTAGCTCTTAATTGACCAAGTGTGGGGTGTCATTGCTGTGCGGTGAGCATTTCTGTTCCTCTAGAACCCCTGTGTTGAAATGTAATCCTAATCCCACTTACTTGGCACAGTAGAACATCTGGTGGCGTCTAGGACAGAAGCTTCTCCAGCCAGACCAGTGCCATACAAATGCAAGCCTAAGGGATCTTGTTTATTTCTCCATCATGGGAAAACAAAGCCCCCAAATGCTGTCTGTGCAGCAGCCAGTGTCTCTTCTCTAGGTCCTTAATCTGTGGGAACCTTGCTCTTGAACTGGCCAACTTCCAGGCCTGAGAATAACAAATTTCTGTTGCTGATAAATCACCCGATCTACCAGGTTTCATTAGAGTAGCCAAACAAAAGTAAGACAACATACAACATTTCATTTCCCTCAAAGTGGCGTCTTAATTTTGAAGACTGTGATTCTGTACACAAAGAAAATGAAAAATATCCCTATAGCTGGGATTCAAAGAAGTCTGTGTCTTAGTTTTGATGACAAAATTTTGGAAAACAGAAAGTTGCAAACATACCATACCCTTTTGTGTGTAAATCATATCAATCACTTTACTTACCCCTTGTTTTGCTGAGACCTGCTATAGCTGTGTTTACTCTCACTTGATCTCATTATTTAGTAAAATCTCAAGTTGATAATGTGAGAAATTTTATTTTTGTGATATCCCTCCCTGAAGAGAATGTTCTATTGTGCACATTTTTAGTGGTCCTGGGAGGCTACAGTCTTCCTTGTATTACATATCACATCACCAGGAAATTTCTGTGCACTGGAAACTCGAAGCTTAGCAGAATTTAGAGCGTTCCCAATCAAGTCTCTATCTACAAATCTTCAGTCCCCAGCAGGGCAACACAATGAGGAAACCATTGTTGATTGAATCTAAAATGTTTTCATGGAGGTCCAGATTTTAAAAGGGTAACAAAAAGCATGTGTACCAGCTAGGATGCCTCCAGGAATAATCAAATGGAAACTCATTTCAGAGTGCTCAAACCTCGAGAAAGTTTATTGGCTCATATAATCGCAAGTCCAGAACGTTTACAATCCCGTGGCTTTGGCTGCCTTTTCTTGCTCGTTTTTTGGCTGTATTCACCTCATGGCACTATTCCTGAAGAGACTTGTATAGTTTTGGTAAATTGTGTGGCACAGTTCAGAGGGAGGAGGGGAGCACTACAAGTCCTTCTGCATAGTCTGAATTTGACCACACACACACACACACACACACACACACACACACACACACACACACATACACACACACACAAAATCTGAATGTGGCTGGTATATTTAGTTTGAACTAAAACATTGTCTGTTCCTACAACTGGGCTGGAGGGTGGCAGCGCTGGCCTCAAAACCACAGATTCCGTGTGGGAATAAAGAGGTAAGAGCACATGCACAGACAGCAGTGACCCTGGGACATTTTATGAAAATCTCTGAACTAGGACTGCAGCTGTAGCTCAGGAGCTGTCTTAGTCAAGGTTAGTATTGCTGTGATGAAACAGCAAAACCAAAAGGAACAGGGGGAAAAAAGAATCTATTTCATTCAGAGTTCCCTATCACAGTTCATCATCAAACCATTGAGGCAGGAACTCAATCAGGGTGTGAATCTGGAGGTAGGAGCTGATGCAGAGGCCACAGAAGGGTGCTGCTTACAGTGTTGCTCATTATGGTTTACTCAGCTTGCTTTCTTACAGAATCCAGACCTTCCAGCTCAGGGGTGCCCCCCCCAACACTGGCTGGACCCTCCCACATTAATCATGAATTAAGAAAATGCCATATGGTCTTGCCTACAGCGGGATCTTATGCGGGCATTTTCTCATTTGAGGTTCTCTCCCTCTCATGACTCTTAGCTTGTATCCAGTTAACAGAAAACTAGCCAGAACAGGGATGGAGCACTTGCTGGGTTCAAGCCCAGTGTGTGTGGCGGGATGCCAAATGGTACTGTGGAAGGAAGTAATAGGATGGTAGTAGACTGTTTACTTAATCACAGAGCAAGGCAAGGTTTGATACATAGCCACAGCCATGACCAAAGCGTGGTTGTAGCAGAAGCCTGCTGATTAATCTTTGCAAAATTGTATCTCTGGAAACTTCCCTATGGATGTCTAGAAATGAATTCCTCTGTCTCTAATAATGATACTTTTCATATTCTGATATATTATTTAATACTACTTTCATAATGGCTTAGATAACTATTTTATATTACTATAAAGTGAAAAGTACTATATATTATTTTAAGCTAATCACAGACTAAAACTTCTGTTCAATATGAGACAATATATTTCTCTTCTCTTTACTTCCTCACTTCCTTCTTTGTCTCCCTCTCTCCCTCCCTTCCTTCTTTTTATTTTTACACTCTCTCATTTATACTGAAAGCCACATATTGGAAAATTTATATTACTCAGTTATAACTAAATGAGAATTTATTTAGGCAAAAATTCTAATAATTTTAGATTATACTGCTCATCAACAATCTATTTGTGCCAGGCAGTGGTAGTGCACACTGTTAATTCCAGCACTTGGGAAGCAGAGGAAGGTGGATTTCTGTGAGCTCAACGCCAGCATGATCTACCTTGAGAGTTCCAGGACAGGCTCTAAAGCTACAGAGAAATCCTGCTCGAAAAACCAAACCAAACCAAACCAAACCAAACCAAACCAAACCAAAGCAAGAAACAGAAAAAAATCTATTTGTTTTTCATTTATTTCAATTTGTTGTAGTATCTTACTGTTTAAAAATTTCATTACTGCATATTAGTAATGCATACTAATCAATTTCACTGTGATATTTTAATATACATATATACTATGCTTTGATCATATTAATCTTTATTTATCTCCCATTATCCTCCTTTGTACCTTCTAATTTCCACAGATCCCCTTCCTCCTTGTCATTGGTCCCTTTCTCCTTTCACATCTTTTGTTTTTGATGACTCAGTTTAGTGTTGCTTATCGGAGCATGGACTAGGATTCCTTACAGGAGCTTGGGTGTTTTAAAAGTAGCTATCTATACCTCTGAAGAAAATGTGCCCGCTTCCACCAAACAACCATTAATGATCTATAAATTCTTGGGGGTGGTACAGGGCCTTTTGATTCCTTCCTTCCTTCCTTCCTTCCTTCCTTCCTTCCTTCCTTCCTTCCTTCCTTCCTTCCTTCCTTCCTTCCTTCCTGATGAAGGTTGGCAGACCCAATCGTTTGCTTGTTTTGCTTGGGTAATCCACAGTTGCTGAGAGTTCAAGAGTGCAACAGTCACCTCATACCTGGAGGACAGCATCCCCAAAGGTTTCATCTCATTCTCCAGACCTTACAGACTTTCCATCTTCTCTTTCATAATGTTCCTAGGATCTTAAAGCAGGGGTATATGTCCTATTCAGAGGTGAGCATTAAGCAGTGACGTATTCTCTGGTCTTTGACCAGGTATTAATTTCTGCACTAACAATCACCCATTGCAAAAAGAAATTTCTATGATGAAAGTTGACAGTAGTACTAATCTATGGGCAAAAACTAAGTATTCAGAAGATGATTTGATGAACATATACATATATTTAGCAAAAATAATAGCAGCAGCTTCCCTGCTAGGACCTATGACATCCTCAGTCATGGGCTTTTGACTAGGTTTATGGTACCAGATGCAAATTCCTTTACTTAGGCCTTAAACCCACTCAATAAGCAGTTGGTTACTCCACAACAGTTATGCCACTATTGTACCAGATAGGACAGATGGAATATTTTCTCTCAGCTTTTCAAATGCTAATAGACTAGACATAAGTTAATGTAATAAGTCCTATAAGTTAGTTTAGATTGAATGATCACTCTGTTTGATGAACTATTGTCTCTTCTAATCAAGAGGTCTCTCTTGTTTGAACCTAATCTTTATTAATTTTGAAAGTATCCATAGCTTTTTTCTCCAGTGGAAACAAAAACAAAACGTTTTCTACAGTGTAACACATATTCTATTTTCCATTCTGAAGTCATCACATCTTTAAAATATACAGGCTGATTTAATTCAGCATTTTTTTATTATCCAGTATCACTCAATAGTTGTCATTCTTTTATTATTAGTATTTATAAAATTTAAAGTTAATAAAGTATTATGAATTCTATTGGGGGGGTCTTTATTCCCCTTTTTTTGCTTATTAATCATATCTTTTAGAGTTCAATTAGATCTTTCTATAACTGCTTGTCTTGTTGATTCATGTGGCATACCTATAATATGCTCTATGTTTGTAATGTGCAAAATGCTATTTCATTTTACTAGAGACATATGCACTGTCTCTCTTAATTTGTATAGGTATTCCCATGATGACCATGACTTCTAATAGATGTGTAATTACAGAATCAACCTTATCAGAATTCAAAACAGTTATCCATTAAATTCCTGAATATGTATTTATGGTTTGGTATACATATTTTAATTTTCCAAAGGCTGTAAAATGAAACATTTTCATTTGCCAAATTTAATTTCTTTGAGTACCCTTTGGGTTATTTCTTGCAGGTAGTGGAGTTTGGTTTCATAAGAAATAAGAACATGTGCTACTTGTCAGGATGAATTATTCATTTGAGAAGAAACTAATTGTTGTGAAACCTAACTTTCACAGATTGAGCATCATTGAAAAATAACACAATTCTCTTCGAAGACAGCCTAAATGACTTTAGTTGTAGAATGTCGTTTCAAAGCTTGGGGGTTATTCCTAATGGTAAATTACTATTATTATTATGATTATTATTATTAGTTTATTGAGACAGGGTTTCTCTGTAGCTTTGGAGACTGTCCTGGTAAATTATTTTTTAAACTTTGGAATGATGCGCAGAACTATAAGAAAACTTGAACAACGAATTTGTTAATATTTTATTATTGCAATTTTGGTGTTATTCAGTTTTCTTAAGTATTTTCTTTTTTTTTTCTTTTTTCTTTTTCTTTTTTCTTTTTTGGTTTTTCGAGACAGGGTTTCTTTGTAGCTTTGGTGCCTGTCCCGGAACTAGCTCTTGTAGACCAGGCTAGCCTCGAACTCCCAGAGATCCGCCTGCCTCTGCCTCCCGAGTGCTGGGATTAAAGGCGTGCGCCACCACAGCCCGGCTTAAGTATGTTCTTGAACATAATTTAAAAATAAGATTCTATTTTGTTGAAATACTGATTAAATTATTATAAATTATGCTAACTTTTAAAATAGCTGCTGGTGTACTAATAATGTAAATAACGTGATGTTTGTCTTTTTTTTTTGTTTGTTTGTTTTTTTTTTTTTGTTTTTTTCGAGACAGGGTTTCTCTGTGGTTTTGGAGCCTGTCCTGGAACTAGCTCTTGTAGACCAGGCTGGTCTCGAACTCCCAGAGATCCGCCTGTCTCCCGAGTGCTGGGATTAAAGGCGTGCACCACCACCGCCCGGCTTGTTTGTCTTGACCAATGTAAATATTTTCCAGATTACAAGACACATTTACTCTGCTGATATGATCAGATTGAAAATACTGAAAAGAGGGGCCCGAGAGATGGCTGAGCAGTTAAGAGCACCAGCTGCTTTTCCAGAATCTTTATCTTCCTTTGATTCATGTCTAAACACCCACATGGTAGCTTGATACTGTCTGTAACTTCAGTTCCAAGGGATCCAACACCCTCACACAGATGTGGGTGCAGGCAAAACACCAATGAACATAAAATAAAAATTAAATAAATTATAAAAATAGATGAAATACTGAAAAGAGAGGAGGTATTCGAAGACTGCTGGGGGAAATATATAACCATGGTGGGAGGATAACCTTGATGGGGCAAACGGGGACAACACTATGTCCAAAGATGTCTAATCTAGGTGAAGAACAGAGCTAGTTCACAGGGTAGCCGCCTCCTCCAAGTCCTCTGGCCCCGCTTTCTAGTCTCTACCTTTGCAATGGGGAGATGTAAGTTTCTCTCTTCCATGGAACTCACCTCTGACTTTGAACAGTCTAGAATGGCCACTTATAAGCATTACTGATGTCACAAGTCTTCTTTATCTTCCTTTGATTCATAATTCTTTAATTTGCAATCTCAGGGATAGCAATGTCCCTGAGAGCTTGTTTAATTCTATCCAAAGGAATAGAAGAAGAGAGGAGTACCGGAACTTAAGCAGATTAGAGCACAGTTGTTAAATCCATAAGAAGACAAGATCTGTGGGTATTAAGGATACCCTCGAGCTGTGCGTGAGCTTACTTTAGAAGTGTCATTGCTTTTGTGCTTGCAGGATTTTGTTGTGAAATTTGTTTTTCTTCACTTTTCATCTAGAAATTGGGTCATTAAGAGTTGTCATGATCTGAGAAGTTAACCCTAAATGCTCTAAGTGCCTCAAAAGGCAGATACAGTAGATTCCTTAAAGAATGTGAGCAGGAAATGTTTAGAGAAGAATAAAAATTTTGGTGCATTTACAAAAGATGTGTTGCACACTTACTGGCTGCAAACAATGCATGTACATTAATGCCCTCAGCTGGGAAAACTGCCCTTGTCAAATTCCATTTGTGAAGCTTCTCTCTGAAGTGCAGCAATTGGTTTAACCTCCCAGGCAGGAGGAATTTGACAATAGACCCAGTCTCTCATATTGGTATCATGGCATTCTCTATTATTTTTGTTTTTGATAGTCTCTTTTATACTTAGCATAAATACAGGTTAAGTAAAAATGTGACAAGGGTGAAAGTCTATTTTCCCTCTATCTTTTCTGCAGAATCCTGATATAACTGTGGGTAAATGGTTATTTTCCTTAGCTTGGGAATAGTGCTTGCATCTCAGAGGCTATTCATCTCTCCATGGAAAGAACCAACCATATCTCTTTATATGATTTTATATTCTTTTGTTTGGCACTTTATAAAAATACTTAAACATTATATAAATGTATATTCAATGGATGAATGAATAAAGAATAAACAAATTCTAAGGTTGAGAATGAGGAGGAACCAGTTATTCATCTGAGAAGGAAGTTTCATAACCACAGAAATGCAGCTTATTCTAACAGATTCTGTTGGAATGAAAACAAAGTATTTTTACAGCAAACATTAAGCAGAGTTTGGAGAATCCTTTAGAACAGGGGGAGAAATGATTGTGGGAACCAGAGGAGTCAAAGACACCACAAGAAAACTCACAGAATCAACTAACCTGGACTCATAGGGGCTCAAAGAAACTGAACCAATAACGAAAGAAGCTGCATGAGACTGACCTAGGCCCTTTACACATATGTTACAGTTGTGTAGCTTGGTTCTCTTGTGGAACTCCTAACAGTGGAAGCACGGATGTCTCTGATTCTTTTATTGGCTTTTGGACCCTACTCCTCACCTTGCCCAGCCTTAATCCATGGGGAGGTACTTAGCCTTACTGCAACTTAATATGCTGTGTTCTGTTGATAGTCATGGGAGAACTGCCCATTCCTTAACAGAAATGGAGAAAGAATGTATTGGGGTATGAGAACAGAAGGAGTGGGGTAGAGCAAGGGATTGAGAGGAGAGGAGGGAGGGGAAACTGTGATCAGGATGTAGAAATAATTTTTTAGAAAAGAAAAAGGAGTATTTTCTATTGTTTTCTGTAACTTCAGTGAACATCCATTATAGCAGAATGAAAGCAAAGTGATTTATTAGAAGGGTTGTACTTAAAATTCTTAAGCCTCGGGATAGACAATGTGAGTTAAATGTTTTCTCTTTCCCCAGTTTAGCTTCACGCAATCCCACTTCTTTCCCCAGAAGGTTTCTCCTGACATCTACCATTTGACAAGAAACCTCCACTAGCTTTGCTTACTGGTTTCAGTAAATTCATTGCCAGAGGAAACTTTTACCTTCCAAATAGAAATATTCTTCCCTTAAGGTAAGAAGGAAAAATGACAGGGCATGAGTTTGGGGACTTTGTAAAAATGTACACAGCTCAAGCCTGTAATTTCCAACTTTATACTTAGCTCCATGTTAATTTCAAGACGGAATGTCCAATTTCATCAGGATGATTAAATTTTCCTGCAGAGGGCAAGGTTAAATGAAAATGCAAAACTTCCAGTTTACCAGCTGATTAATTCTGCTGTGATCAACAACAACAAAAAAAACCCTGTCTCGAAAAACCAAAAAAAAAAAAAAAAAAAAAAAAAATGCACTAAGACTCGCTTGGAGCAGAGAGTGAGACATGACTTGAGGGACTCCATGCTGACAGTTCCTATTGGAGCAAACTCGCAATTTCTACCCAAAGTTCTGCTGAGATCTAGCCAGGTAAACATAAAATGATGATCTTAGAACAATTTCAATTAGATAATAGCACATGCATAATTGTGTTTATATAAAATCTGAACTTCGATTAAATGTCTTCCCATTTGGAGTCTCAGGAGATGGCTGGTAGGAAAACACACTGCAAAAGCACAAGAACCCCAACACCATGAACAAAGAGGAGTTTCAGAGTGGGAGAGAGGAGAATCACTGGGGTTTGTCTGGCATATCTTTGAGCTCCAGATCCCGGGGGAGAGATCTTATCTCATAAAACAAAGTAGATGAATTCTGAGTAATGACAGCTGAGGTCAACCTATGGCCTCTGCACACATCTGAATGTGTATCTGCATTCTTCTCCCGACATAAATGTTTTTCTGATTTTATTATACAACAAATTAATCAGAAAAATCCATTTGAATATTATTTGAAGAAGTCTGAAGTATTCATAAAACAGTAGTATATATTCAGATATCCTATTTTGATGTGGGATTCCCCTCTGTATGCTGCTAATATCATTGGTTCATAAAGAATCTGGCTTGCCTGATAAGGTAGCAGAGCTAGGCAGGGGAAACTGAATGCTGGGAGAAGGAAGGTAGAATCTGTTATGGATTTGCTGCGGGTCCCCACAAACCAAGGTGGCTGGTCTCCTGGGCATCCCTGGTGGCTAGCCATGTGGGCAGCTGGTGGGCAAGGGGCAGACAGATAGGCATACCATGCAGATGGGTTTGCTGCAAGCTGCCAGGGACCCAAGCATGGGCAGCACAAGGCTCCATGTGACTGCGGTGGGTGGGCAAGAGAGACAGATAGACACACCATGTAAAGTAAAGTTAGATATTTATTAGATCGGTTATGGAGGGGAAGGAAAAAGGGGAGAAGGGGGAGAGAGAGAAAGAAAGAAAGGAAGAAAGAGAGAAGAAGAAGAGAGAGAGATGGGGGAGCGGAGAAGTGGTGACTCTCTCAGAAGCTGCCTCTTCAGACAGGAAGAGAGGAGAGTGGGACAGAGGTTGCAAGGAGGAAGGGAGTGGGCATGGCTTGTCTCTTAAAGAGCCAGAATATTACAGAGTCAAGGGAGAGGACACGAAGCCTCTGCCAGAGACAGACATGCTGAAACTTTGCTGGTAGGCCATGACCTCGTAGTGATGAACAGATTAGTGGAGATGGGTTAAATTAAGATGTAAGAGTTAGCCAGAAACATGCTTAAGCTATTGGCCAAACAGTATTGCAAATAATATACTTACATTGTGATTATTTCTGGAGTCTGGGTGGCCAGAAAACAAACAAGCTGCCTTCCTACTACAATATTTGGTCATACAGATTTCAGTATTTCCACTTTTTAGGGAGAAACAATTATTTAATGTCTTATTGCAAGGAAGCATTTTTTGTATATGAAATTCAGCCATTCTTCCTGACCATTTGGTGACTGGCTCACAATTTTTAGTTAATTGAAAGCTCTTTTTTGTTTATAAAATTTATCAAGTGGATACAAATGAGGCAAAAACTAATTTACAGCATTCGTTCTTTATGAGCTTTAATTTTGTGCATGGAATTACACCTGCTGTAACATAATCAGAGCGTCTTAGTTAATCTCACTCATACTCATGACATGCCATTCTGCATTTTCATGGCAGGATGATGAAACAGAGAATTCATTATTTTATTTGACCACATTTACTTTTTACAGTCTTCAGTCAAAAATCTGTATTTTGTCATGGTCACTGTTGACTAATAATCAAGAAAGCTATCAAGCATCAATATTCAGTGTAACTGTGATATTACTAAAGTGATATTCAATGCATTGATGAGTCAGTTATTTCTGCTAAACATGATAATCCACAGGGTACATACTGTGTACACTGTGTCATTTCACATGCATTGTAATCGTTAGAATCAAACCACAAATCATTACCCTACTCTACACATCAGTTGGAGGTCAGGCAAGAAAAAAGTTGGCACATTCATTATGAGTGATTTATCAGAGCTTTTGTGGAAAAAAGGGATTGTTTATTTAAGGGACTAAAATTCACAGCAAGGGTAGGGAAGGCACACCATACTCCATTGTATGGTATAAAGCCCCAGGTCATTCCTACTTCAGGCTTGGAAGCTATAGTTTATAATATCGAGAGGAACAATAATGGGAGATGTAGCTAATACAGAAGAGAGCCACTTAGTTAGAAAAGCGACTGGTGAAGACATTCCTTCTCTTTCTGAGATTCTGCTGGCAGCCTTCACTGACCAGCATCCTTGAGCCTTTTGTCATGTTGTATTCATTTAATACCAACACTTGGGAGAGAGAGTCAGGAGGATTAGGAATTCAAGTACAGCTTTGGTCATATAGATAACTTGAGGCCAGTTTGAGCTACAGAGGACTCTGTCTTAACAGCAACAGCAGCAGCAACAATGATAGAAACAACAATGATAGTAACAGCAAAAACAACAAAAGAATCTTTTCACTTAAGTGCTTGACATTTTCCTAGCTGCAGGAAAGAAAACGTTAAAGTGGAAGAAGAAGCAGAAGAAGAAGCAGAAGCAGAAGAAGCAAGAAGAAGAAGAGGAAGAGGAAGAGGAAGAGGAAGAGGAAGAAGAAGAGGAGGAGGAGGAGGAAGAGGAAGAGGAAACGGAAGCAGAAGCAGAAGCAGAAAGAAGAAGAAGAAGAAGAAGAAGAAGAAGAAGAAGAAGAAGAAGAAGAAGAAGAAGAAGAAGAAGAAGAAGATAACAAGGTAATCTCTCTAACTTTTGCAAACATACCTTCAAGCCCAGTCTACTGTGGAGGCCTGGAAATGTGAGCCTATTTCTACATTGAGCAAAGGGAATTGGAACTTTTCTCTAGTTCCTTCTTTGTGCTTCTACCTCAGACAAAGGTCCTACCTAGACCAGAGAGTTCTGCTCTCTCAAGGTTATTGTCTACAGGTGTGGCTAATGGTCAGTTGTTGTACTCCAGGAATAGAGAAGTAGATTGTTCCTACCTCAAACAAAAGTCTAAGGGATCCAACTAAGTTCCAGTTCCCTTTATGGAGATAACTTGGGATTCCATCCAGGAAGTGCTTTGCCTACAGAATGTTTTGGTCTGGGGCGTAAGCATGACTTGTTTTGTTCTAGCAACAGAATGTTTAACTATGAATGTAGCCTGCGATTTCCAATTGGTATGTTCATTTTCTTGTATCATGTTAATGCAGTCTTTTGTCTTACTCCTACCTTTTTCGAGTCAGGGGTATTTTAAGCAGTTGGAAATTAAGCAAATTTTCAGTATTCACTGGGATTCCTTCCTGATACTATGTTATATGTTTCTCCTTTTTATCATTTTCATTCACATTTCATATTCTTTACTATATTTCTAAATCTCCATGCCTGTACCCTGGTGAGAGGTATTTTTGGCATGGCTGGTCCCCGGCAGTCTATCTCATCTCAATGCCCAGCCCTTGAGTCAAATCACTTGCTATTTTCTCCACTGTTAGTTTTGCTCTAGTCTGTCATATTTCCTTACAGTTAAAGCACCGCTCAAATGGGGCTTTCAAAATTCTTGCATATATACCCAGACTATTTCACTCCAAAATCTGGACAAGTTTGGTTCCCTTCCTCAGTTTGTGCATAGTCTCAACTCTTGCTTCTTTGAGAAGTCATTTTTTGACTATCCTTTCCTTAGTCACATTTGAAACATTCCCCTCCTTTTTGTTTCTGATAGCACATGTCATAGCCACAACATTATCTTATTTCTTTGTGAATATCTAATTTTCCTGAACAAGGTATTTGCATTGATTTTGATAATTGTAGTTTAGCTCCTTAGAGCAGATGTTGACATATGAAAACAATTCCTTGATATCTGAAATATCATATATCAATCAAATAGTATCTATACAATAATGTTCTTAAATATGAAAACATGAGGACTGGTTGTTCCTGGGTTCTTGACTTATTTATTTATTTATTTATTTATTTATTTATTTATTTAAAGACAGGGTCTCATTATGTAGCCCTGACTGTCTTGGAACTTGATGTGCAGACAATGCTTGTCTTAAATTTACAGAGGTCTACCAGCCTCTGCTTCCCAAGTGCTAGAATTAAAGATGTGTACCAAACAAACATACATATCTTAAATTCAGCACAGTAGATCTGAAACACTGTTAGGATGCCCCTTATGAGGTTAGCAGAAAAACTGTGCTGGTGTTCATAACCTTTCACAGTTAATGAAGCTTTAAAGAAGAACCAATTCTTGAATAGTAAGTGGTTTAGCAGTATAGAAGCTGAGTCAATGATAGTAGCAGACTAGGGAGCAAATTTAGAATCCCTATTTCCTGGTTAAACAAATCTGTATAATGGTAGTTTTAATATATGCCTGTGGATGGTAAACATTTCCCAATCTGCCATATTTCAAACCAAAAGCAACTTCTGCTCTGCATTGCTTTCCATGATGGCTGGGCAAAACAGAAGCAGGCTGTTTGCTGAAATGTTAGCTGTTCTGATTTTTTTTTAAAAAAAAAATCAAAAATGTAAATTTCATTCTTGTTTAAAAGAAAAAGCACAGTTTACATCCTTTTCTCATTTTATATTTCAATTAAGCTCCCTCCTCTCTCCGCCTTCTCCTCTTGCTTTTTGAATCAGATCCAGTTGGAATGCAGAGAGTAATGTCACTTCTGGTCAAAAATAGACATTTTCTTTTGCATTTACGTAATCATTTCCGCTATTCTTCCTTGGCTTTTGTTATACAAAATGAAAACAAAAGCAGATAAAGATGTTGGCATAAGAGGCGGGAGTGGGAGGCAGAGGAATGGGGATAGGAGAATGGAAAGACACATGCATTTCAAGCATTCATAGAGGCATTGTTTCCACAGTTTCTTTTTATGTTCAAGTCCTCCAGGGGCAAGATTTTAGCAGGTGTCCTTTCTTCCCATATGGAATTCATTTTTTCACATCCACTGCTTTGTGCTGCATGGGAAGCTATGTGCAGAAGGAAAGATAAAAACTACATTAACTATCAGAATTCCTCACCTTGGCATTTCTTCTCACCATTCGTTTGTTTTGGGTTGGCCATGAGCAATAACGCATTTTCTCCCTATAATTATTCCCCTTTCATTATTAATTATTTTTGTTAATTTTTGGGTTCTAAGCTTCTGTCCTGGTACCAAAGTTGCATTTTTGTATTCTTTAGTTGCTGGTCAATAGCTATTTACATACCCAATAGTAATTGCCAGACACAAAATCACCCAAAACCTTTGGTTAGCCATTTATCCTGTTGAAGGTTCTTTACACCATTTGCATAGAAAACACATTCTCCACACAGTGGTTGCTATTTTCATAATGAACAGGATCTTAGTCAAAGATTTTATCATCTCTTTATCTGTTTCTTAGTGTCATTAAATATATATCATGGTTCAAATAATGTATTTACTATTTTATACATCACAGATGTCAAAAGGCATAATAATAACGCATTCACTTAAAAGGATCTTATTGACTTTTCTTTGTGCTTCTAGAGTTAAGGAATTCCTCATCCTAAAAAAGTGAATGCCTCAGGGAGCTGAGCTGCAGAGAATGCAAGCAGATGGATAGTTTAACATAAGGGTTAGAGGAGGGGGATGGGGAAAAAGAGTTAGAGGAGATTTCCTTAGCAATTAATGGGTTTTAAAACAATGCGTTCTTTAATACCTGGCTCAGGTAAATGTAACGGTTTTTTTTGGTTGGTTGTTGAGAATCTCCATTTATTTATTTATTTTTCCTTTTTCAGAAGCTGAGTTGGATGACATTTTTAAGGAGTTCCTCTTCTGGCTTGATTCTGTTTATGGAGATGAAGGAATCTATTAAAAAACAGTGCCCTCACACTTTATTTAGTACGTGTAACTTTCAAAAAGACTAGGCCAACATGTCAGTGAGTCAAAGCTCATGGAGTATTTGTGACTGCTGACTTACTTCACTGAAATGAAAGTCGGAATGAAGGTAGTTAACATTTCACCATCAGTAGCCAGTAGTATCAAGTTCCTTGAATTGCTGTAATCATAAGTGGTCCATATCTCTGTTATTTATTTGAAATTCTAACAGGACTGGGGATTAAATAAGGAAGTTGTGGATTTACAAACTGCTTATATGTCATCTCAAACAAAATGAATAATCATAATTGTTAAATGATTTAGAAAAACAAGTTACCGTGAATGGAAAATTTTCGAAATGTAAGGCCTTGTGACTGCTCTGCTGACTAAGTCCTTCATTGCTGGAGTGTGCTACAAGGGTTTTTGTAGTTTTTATGATAGCAATGCCATGAATAATTTGATATTGGTCTAACTGGCTAGACATGCTGTTTCAGGAGACTGTTACTTAACCCTTTGGTGTTGCTAGCCTTGAACTTGCCGCGAGTGAGAACATTCTGCGTCCTTCTGTTTTAATGGCGCCTCCTTGTGGTTATTTTATTCAGCCAGGGAAGCTGTACGTCCAGCAAGTCTTACTGCTCTTGTGTCTGAACTGAGTCCTGTTACTCAACAAGGCAAGTGAGCAGCCACAATCAAGATCATCCTAGCTTCTGATAGGTTTTAGATTTAACTAGAGGAGATGTGTGATGGCGAGAACTTAGAGACTGCTGGTCTGTGTGAGAATTGAGAGAGCCATATTCTGGAGTATGCGATGTCATCAATATTATCTCCGTTAGATTTGATCTGTGAATTTGCTTTCATTTCTTTGAAGAGGCAGCAATATATTTCTGAGTGGAAAAAATGAGACCAAGAGAAGGTGGGGGGTTCGTGTCCCTTCAGAGTTGACAGGTGTAGTAAAAATCCACCAAAATCTGGGAGAGGTTCCAAAGAATTTATTTAGATGTATAATAGGGGTGAACACTCACTGATACAGGACAAGTTAGATGCCGCCATAGTTGGTCTGCCCAAGGGGAAAGAGCACCAATAGCAAGCCGCTTGCTTCACTTCTACCATCCACCTTAGCCTGGGAGCAAGAGAAAGCGAGCCACCACCCACCCCCTCCTTCCTTTAAAGGGGCCATGCTGGCAGAGCAGAAGCACTGCCTCTATTGGGTCAGGTATTCCAAGGTCATCTGCAGAGAGAATACTTGCTACAGAAATTAGATCAGCATGTTTCACAGGGCTTAGGTATCTGTGCATGTCTTTGATCTCCACTCTGACAAGATATCTTTTTTTCAATCTTCATGTAGAGCTTTATTAATTATGAAATCAAAAACCAGTAGAAGCAGAAGTCCCACTAACAGAAACTTGAATCAGCTTTTTACCACCGCCCTGGCTTATGAGTCCTAGTACTGGGAAATACAGGAAGGGGATTATGATAGCTCCCAAGAGACAGATTCCTCCTCCCATGTCTAAAGCACTTTTAGAATCTGCAGGCAACAAACCAAAAACCAACAGCTATATTTCACACTTTTCATTTGTGGGAAAAATTGTCTAACTTGACCATTTAAAAAGCTCACTTTGGCATGTTCAGAGGACCATGTGCCCTAAGTCAGAACTGGAAGCAGACATGTGAAAGAAGACCTGCTAAAGGTTCTGGCCTAACTATTTACTGCTCAGCCCCAGTACAGCGGCCTTAAGGCTGCCTTGGCTTCTTTGTCTGTACCACTCCCAGTTCTACCTGGTCAGGCACAGGCACACAGCTGTAGGGGGCGGGGATGTGTGTAAACCAGAGGTCCCCCCAGCTTTCAGGCCTGGAAGCCATGCTGGCAATTTAGTGAACAGTGTAGTTTTGAGGGACTTGAGTTCACTTAGAAGAAAATTAGAAGAGCAGAATAGGGCTGTCACTGTCAGGTAGCAACTTCTGTTAGAAGGAGCAGTGGCTCAGACTGACCTAAGGCTGGAATTTATATGTATGTGTATGTGTGTGTGTGTGTGTGTGTGTGTGTGTGTGTGTGTGTATCAAATGCCTATCATCTTCAGGTCTTTTCAAGACTTGAGAGGCCGAGACTCAATATCTGCAAAACAGCTTGCAGTTCTCCAAGGCTACAGAAAGCCAGAAGAGGTGGCCTTTTCTCCACTCACAGCTTCTTCCCGGTTTGGGTTGGGAGAGCCTTCTGTTCCTAACAGCGGTGCTGCAGCACTGCTGGGATCTCAGTGGTCTAGGCAGGAACAGGGCAGTCAGCAGCACTCTGATTACAGCCAGGCAGCATTCGGGCATTCAGCATTCAAGCTGTCTTCAGGGAAGCCCCTGACCTCCAAGAATGTCTATCTTGAAGGCGTACACCAGGCCTATGTTGAACAAAGGCTGGCCTCTTATACCTCAGCTGCCCTTGGGTGAGCTTATCCGAACCAGGCTGTGCTGCCTAAGCCAGAACTGCAGACTGACTCTAGAGAAGGCACTGATCTCCGAGGTCCTGCCCTCCTCCGGATGTGGTACCCATTTCCCTTGTTCCGATAGATGCAGCCTTTCGGGATTTTTGGACAACATCGAGCCCATGGTTCTGTAAAGCACAGAAGCATAAACAAGCAAAAGGCAGGCGGTCAACACATGAACTTCAAAGGAGCCAAGATCTGCCTGCACCTTCCTAATTGGCAAGTCAGTTGCAGACATGTCAGAAATGGGTGACATTTACCAGCAGCCGTTTCACACTGTCAGCTGATGGTCACAGTGAAACTGACGGTCACCAGGGCCATCAGTTTCACTGTCACAGCGTTGTGACCACTCCAGGCTGTGCAACTCCAAGAAGATAGTGATGAGTTTGGCAAGGGCTTCCACACCACAGCATTGGCCCATGGCTGCACTCTGAGTAAGGGGATTGAAGAAGTCTGTTGTGAACGGGAGCGCGACAGTGTAGCCCTTCCCAATGTAATGGACCCTTTCCTTCTCCACATTCACAGCCTGGATGTCTTTCAGCAGGACCACCACTCCACTGTAATAGACAGCAGCCAGGTCAGTGGGTAATATTTAGATCAACAGGGACTAAGAACGGATGCCTGGCGCTCTCTTCAGATGGAGGTGGGTACTGGTTCGTGTCTCCACCTGTAAGTACATCCTTGGAACCCGGGCTTCACTTCGCAGCAGACCAGGCCTACATCCTTAAGAATCCTCGTTAGCAAGCGGAAAATGAGGGCTGCTGAGAAGTCAAGAACAATGGCACTGGGTTTTGATCCCAGTGCACGTGCTGGCTTTGTGGGAGCTTAGGCTGTTTGGATGCTCACCTTACTAGACCTGAAAGGAGGTGGGTGGTCCTTGGACTTCCCACGAGGCAGGGAACCCTGACTGCTCTTCAGGCTGCTGAGGGAGGGGGAGGGAAATGGGAGGCGGTGGCGGGGAGGAGGCAGAAATCTTTAATAAATAAATAAATAATAATAAAAGAATCCTCGTTAGGGACATAATCCCCCTCCCCGGCCTCAGCTACCAGCAAACTTCACAAGTGGCCTGTTACGCTCGCTCCGGAGTGCACATGCCAGGTTTGCTCAACCTGCCCTGTGAGTCCTTTTCAGGTCGAGGAGCAAGGATCCACATAGGGGACAAAGATGAACATGGGAAGCACAGTTGGTCTGAACCAGAAAGCCTCGGGAGGCACACTTGCGCGGGAGCTGAAGCAGAGCGTCATCACATCAGGGCTGTGTGATAGATGCCAGCAGGGAGAGAAGCAGAGAAACAACTTGCAGTAAAGCTCTTCTTCAAAGACTATGAATGCGTAAGCGGATAAATCCATTCATAAGCTCAGAAATTTGTGGTCAGATCACCTACAAAAGGCCCGTCTCTAAACACTGGGTGCCTGGTCTGAAACTCATGAAGGTTTATTTTTTGGTGGGGGGGAGGGATTGGGGGGACTTTTAGAGATCCAAACAAGAACAGAGAATAAGGAAAAAGTGGCAGGGTTGAGGAGATAAAACGTGCTTTCTTCTTTTCAAACTTGTTTCTTGTTCTCGTTGTTTATATTCTTGAATCATCTCACATGGTGCAGGACATGATAGGAGGGTATATCTTTGGGAAATGGGATGGGAAGACCTCTACAACGATGGTCCTTTTTCATGTTGCAAGTTAAGAAATTGAGTGCAAAGAGTTGAACGTATTTGCCACCATCCTCATAGTAAACGTCAGGGGCAACTCCACAGTTTGTGTGTAACCAGAGCCTACGCTTTCAACCACATCACTGTATTGCCAGTCATACTGGTGATGAAATCATGCCCTTGCCACTTTATTTCCTCATTCTTTATTTGTACATATTATATAGCAGAGATGAGTTCATAAAAAACAGATGGAGTCCCACTTGTGGTCCATGAGGGTGGAACTGGGAAGGGACAGGTCATGAATAGGAGCACTTACGGCCACAGGTGTCAATCTGACTTGTCTTTGAGACACGTAGTCTGTTCACTGCAGATCTGAGGTTTTCTTAAAAACTCTTTCATCCCCTCAGGAAAAACAAGAGTTGTACGTATTCTTGTTTAAACTCACATTTGCGATCTAGCTTAGTAAAGTGGTGATTGAATAGGATTTCATACAGTACATCCTAATGGGAAAAGTAACTTAGATTGACTGCATGATCCAGAGAGCTCTTAAAATTCCCAGAAGTCATTTCCCAACAATTACCATGTTACTATATAAAGAGACACTATTCAGTGAGTAGAATATCATGATATTATGGATTATTGGAGATTCATATACATAATCACATTGGCATGCAATTTTCATTTTAGTGATATTTCTGCCAGTTGTCTTTCAGTTCTACATTAATTGTAGCTGGTGACATTTTAGGGTGGGCAGATGTAACAATTATGACTTTTTCCAGTTGATTTCTGTGTTGAGTGTCCACGACTTTAATGCAGTCTTTTGAATAAAGCAATGTGTTTTGTTTCTTATTTAACAAAATAAAATCAGGAGGATGCCTTAGTTTCAGAAATGCTTGACAAAGCATCCCTCTCATTGAGCTGAGAGAAAAAGCAAAGGGTTCCACCCTTTGTGGGCTCTGTGGCGCAAAGTACCTAAGTATAATTCACTGTTCTTTATATGACTTTCTCACTGCATCCTGCTTTCCCTTTTCTAGTTCTTTTGAATAATTCTCACAGTTCTTGGTGAGCTGCTAATCATTTCAGACCGTGAAATCCAGGATGCGATAAAGTACATTACTGGTGCTGGGAGACGAGCCTTTATTTTTAAGGAATTCAACACGGGTATTTGACACCCTTTTCATTTATCAAGAGCTGAAATTCACTGACAAACTGAAGCTGTTTTTGCTTTCTTTAATATTCTAATGCTAATGAACATAAATTAATATTAAAATGCACAACTGAAATTAAATATAAATACCCAGGATATACATTTATTTTACTCTTAGGCAGTTTATTAACATGTGGGAGAAATTAAATGGAAATATCATAGGTTGGCAAAGACTGAGGCTAGCATCTTGGCAAGATGTTGAGGGATGTTTTAACAGCAAACCACGAGTAAATGACAAAAGCATCAACTTCACCTATTGGTGTTTGTAATTACCTACAGTATTTGGGGACTATGTTCATCTCTCTATTTCACGATTTGCTTTCACCAAAATTATTGATTGTGGTTTAGGTGCTGGCATTCACAAGCCAAGCAAAGAGTCTTGAAATTACTTATAATAAAAGGAAGAAGAAAAACAACCATGGACACATTTCACATAGATTTCTGTGTGTGAGAGATTGAACCTCTTTCTTCCATCCAGCCATTTTTCTGAAGGCAAGTACAGAACATATGCAGTGGTACATCCCAAGGAAGAAGTTCCAGGCCTCAGCTGCTATTCTCGGACACTTTGCCCCTAGAATTGAGGAGTTGTGATGGCTTAGCGCTCTGTATTCTTAGCCAACATTCTTCTAGGACGAGCCTCCTGTTTCTGAAATGAAAAGCTCTTTAGCTATGAGCCTAATATTTGTGGACTGAAAAGAATCACTTCTCTGGCTTGAAATTTTGCTAAACAAATGTAATGTAAAGGAAATATTTTTGTAGATCATCTTTTTCTTATGATTTGAAGGCAACCTTTAAGAGGCTGCACCCAATTTAACAACTGTATTTTCCCCCATGAAAGTAGAAGTCAAGTGTCTGTCTTCATTGAACCTAAATGCTAAATAGGAAAAAAAAGTACTTTAAATTTTGTCTTATTTAAGAAGATTTTTATAGTTAGTATCAATGACAATTACATCTAAATTATATGTCATAGCTGCTCTACAATTTATAGTTATGAATAATTTATTGAAAAGCATGTATTGAGAAGTAAGATTGTGGATAAGTTATTTTAAAACTGGATTTGTTGAGATTGGAAGTCAAAGCAAATGAAGAGAGGAATTACTTCGAACTTCAGTTCCATCAGGAGTCAGATGGTCTCAGCTTGTGTGAGTCTTTTAGGTTCTTTTTCTGCTATCTATACATACAGTGACCAGAAAAACAAACAGCTTAAATGACATTTAAAGCAGATATTATTAAGAAAGAAAAAAAATCTCCTCTGAGCTCTCTGGAGAGAAATCTCTCACCATCAAAATCAATACTCTTTGGCAACCTAGGGAAGGAAATAAGAAATATTGGGGGGCAATAAAGGGGAAGCAATGAATTTCAAAAAGGAACAAATTGAAAACTTTGCTCAGGCATATATATTTGTAGGCAAAGACTCCTGAACCATAGGGGGCTCAGCTCTGGTGTAGTGATTTGAACTTTTCAATCTTATCTCAGTAGCTTTGCAAGATAAATCTTGAGGTTTAACTTCCACAGTGTTCAAAGGCATTTTGTGATCATCACAAGTTTGATTGATCTGCACTTTTCAAATCAAAATGTATTTACTTACAGACATGTAGAGCAAATTTAGTTCCTGCTTTTGATAAATGTGTAGCAACAGGATGAAAACTCTGATGTTAATGTCTTGCTTAGCCTGACGAGCCATGAGCCATCATTATCTGCAATTTTCAGAGGAGAAAGGGAAGGATTGTGGGAGATTAAGTACTACACCCCAGGCTGTATAACCAAGGTTTTATTAAGTCAACCTGACCCTATGGCCCCTGTTCTTGCCTGCTTTCTGTCATCTATGAATGAGGCTGAGCTATGGAACTGTCTAGAACCAGTTTGTCATATTGATTAGCCTCTAATTCTTGAATATGTCCTATATGCTCTTGAAATAATTGAATAGAAATATGTGATTACTGGCATGATTCTGATACCGTCTCTTGCCTCTTAAAAATATAAAGTTAGTCACAAATATATAGATTAGTGTGCTTGTTAAGGTTATTAATATATTTTATGTCTTTTCTAATTTATTGTTTATTTGTTAAATGCTAAAAGGGGAACTTTAAAGTTGTGATGCCTGATGTGCATTTGCTGGAATCTTTTAGATTTCACACACAAGTGGGAGCTTGTGGTATTTCTTTTTCTGCTTCTGAATGGCTTCCCTTAAGAGAATGCCCTGATGTCACTTACGTTTCTATTGGTAGGGCTCTGTATGCTAAGATCTGACTTTATTGTGAAATATATGCTTATGAAACACATGTGTTTGGCTGACAGGGGTTTTCTTATCAGCAATTTGAAGATTTCATTTTGTTTGTTCCTGGCCTCTATAGCTCCCCATTATCAAATCATTTTTAGCCTCTAATGGACCACTTTCTTTTTCTGCATTCAAAATTGCTTTTAGTCAACTGATTAATTTTGATATGCCTTAGTATGGTTTTATTCATGTTTAATTTAGCACAGCCTTCTTTGTCTTTAATTTTAAAATTGTCCAGATCAATACAAATTATTCCAAACTTAAATATGATCTGAAACAAAGTAGTATGGTAAATATATCAAGCTTAAAAGATATCTGTTGTAGAGAGAGCAGGTTCTTTTGTTTCATCCTGCCCGGCTAGCTTACACCCAAAATAACTACACAGAAATTGTATTAATTAAATTACTGCCCGGCCCATTATCTCTAGCCTACTATTGGCTAACTCTTACATCTTAATTCAACCCATTTCTAATAATCTGTATAATACCACGAGGTCATGGCTTATCAGGAGAGATTCTAGCCAGGGTCAGTCTCAGGTACGAGCTTCATGGCATCTGCCACTCTGCCCTTCTTCCCAGCATTCAGTTCAGTCTACTCCACCTATCTAAGTTCTGCCCTATCAAGAAGCCAAGGCAGTTTCTTTATTCAACCAATGAAAGCAACACATAGACAGAAGAACCTCCTACACCAGATATCAGGAGCTGAAGTGTAAATAATTTTTTTGTCATCTACTGATGGATCATCAAAGCAAGATGAAAGTTGCCTAATAATCAGAGCATCATGGTACTACAGAGGTGGAAGTGGATATCAAGGCTATGGCATTCTCATGATGCTGAGTTCCTTGCATTCAAGCATGTAAGGCATTTCAAATGTTATTTCCTCTTCTGCTCATCCATTTTTATTTTTTTATTTTTTTTATTTTTTTTCTGCTCATCAATTTTTGCTCATCAGTTCTTACTGGATGTACAGTAATTCTGCTAAATCTCTGGTATCTGTTCATTAGTATCAGATTTTCTGATTATCCTATTTTTATTTGATTAATTTTATAGTAAATAGGTCCCTAGTACTGCCATTGCCATATTGTGCTAATGTTTTTCTTACATGTAGAGCAATACTAGACCAAGATCTTTTGGGATAAGGATGATGAAAAGCAGGAACTAAAGAGGATGCTCTCAACACTTCTTCCTTCTAAACACTTTTAAAGTATCTTCATTGACTCCACTGCTTCTGAGTCTGTAATCAGGCGTTTGGAGTATAAGACTGGCCCAGAAAAAATGACATTGATTTAAATTGCTTTAATAATAGCAGTTCTCGCACAAAAGAGAGCATGTAATATTGTTCTCTCACTTAAGTCAAAGGAAATTTCACAGCCAGCATTGACGGTATTTTTCGAAGCCAGTTTTAAACTTATGACATTTTGGCAAGTGGAACAATGTGATATTTGCTGTTCTAGAAATATATGCAGATGGATGTCACCAAACCACCAATATTTCCCCAAGTCAGAGCCCTTTTTAACGCTCTGTGTGAGACTGTCCTTGTCATTTTCATCTTTCAGTCAAAGCTTTCACCCTCACTGAACCAAGTTATGAGTTTTAGAGTTATGGGGAAAAAAGAGAACTTCATAAAATATTTGCAAGCAACGTGTAGCAATAGCAGCCTGAATTCTGATAAATAAATCATAGTTTTCTTTAAAAATGAATTATTCCTGGGGGAAACATTGACAAAAAGAACGCTTCCATATCTGGTGGGACCAGGCAATCATAATAGACTGAGAATCTAAAACAGAAATTGGCTTCAAAGCCACCACAGGAAGAGTTTAGAAATACGGTGGGGAAAACATAATCCTGTCTGAGCAGTCTCAAACAAAACCTCCATTTCCCCCAAAACTTTATTATTAAAAAATAACTGTTTATTATTAGAAAATAAGGCAAAAATTAGAGAAATAAATAGAGCAAAACCTATTCCGATGTGATGAGCAACTTAGTGGTTTATTTTAGCACACCATCTTTTTCTCCTTTGCTCTATTATATTTTCCTTTTATCTTCTTACAGAGTCTTAGAAAAGACAGCAAATGCCAAACATGAGGTCCAGTGGGGCTTGTTGAGGGGCCGGAAGAGACAGAAGCAAATGACCACACCATGTCTTTTTCTCCTTCTCTGGGGATTTATCTGGTGGTATGTCATCCCAGAAAGAGTTTGGTCCTACTCAGGGTGGGCTGTGGCAGTGAAATCAGGTACGCACGAGGGCCAGAGGAGCTCTGTAGCATTTTTCCATTTTATCAAATGTGTGAGAAATAGGGTTCAGCCTTCTTCCTCAGCAATTTCTCCTCCTGATGACTCCACAGAAGGGATTCCGATTCTCTTAGAGATTTTGGGCTAAGATTAACAGGTAAAATACAATACGTGGGGTAAAATTTTATTTCCAGCAGGTAGTTAATACTCCTGCTTGATATAAATATGACCTAAATGGGTTGTATGGGAGATATTGCTCTTAAACATCATTATTGTTTATATGAAATTCAAACTTGAACTCATGTTATTCTGTATCTCTTTCTGCCTTCCATCTGGTTTATTCATTCTGAGCTAGGGGCTTCTCAGTGTTAGGCTGGGTCTCTGTGGTGGAATTTCGTCAGGACACAAGGTGGTAAAAGCAAACATGGCCTTGAAGGGATATAGGAAATGACACGGATACTGGAGGGTGACCACTGCCTACTGATTTTCACAGTGGTTTGAGCTAAAAATTGAACTTAGATTTCATGACCGAAACTAACTGAAACCCTAATGTTTATTATCAAAAATAAGGTGACACATAAACTCAAATACCTATTTGAATATTTGAATTACCTCACCTCAAGTAGCAGTTTTGGTTAAAGAGTTTGAGTTTTTTTTTTTTTTTTTTTTTTACTTTTCAAGACAGGGCTTCTCTGTGTAGCCTTAGAGATCATCCTGGCCTTGAAACTAACTCTGTAGACCAACCTGGCCTTAAACTCACAAAGATCCACCTACCTCTGCCTCCCGAGTGATGGAATTAAAAGCATCTGGCACAACTGCCTGGCATGTTTGTGGATATGTTGGTGGCTAGTGGATAGAATATGATGTGCAAAGTACAGGCACAGAAGGTGACATGGAAACTTTATATCTTTGTTTAAGAAGTGAGGCTCATTCACCCAACACTGTGCTGGTGAGAATTATATGAACTGATGTGGTCAGAAAACTTTTATTATACTTTTAAACTTTTTCTGTATTTTCTGTATTCATTTGATACAATGAAATATGGTCCTATCTACCTTTTTTTTCTCCCTTTAATTCCCCCATAACGCCCAATCATACCCCATGCCCTTCCAACATCATGCTCTGCCTTTTTAAATAAATAACCCACTAAGTCCATTTAGTGCTGCCCATATGTTCATGGATGTGGGACCATCCACCAGAGCATATGAAACTTATTAGAGATCACACCCTAAAAAAAAAAAAAAAAAAAAAAAAGGAAAAAGGAAAAAGAAAAAAGAAAAGGATTCTTTTCCCCCTAGAAACTCTCCACTGTTTATTGTTCCTCAGTAGACCATGGTGCCTGGAGATCATCTACCAGTTTATGCCTGGATTTTGACTAGCATAATCTTGTGCTGACCTTCTGCAGGTAACCATAGCAACTGCGAGTTCATGATTAACATGGTCATGCAATATCCAGATGAAAGCTTTTTCAAAATGTTCTTCTCTATCCTTTAGATCTTGCATTGTTTCCACCTTCTCCACTATGATGTTTTTTGAGCTTAGGTAGCATGTGTTGAGGGAACAGGTAAAGTAGATAATTCATTTAGGCTGAACATTCAGTATCTTATTCTTAGCATTGTGATCAGTTATACATTTCTCCATTTACTGATATCCATTGCAAAAGAAGCTTCTCTGACAAAGAAGTTGAATGTAGCTCATGTCTATGGATATAAATATAAACATTTAGAGGGCGTGGTGATTTATCATAATAGCAATAGCAAGTGCTGCCCTAGGGCCTACGATATTCCTAGTTATGGATTTTGATGATAATTATAGTACCAGGAATGGAACTCTTTCATGCAACTGGCCACAAATCTAATCAGAAAGCAGTTAGTTACCCATGACAGTCATGCCGCTATTGTACTAGTAGGTATGTTATATTGTATATATCACATACTATATCAGTACTGTAGCACACAGGGTTTGTACTAGATAAGACCATTGATATTTTTCCTCACCCAGCAGCCTGTGTAGCACCTTCTGGCATTATGAGAGTTATTAAACAGGGAAGGATTTTCCTGGTCAGTTTGAGATTGATTTCTTGTATCCTGCAGCCAAAATGTATGATGTCTTTAGCAATAGGATTTTGCCACGTATTTACAGTGCTTTTTTTGATCCATAGTAATGGAAACCCTGATGTTATATTTCAAAACTGGTCAGGCACTCACACACAAAATGGAATGTTTGAATTTCCCCTCTCTCAACCCTGCAATACCTCAGATTGATTGACTTCTTGCCTTCTTTAACTTGGAAACATCATAACGCTGTTGAACCCTGACAGCCTTGTTTGAGTGGACTGCTTGGGGTTGTCATGGCTCAGAAGCTGTTTTGGTGCAGTAGTTTGGGGAAACAGCATCTTGACAGCCATTTATTAGAGCACAAAGAAGACTCTTAACTACGCTAACTCCCATTTACTACTTTGAGTTCGCAAGAAAGGCTTATTGTATTTGTGAAAGGTTCTTTTTAAAACTTTTTTTGTGTACTTGAATAGCCCAATAATTTATCATTTTCTCATTCAGTTTCCACACTTTTGTCACAAGGGCTGGGTCAGGAGATAGAGTCGGAAAATGGTCTGTGATAAATGTCTTTAATGTAAAATTTTTAGATCGGAAAGAGGCAAGGCAGAACAGTAAGATTCAGGACTGGCTTGTTTGACTATTTCCTGTGAGTTCTAGTACACAGAAACTTACCTTGAGTGTCTGGTACCTAGCCACAGAGACATTAGGAGAGATGCATGGTGACTAGGTATTGTAAGGCCTTAACGAAAATGATTGAGGTGTGAGCTCTGGTCACGTTGGTTTGTATCTTTTAAGTTCACTCACAGGTCAATTGTTTATAAACACTTGGGATAGGTTAACAAAATTTCAGGAGTTCACATCGTCATATTACATGTGATAAAAGACTTGATTAACAGGTGGAAAGACTGGGACTATTAACACCATAGTTAAATAGTCAAGCTTACTAGATTAAAAGGAATGAAGAACACATCTGAAGGGAAAATGGAAAAATACCTTACAACAGTCCTTGATTTGTTTTGAAATAATGTAACAGAACTAAGGAGTAGATGTGGAAAATATATTTCTTCCATTTGTAGAAACATCTGTCATTAATGTTTGTTCATCCCCAACTGAGATAAGTTATTTAAGCTTTCAAAGTCTTCAGTTTTCAGATGGGAATAACAATGATCCCTACACAGATGATGGATGGGAGATGATTAAATTGGGATCACAATTAATATTAATTAATATTTCTAGTGTGTGCTATATCTTGGTGTCTGTTAGGTCCATGTCTGTTCAGAAACTGATGTGAGCAGAAAATATCTGTTTAGGAAACACCAATCTCAGAGCCCTTCTGTGACTGGAACCATTGAGATAATTCTGTGATGTGTACTCATTTTCATCAAGGGTACTTTTCCTGTCTCCTCTTGACTCTACTTTTCTTCTCACCTGGAAGTTCAGCCAATTTGCTTATGATACTAAAGTAGTGATTTCATACCTTGTGAATTTATCTCTTAACGCTTGTGCCTATTCATTTTTAACTTTTTGACAATTTCATAGACACATGCAATGGCTTGTGATTGCATTCACTCCCAGTTTTCCTCTGGTATGTCTGAATTGTTTCCTCTTCGCCTTGGTCCCATAGTGGTTATATCATTAGAGAGAATATCAATCTTTCTTCCAGCAACCTCTAAGTCATAAGTTCTCCAGAAAGCGATGGGGCCTCACAGGTTTCTTCTCTAACCGTAGTGGAAAGTTGAAGACACTATCATGTCATGGTACTGCTAAGGCAGAATGTCAAGTAGAAAAGGCCCCCAGGGAGAACAACAGGAACCATCACAAATTGGGGGGGAGGGATTAAAGCACATTTTCTGAGGACCAGCAGGGGGCACTAAGACTCCATAGAAAAATAGAATCCCTACAACATTTACAAATCAATCTTCGTTTACTTTAACTCCAAAATTGATAACACCTTAAACTCTGTGTTTTTATCTTCATTATAGCCGATAGTGTATCAGGTCTTTTAAACTCCCTAACTGTAGCCTGTTAAAGATTTTTTTTTTTAATCTGCAGATTTAACAAACTTTCCCGTTTCTGAGTATGTGGCTGCTCCTCATCCCTCATTCAAATGCAACGCTGTTCCCTCTCTTTTGACAAACATAGAGTAATTAGGGTTTTTCACAGACAAGTGATTACCTAATAAATGACCTTCTGCGGGCAGCTCTGTTAAAATGGAACAAAAAGGATGTTTACTACAAGCGGTGGCCAAGAAGGAAGTTACAGGAACAGGACTAGCGCTGCATAAGGAACAGCTTCTCCAGCTCTAAGAATAACTTAATGAAGGTGTTTACTAAACTAGTAATTTGTCTTAAAAGTAATTATAAGCCCGACAGGACACCAGACTGTAAACTGCAAGTTATGATTGGCCATTGCATTGCTTCATTAATTCCACGGGAGTTCAAGGGTAAAGTAATAATGCTCATAGTAACAGAATGTATAAGCCAGGAAAAGACAAAACACGGTGACAGTTTTCACATATTTTCTCAGCATGGATGGTAGGTGGGATACCTCTGAAGTATGTTTCTGTGCAGATAACTGTAAAAACAAATTGCTAGTGGTTCTCGAAAGGAGCAGTTGATAGAGCTGTGTAGTTTGGTTTGCTCTCTTATTTCCTACTTATGTACCATGTTAAAAATATGACTTAAACACTTAAAAGATCTTTTCTTGAATTATTGTTTCATACCTAGAGGGCATAAATTTGTAAATGAGCAAAGGGGCGGTAGTGCATAGAAAGAGTTGGAGGGAGGGAAGGGAACAAGAAGATGATATTAATTATATTTTATTTTAAATAAACAATAATAATAATTAATAAATAAACAAACAACCAAATGAATATCTTAAATAGGCTTTGCTTTGGTTCATGCAGGCTATGGTTTAGGTAGCCTGCAAAATCATGGTAAATGATACATTATGGACCGTTTGTCCCGGGAAGAGCACTGTCAGCAATTGCAGCCAATCTTCTCATTCTACACAAGAGAACATGGTAGATGCTGAAGGATCACTAGCAGATTTGATATGTAACTGGATTCACAGTGGGTGTCATGTTTCTTCCATGATGGGTTACTATTTCCCACCTCCGGTTTTTCTATGTATTTTCTTAATTTCTTAAGCTGACAGAAATCTTCACATACTGTGGTGTGAAAGGCAGCATATAACGTGGGATTTGATCACATTCATTGGTTCGCAAAGTTATTGTGTGATTAGACTCAAAACCTATCAGTGTTTTTCAGGAATATATGTGCTATTAACTATATCAACAGGGGGAGGCCAATCTCTTGAATTTATTCCTGTTGGTTGATACTTTGTATCCTTTGTATTAATCAACAACCTTCCACGGGCTTGCTAGTACTTCTATGAGGTTATCTTTGGAAGACTCTGCAAGAGTGAATTTAGGTAATGTTTACTTTTGTGTGATGGCTTGTTTCAGCTCTAAAATGTCTTCCAGGTACATCTACACTGTCATGTATGACATGAATTCCCTATTTCTCAAACTGACTGTCATTCCATCATATATATAGTCCAGATTTTCTCTATCCATTAATTTGTTAATGGGTACTTTAGTTGATTTCATATTTTGGCTATTGTCAATAGTACTGCAGTGAACGTGGATATGCAGGTTGAACACACGTATTTCCTTTTTATTTGATTATACATACCATAGCAACATTACTATTTTACTTCTACTTTTAACTTAGGGTGTACTCAGATTTTTCTGTCCCATTTGCCAGCTCCCAAATAACCACACTGAGATTTCTTATTAATTATGAAAGCCTAACCAATAGCTTAGGCTTGTTTCTAACAAGCTCTATAACTTAACCCCTTTCTTTTAATCTATGTGCTGCTCTGAGGTTCACTTACCTCATCTATGTACTGTCCATGCTTCTTCTGCATCTTACTGATGGTTTCTGTGTCTCCACCATTCCTCTTCCCAGTGTCCTCTCTATTCTGAAAATCTTGCCTAGCTATTTGCTATTCAGCTTTTTATTAAATCAGTCTCAGTGACAAATCTTCACAGTGTTCAAAAAGATTATTCCACAACATTAGGGGAGCATCATATTTTTTTTCCAAAAATATTGTACTAATTTTCATTTTCATCAATAATGCACATATTTCCTTTTCTACACTTCTTACTTCTCCTTCAATACAAGTCACATTAATAGAAACAAATACTCATCACAGTTTTTGATATTTCTCTGGTAAATGATGTCAAACAATCTTAAGAATGTTTACTATTAAAAACTACCATTATTTTTCCACGGGTGTAGAGGGCAGAGGGTGAATTCAGGACCATTCTGTCTTTCTCCCATGTGTCTTCTGGGGATCGAACTCAGGTTGTCAGACTTGGTGGCAAGTGCCTTGACTCACTGACCCACCTCTTCAGCTTATGTCGAAAATTGTTTTATATACTTATTGACCACTATTTATACCTTGTTTTAAGTAGTGCCAAATGGGTAATTTGTTCATTTAAAAACTTTAATTAAAATATAATTATATCATTTCTCCCTTTTCCTTCCTTCATTTTAACCCATTCTGTAGGTCCTCCTTTATATTCTCTCACAGTCAAAGCTTTTTTTCTTTGATAATTATCACTACAAATGCATACATATATGCATAAATATGTTAATACTACCTGCTGAGCACATTTAGTGTTGCTTGTATGTATGTGATTTTGTGGTTAACTACTTGGTATTGTATAGCCAATTTGAGTGCTCATCTCTAGGTAAGATTAATTCTTTCTCTCTCTGTAGTCAGTAGTTGTCTGTAGCTTTTCTTCTAGAGGTGGGGACCTGGGATATTTCACTCTTCCACATTAGCATGACTATTGGAGTTGTCATTGTTTAGGTCTTGTTTAGGTAGCCATATTGTTGAAGCATTGTGTGTGTAGTGTCCCTCTCATTCATACGACCATGACCTCCCAGAAGATTTCCTGGACCTCTGGCTCTTATAAAATTTCCATCCAGTTTTCTGTAATGTTCCCTGAGCCTTAGGAACAGGAATTGTGTTATAGATGTATCCACTGGAGTTGGATATTCCATGATCAGTTATTCTCAGTATGTTGATCAGTTTTAGTTTTCTGTGAAGATTTGCATCTGCAGCAGAGAGAAGTTTCTTTGATGAGAGGTATATGTCTCTGGGCTGTAAGCACTTTAATCTGTGGGCATAAGGTCAAGCATTTAGAATACAGCTAGAAATTATCCTCTTCCAACTCTTGTCTGCCTGACTCATCAAGTTCATGTTCTATTCCCTTTTGTTTTTATCTAATTAATATGTATATGTTTTACCTTTTTAGAAAAATGGCACCTAGGCTTATTGATGATTGCTGTTATTTCCTAGTCTCTCATTTATTTCTGCTCTAATCTTGGGAGGCTATTATTTAATTTTTAACTCTGTGATTTTCTAGAATTTCCTAGATTTCCTACTGCCATCATTTTCATGTCACACACCTTTGTGCTTGATGAGATTTTTTTCTTCTACTTGATCAATTCTGCTATTGGTATTCTACCTCAACTCTAAATTTCATTTCAATTATTTTTTTCTTTCAGAAGTTCTAATATAAATATCTTGGTGTATCTGTGTATGTATATTCAATATCTGTGTTAATTTTCCCCTTATTTATTTTTCCCACTGACTCATGCATGTCAGATATGTTCCCGGCCACTACAATATACTCACAGTGCAGTCTTAGTATTTTCTGATTTTGTTTCTCTGATTTTATTTACTTATCTCATTGTGTTATCCTAACACATGAGTCTTTGAACTAGTCACACTCAATTCTTTGCTAGGTGGCACACATTTTTTTTTTTTTTTTTTTGAGATCACCTGCTAGAAGATTTCTTTCTATGTTTGTTATGGCTTTTTCATTTTGTTCTATTTCTGTTACATACAAATATGTATGTATTTGATGAATGTTTCTATTGCTGTAAAGAGACACCATGACCATGGCAACTCTTATAAAGAAAAACTTTTAATTGGGGCTAACTTACAGTTTCAGAGTTTAGTCCATTATCGTCATTGTGGGACAAGGTAGTGTGAGGGCAAATACGGTGCTGGAGGATTTGAGAGTTTTACATCTTCATCTACAGGCAACAGGAAGTGAACTGTACTGCATGCTGGATGTAGCTTCAGTATCAGAGATCTCAAGGGCTAACCCCACAGTGACACACCCACTCCAACAAAGCCACACCTCCTAATAGTGCCACTCCCTCTGGTGGCCATTTTCTTTCAGACCACCACAGTGAAGTAAAGATATGTGTCACTCTTTGCAGATTGGCTCTGTCTGAGAAATTCCATGTTCAGAAACTTCAAGAAGGCCATGAATAGATTTGCAGGAGTTCTAGAAGCAGGTTGGCCTGGTACTTGGGTCAGCACTTTGATAGTCCTGATACCTCATCTTCAGGGTTGTGTCTGATGTTCGTATCTATTAACCTGGACTTGTTTGTTTGGTCTCAAGGGTTGTTCCTGGAGTCTGTATCTTTAGGGAACATTCTGAAGCCCATGTTCATAGGGTTTAGTTTGTAATTGTCATAGGCACAGAACCTGAGTCTTTATGAATGGTCCTGGTGACACTGTCAGGGGCCGAAATGTAACTAGGCATTGCTAGGCTGGGCCTGGACCCTAGGTCTACCAAAGAGGTTTCAATTCTGAATACTTTGTATCCATGGGCAATGGAGCTTAACCTGAAGGAACATGGGGCCACTGGTCTGATAGCTCTAGTTAGGCCTGGAGACTGGGTCCATCTGAAGGCTGTTCTTACCTTAGATATGTTCCCTTTTCATTTGAGGCATAAACTAATCACTCAACTATATATGTGAAGATATACCTTATTTCAAATGAATTTGTTATCAAATTACTAAAAAGGAAAATAGGGAAATATATGTCCTATGTGCATTTGATAAATGCCCCTGGAACTTATAAGAAACAGCTATTTTAGTCTAATTTAACAGGAATGATTTCAGTACAACTTTATAACCTACATATCATATAAACAATGACTGGAAAATCTCAGATGAAGGCAGACATCAACTTGTTGCCTGGGGATAAGATATTTCCCAATTTGTAGTCTGTGACTTATTTTTGAGTCCCCCCATAGCGGGAAAGGCAAGCATGCTCTCATGAGAATCCTTGATAAGGGTACTAACTCTGTTCATGGGGGTTCTGTCTCATGTAATTGTCCTCTAGCTACCATCTCCTAATGGCACCACTTTGGAGACATAGTCAGTTTCTGATAAGAGACTGTTGGTTAAGAAGCAGCCCAAGGAAATGAGCATAACAGTTAACTTTTTTTTTTCTGCTGATTTTCAATAGGAACAACATTGTTACCTGTTAGAACACCTGTTCGTAGCACAGCCAGAGGGGAACACTTCTGCTCAATACAGAAAGCACATTGCTTTCCCAATAGCGAGTTTGAGTTGTGTGTCCTCTTTGTATTTGGCTGACTGAGCCAATCCAGCCCATCCCCACTGTCTTCGCCTCAATGTAATTAAATCAGTTTTATTATGCTGAGTCTGTGGTGACTCAGTGTGACTGTGTTAGCCGCCAGTGGAAACGGTTTGTTCACCACATTTCATGCTGATTCTCTTTCTATTAACAAAAATGGAATTTTCAGGCCTCATTACAAGATTAAATTTCTGATAGAATTAAAGATTGTTGATCCTTTCTCAACAATTTTCCGTTTGGGAAGTAGCACCCTCAAATGAGGTTTCCAAAGCACCATTTCTCCAGGGATGATTTTCATTCTGCTTAGAGGGAAGAAGCCTTACTGTGTATCATTGACCTTGACAGAGGAGATAAATAATGTGCAAATGAACAATTTGGAATAAATGAAAAAACATTTTACAGAATAGAGGGTATAACCAGCTCAAAATATCTGTGAGCTGAAAGAATTAACTGTGACTCAAGGGATGTGAAGTCTTGAGACTTCTGTAAAATGATGAAAGGCATGTTCTACATTTATATAACAATGATTTAGTTTTGCCTTCTGGGTACAGAAGATACAAATAAATTAACTTATAAATAAATGAGACTGGTTCTTTTCTCCCTCATAGCAAACAATCTTTCGGAAGCATTAAATACTTTATCCATTTATTTTGACTGTACTATGCATGTTGTCAGTATATTTTTGTCATGGGTTATCAAGGAACTCAAGAGTCCGTATCTCACAGAGATAGAGATACTAAGAAATGTGACAAACTACACATTTCCCAGACCATTTCAAACTATTCATTTATACTTATTTGAAGTGTGTCTTAGGGTTTTTATTGTTATAAAAAGACCCCATGATCATGGAAACTCTTATCAAGTAAACATTTAATTGGGGTGTCGCACTAACAGTTTCAGAGGTTTAGCCCATTGCCATCATGATGGTAGCATGCAGGCAGATGTAGAAATGGAGTAGTAGTGGCAGGCACCAGGAATGCGACTGAATCCTGGGCAGTATCCTTAACACAGGAAATCTCAAAGGCTGCCTCCACAGTGGCACACTTTCTTCCACAAGGCCGTACCCACTGAACAAAGCCATACCTTCTAATAGTACCACTTCCTAGAGATTATGGGAGCCAGTTACATTCACACTACCACAACATGTATGGACATTTTGTATGAATGTGTGTGTGTGTATACCAGGTGTGTGCAGTGACTACAAAGGTCATTGGAACCTTTGAAACTGGAGTTTCTAATGATTATGATCTTCCATATGGGTGCTGGGAATTGAATCTGGGTCTTCTGGAAGAGCAGCCAGTGCTCATAACCATTGAGCCAACCTTCCAGTCCCTTGTTTGCCTTCTCATAGTTTTCCTTATTGCAAATTACAAATTGTATTAAATAATTGGGTCCAAGAATACTTTGAAAGCTTATACATAAAAGACAACTCATTAAAATGAATTTGAAAATATCACTGAACTGCTGGTTTTTGAAATCCTTCTGGATTCCAAAAAAAAAATGATTATTTTTCAAGGAACTTAAAATATAAGCCCTCGCAATCTGTTTTAGGTGGGCAAGCTCTGTGCCAAAATACCCTGGGTCCTTCCCTTTTAGGTTTATTCATTTTTGTCAAAGTGTGAATTAGTACACAAAGGAATTTTGATTGATGTTTGGTGTGTGTATTCAAGTTACATAAAATACCCAATGAGTGTCTTATGATGAGTATGTAATACAGTGTGAAGTCAGAGTGACAATTTGGCTAAAGTCATACAACAGTAAATTTCAGAAGTAAAATTTGCATTTCTGTTTATCTGGTTTAAAATCCACATTGCATATTTCTGTCTACTTGCTTAATTCCCAGAATATAACTCCTTTAGAATCTTATAAAACAATTATTGTTTCTAAAATCTCTCCATGTTATTCTAATAAAAATTCATGAGACCTGAGACTGTGATCCGAAAAATCTAGGGTAGGATGTGAAGTCATTTTGAAGCTTCTGGTTGATAGATGGTTTATTTTATTTACTTGGGTTTTTTTTTTTTTTTGACATTGAAGTCACACATTAAAAACAAGGAAATAGAACCACTTCTCTTCTATCTTTTGACTCTGTTCCTTGACTTGTTTGTCTGTCTTTCTCTGTCTGTAGGAATTTAGTCAACAAAACTATTTGGCTTTTAGGAGTATGGGCAATGAAAATTTAGAATATATTTTTGAAATAATAGTAAATGGGTATGGTAGAATGACTACAAAGTGTTCTTAATTATTTTTCAAGTTTATTTACTTTTATTTTTATTTACCTGTATTCATGTGTGTATGCAACATGCATGTGGGTACCCACAGAGGTCAGTCAAGAGTATTTGATCCCCTCAAGTTGGAATTATAGGAAGTTATTAGCTGCCTTGTGTGTGTACTAGGAGCCAAACCTGGGTCTTCTGTAAGAGCAGAATGTGCTCCAAGGACTGAGACATCTCTTTAAGTTGTTTATTTATTTATTTACATTTTATCAGGAGATTTTTTAGTGGAGCATTTTAGCTTCTTCTCTCTGGATCTGTTTCATTCTTGAATTTCAGGTAGTCTTGAAACTTGCTTTGTGCCAAATAAGATGAAGAACTTTCTTGGGCTTATCCAAGGTGTGAATCTCAGGACCCCTGAAAGCAATTTTGCTCTCCATGCCCAAGCTCTCTTAAGAGAAAGCCTTGATATGCTGCTGGAGTATGAGAAACACATGGCCCAACTATTCCTATAAGTCCAACCACACATAAAATGTGAATTGGGTCATGTTAGAGCAGCCAGACCTCAGCTGATATGCACACACATAATATGCTCATCTGAGAGAAAATAAACATATCCCAACCAGCCTGTCGATTAATAAGCAATTATCCTAGCAAACCTCTTATTTTGGAGATTATTACATACTACTGGTTAGCAAGGGTGAAGGCAAAGGATTGGATAACTGAGCACTGTATAAAATAACACCAAAATGAAGTAATTCCTTGGAAACTAGGGTGAATAGAAATAGAATTAATGTGCTGCATTAATTCTGAAGAATAAAATCGTTGAAAATATGTATACATACCTAAGATGCAATAAAAAATGTCGAAGGACTAGACAAAAACATTTGGTCTTCTCCTTTGTCAGATATAAAACTCACTCCTTGCATATTATTGGAATTTAAGTGGCCTGGCCTTAAGCTTCCTGCTATTCCCTGCCATAAGTTGTTTGAAATGGCTGAATAAAGTAAATCATTTTGTTTTGGTATATGAACTTTATGTTACCACTCTCTTTTTAGCTGAAATGAGCAGTGGAAAATAGCATTTCTATGAAGTTAGCTCTTTAAAATATGTGCCAGTGTTCCAAACAGCAAGCTAATTTTCGAGTTCATCAAATGTGTATTTATATGGTGAGTGTATCCGTCACATAAACATTTTGTCAATCACCACCTTCCTTCTGCTCTGACACAACATGCTGGAACGCCATATAAAACGCGACGGGTGCTGTGCCCGTTCCAAGAGAGAATAAATTATAGCAATGACGAGAGTGCTATGAAAGCCACCCATACTTCATGACAATGTTGCATTAACAGAAGCAGTCATTAAAGTCTCAAGTACAAGAAGGCACACACACATGCATTTAGCAAACTCTTTAATTCAGCTTTTAAGTTAGTCTATTCTTTACTGAAATTTTCCTCAAGTTAACTCTGAATCAGTCATGAAACCAAGTCTTAAACTAATGGTAACAAGAGACTTGATTATATGTCCAAAGACTCAACCAGCAATTCTACCTCTTTATTTGAAATTGAGTTTAAAAATTAGTTTCTTTTTTTATATTATATAAAAATAGTCACACTATTTTCCCTTTTCCCCTCGTTCCTCCAAACTCTAAAACTCTACATTATAGCTGTCCTTCCTTTTTCAAATTCATGCCTCTTTTTCAAAAGTTGTTATTATATATATGCATATACATTTATATATGCCTAAATGATATACCCTACTTGGTCTTTATAACATTACTTGTATGTATGTTTTCAGGGCTGACCATTTGTTGTTGGTTAAGCAATGGTATAATCTTCCTGGGAAAGGCTATTTCTCCAGGTATCGGAATTCCTTAGCTGTCTGGAGTTCTTTGTGTAGGGTTGAAGCTTCCTAGTCCACTTTAGCCTGTTGTTTCTTGGTCTTAGTCTGCTCAGGTTTATGTAGTCTTTTCTTAAAGTGGTAATGAGATAATTCAAAGGGGATTTAAAGAGGATTTGATCCATACCACTTGAACATAAATAAAGATAAGTTTCGATATTTGATATGTTTGCACTGCAGCATTTTAGAATAACGGTCATATACCCAGACCTTTATATTCCCTGTTAGCCTACTTTATTGAGCATTGACAAGCACCTGAGGATGTTCCTGTAAAGTAGTTCACACTGCTAGGTGCATATGACTGGGTAAAAACATAATCCTGCAAGTATATTGACAATGATAAATACTACACTGGACAATTTAGGAATGACATGAGAATGTCTAAAGAACGTTGCATTGTATTTGGAGTACTTACTTAAGCATTATGATCTACTGCAGATTTTATCTGAGCTACTACCTCAGATTCTTTGTACAGCCACACTAAAGTGTTGTAAAAATAATTTAATGACTAAGGCAGCACAGAAAAATTATGAACTCTTATGGGTCAAACATTTTGAATATTTCTGTCTCACAATTTTCTTTATTTTTTCAAGTATATGTATGAAATTGTATGTGCGGCATTTTAACTTTTATTTAACCATATTTCACCTAAATAAAAAGACATTTTTTTTTGCTTCAGTCTAATAAAAGCATAGGCAAACAAATATAAAGATACCAGAACCCTTTTATTCCTAAATAAAATGCAATTGGATGCCTGGGTAACTTGGGCTTCTTCTTAGAAGATGGTTAAAAGGAATATAAAGAAATAAAACTCAAGAGGAATAACAGGCCAGGTGGACACAGTAGAAATGTGGAATACAAAGAGGACAGGTTTCTGAGTTGGAGGCAAGAGTGGCAAAAGAATTAAGAGACAAACACATGGGAAGATGTAGTTGTGACTGACAAGCAAAACCATTTGATATCTGTAAATAAGACGGTTTGCTAAGGAGTGCACAGAAGAAGCCTACAGAGACCCATGTAAAGACCATTTAGAAGCGGGTTTCATTGCCTTGCACACCATTTTCAAAGCCTCACTTCTTGTTTTGTATCATGTACTCTAACTTGTTGGAGAGGAATTTTGCATTTTCTGCTGTGAAATGGTACTTCTGAAAGCTAGTATTTTAAGACTGGACATTAAAAATTAATACGGATTATGTTCATAGAATACCGATATTTTTAAATAAAAGGAAAATGAAGAAAAGAGTAAAGGTAAGTTGGTCTCAGAACTTGAAATAACTTTTTTTTTATAATTACTATGTTTGTTGTGAAACGAAACAAACAATAGCAAAACTCAGTCCTATTTGAGCCACAGTTCCCACACTTTGTAAGTTTTAAGGTACTGGACCACCTAACATGAGACTGTCGCAGTCTGTATATCTAGGGAGTGCAAACATACTAGTTGTTATTTAGAGTCTATTTTGGTTGACTGTTTAGCACATTAGCACAAGTTTAAGTCAAATAAAGAGGCCAGAGTTTTCCTGGACATGGATTTTTCCAACTAGGAATCTGTGTGTGGAATTAAAAATCCACTTAACCGAGCATAACTTTTACGGGAGATTTGAAGTCTCCCGTTTGGGTGCATAGATATGAAACTACGGTTTCCTCGGAGGTAATGGAATGATAAGTTTTACTAGTTTTCAACTTCATGCATCAAGACCTTTGTGCTCTTTCAGAAGAAAAACTGTATCTAGGATGCAGTTAGAAACAATACTGGCTTAGGAGGCTAGCAGTAGTGGGTTCTCCTCTGTATTCATGGCAATTGTCTATGATTACAGCACCAGAGATGAGTTCCCTCCCACAGAGTGGGGCTTACAACCAGTTTGAAAGCTGTTTGTTATTCACAAAATACAAGTACCAGTATTAATCATTTGGGGAAGTCTTGCCAGGTCAGCCATTGTTGAGGTCAAGAGGCTACACAGCTAGGTAGGAACTGCGGATTGTTTTTCCCCTCTGGCAGTTTGCATAGCACCATAGGGTGCTATTGTAGTAAGAGGCTGCTGGTTCAGTTCCTGGCTGCCCAGACCCAAAATAATCTCACAGAAACTATATTAATTGCAACACTGCTTGGCCAATAGCTTAGGTATCTTTTTAGCTAGCTCTTATGTCTTAAATTAACCCATTTCTACTACTTTATATTCTACCATGAGGCTCATGGTTTACCAGTAAGGTTCCAGGGCATCTGTCTCCTTCAGTGGCTACATGGTATCTCTCTACCTCAGCCTTCTTTTTCCCATTATTCAGTTTAGTTTTCCTGCCTAGCTCTATTCTGGCCTGTCAAGGCCCAGAGCAGATTCTTTATTAACCAATGGTAATAAAACATATTCACAGCATACAGAGGGGATTCCCACATCATACTATGAGAGTTAGTCCTCAGGGAGGAGGCTTTCATGTCAGTCACAGCTGGGTTCCTTCACTGGCTCCTGTGTCCTCAGTGTTTTCCGCGTGGTAGGACTACTGTTTTTTTCCACCTCTGACAGTTTGCATAGCACCATAGGGTGCTATTGTAGTAGGAGGCTACTTCTTCATTTCCTGGCTGTCCAGGACGTATGTTCAAATTCTGA